>NC_056736.1:22732920-23100420 GCF_019279795.1 Protopterus annectens | reverse complement strand
CTGGTGCCATGGCCAGCTGAGGTGGGGCAGGTGGGTCCGCTGGGACCGGCCTTCTCATACGAGCTATGTTGTAGTATGTTTAAAACAGATATGGGTTAGTAATAGTCAACAGCATTCAGGATTAGTTATGGCAGCATGCATTGGTATTCCCATTACCCAGGGCACCAGATACAAAATAGTTGCAGAGCAGGCAGAACACATGCATATATGGAACAACAGTGGCCATTACAACAGCATGCAGGTTTCATTGATGGCAACAGGCCACCAATATGGGAGTATTTTAACATGGCACATGCATAGAAACAGATGTGAATATTTATAAACCAATAAGACATATGTCCCAACAAGGGTTAGGAGTGTAGACATACTGAATAAGTTATGTAAATCGGTTATTTTTGCACGTATGGTAGGGGTGAGAGAGTGAGTTTAATTAACAACTAATAAATCCTTGTAGTTTTCACAACATTCATAGTCACTGAAGTGGCCTGTCCCTTACATGTATTATTACACTACCCATTATATACTACCTTATATTGCACAATGGTATGTTTACAGATTAGTATGCATGGGACCTGTGTCTTGCATACAGGCTTGACAAGATGCAGGTGTTAATGCAACATGTTTTGAGATTGCTCTCATATACTTTGAGTGAGATGCTGGGATGACAGGTTTGTTTGCATGTACAGTCTGTGACTATGTACAAGTCTATGAGTTATATGTCATTAACAGCTGCCTACATTTCTTGGACCATCACAATAATTTATCAGGGGAGCAGGGCAAAAGGCAGGTGATATGGGCCATTATCTGGACATACTGGGCAGATTGGAACAATTGAGGGGTATGGATATGCATATCACTCTCTATTTGAGCATTCTAGCGAAATCTGTACAGTTGTTAAGTGTTAATATGCATACAGATTTCTCTCTGAACATTCTAACAAACTCTGTACAGTTGTGGAATGATTATGCATACAACTTACTAGCACTCCTGGGATTCAAATCCCTGCTGTGTGTGACAAAAGCATTACAGTTAAGATCACTGTACACTATGCTATCAGGCAATTGTGAAACTTTGCAATGTTTTCTGTCTAATATGACTGACCTGTTTGCACTTCTAACATTGTTGTACAGAACTTCATACACATTTTATCTGCATACCACAGTGTGGGTATCACTACTTACTACAACGGTACTATTTAATAACTGCAACAGTACAACAAAATATGACTGCAGAGTAAACAGAAGCAATGCAGGGGTTATACCTTTATTCGCAGCATATTACACAATTTTGTACACTGGTACAACACTTTCTGAGGCTCTTACATTTATTTGTTATGACAGTACATGCAGGCTATTTACTAACCTGCTTCGCGACACATCCTTTGCAGCATGGCATCATAGGCTTGCTGGTTCACAGCACGCTCATCTGCATCTGTTAGAGAAATACAGTGATATTTAGCCATACCTATCCATACTATACACAAGCTAGGCAATTATTAACTACTTAGTGGAAGGAGTACTTGATTCTGGGTCATTCTGCATCTGCCTTGCTTGCTGGATCCACTGTTCCAGGACATACCCCTCCACCGCTTAAGGTCTGCATGGTGGTACCTGACCTGCTCACCAGTCCGGGGATACCTGTGGCACTAGTGAGGTCATGGGCAAGACTGTCGCAGGCCTCTGTTTTATACTGCAATCCCTGGTACTGGTGCTGCAGTAGTCTCCTGAGATGGTGCTTTACCAGGAGCCATACCATGAATTTGGACTCCTGGATGCCCAAGCGCTTCATTCTAAAGTGTGTGCCTTCTCCCACTCCAGCCATTCTGCCTGCAGGGGGATACTACAACCAGTTATGAGCCATATTCCCACCTCTTCAGTTTAAGTAGGTTCAGATTCCCGCACTTTTCCGTAACTGGACGGTTTTAAAAAGGCTAAGCTATGGGCACACCTGCATACTTCAGGTTGGCACTGCTTAAAGAGGTATACCTGTGGGAAGATTGTATTGGCTTTCGTGCACATTGCTTACACTTACTAAGTTGGGCTGTGATGAGGTTAGCATTGCTTACTGGTTATCTAGCATTATATTTGCTTTTTGGCACTGATTTATTATTCATTACAGGTTATATATGTGTCTGGTATCCATGATTCATGTGTACATACACTGTATGGGGTCCTGGGGACTTCAAACCTTTATTATGATGACACCTCAACTCTATGTTTACTGCAGTACTCCAATTTACATATTTATGGTCTGTGGTGGGTTTTAGAACATCACACTGTACATAGATTCAGTTCACTTGTTTGATTTGATTTTCCTGTGGTGAGGATTAGTTTGCTGATACCTCCTTTATATGTATTGCTATGATGGCTTAGTGGTTAACTACTGTGACTGTGATGTACAGGGTCCTGAGTTCTAGCCTTGCAGAGCTTGTTTATTTTGTTCCTGGGCAGAACATGGGACATTGGGTATAGAGTGATTAAGGCACTTTAAAGCAGTTGTGAGTGGGTGTGCATGGGTTTGCGTGGAGCTAAGCAATGCTAAACTCCGGTTACAGTTTCTTACACTCAGTTAGCTTCTACTTTGCTGAATCTGTGTAGGCAATGCACTTAAACATGCTTACTGGTGCATATATATGCTTACTACTGCTTATTTATGCTTAAACTTGCTTAATAGTGCCTTATTCATTATGACACTAAGACTTTAATTAATTATTTCCTCAAAATGTCTTGATGAACTTAGACAACAGACATCTTTAGACCCTGTTCTTCAAAAGCTGACATGTTATTAATCAAGGAGGGCCAATGCAACAAACCAGTCTACCACTTGATATCCAGAAATATTTTCCTTACCGAGATGAGCTCATGATGAAAGATGGTATCATCATGAAAGGTCCTAAAGTAGTTATTCCTTCAGCATTACAATAGGAATATATAAAAATCTTGCACTGTGGGGACCCGGGTACAGATTCTGTCAAAAGAAGGGCAACAGGTATAGTATTTTGGCTTTCTATGTCAAAAGATATAGAGAAGGAAACTCTAGCACATTCTATTTGCAATAATACTAAACTGCACCTACAAAAAGAGCTACTTCAGCTAAACAAGATTCATGAACTACCAGGGTCGATGGTTGCTACTAATATTTTTCAATGGAATGGCCAACACTACTTACTTTTAATAGACTCTTACTCAAATTGGTTTGAAATTGACCTCTTCCTAATCTAACATCCAGCACTGTCATTACAAAATTGAAGAGACATTCTTCTGTGCATGGTAGTCCACACAAGTTGTATCTGACAATGATATGCAGTTTACCAGTCAGCAGTTCAAGAAATTTGCTGAGTCTTGGGACTTTATCAATGTTACTAGTAGTCCTGAGTATCCCCAGTCAAATGGATTAACTGAGCGTGCAGTCCAAAGTGCTAAATGTTTGTTAGAGAAATCTAAGAAAGATGGTACCAATGTTTTCCTCAACCTTCTCAATCTCAGAAACATTCTTCAAGATAACTTACTTGGATCACCTGCTCAAAGTTTAATGTCTACACAGATGAGAACAACCTTACTGATCAGTAAACTAATATTGATTCCAAAGACAAAGAACAACAAAATGATCAAAACCCAACTTTTGAAGAAATGTCAGTCACAAAAGTCATACTATGATAAATCTAGCAGACCTCTTAGACAAGGAGAAATCGTAAGGATGCAAACAACCAAAGGTTATGACTGAGTGGGTATTATCAAAAATGTCTGAGAGGAACTGAGATGCTATATTGTTCAATTAGAGGGAATGGAATTTAGAAGAAACTAAAGACATATACTTGCAGTTTCTGCAGCAGATTCCTTGTGTCAAAGACTCTAGTTCTCAGAATGACCTTACACTCGTGCCAGATTCACAGGACAGTGTATTTTCCCCGAAGTTTGTATTGAGAAGGATTCCCCAGAGACTCTCCCTGTTGCTATACCCAGTCACAATGTTTATATAATCAGATCAGGCAGAATTTCTAAACCCAATCCAAAGTACACAGCAACTTGGACTTGAGTTTGATTTGTTATTAATATTGAAATGTTATCTAGCATATACATTTTCTTGTTCTCCTATTGCATGTCAAACAAATCAAAGATAGAGGATGTAGCTCATTATGTGTAATGTTCCTACTGAGCCACTGTAGCTAGATAGCACGTGCATATAAGTACTAAGCACGTGCAAGATCAGTGCCATTTTGTACATTCAGCCAGAGTGAATTCAGGCATGAATGGAGATGCACATGCAAGTGTGTTTGAAGTAATGAGTGAATCAGTTAACGTGAATATGTGTTTTAGTTACAGTTCCTGACAATGTTTATGTACAATAACTATCTAGAACCCATGGCCCGCTTCATATCTTTTGAATGCATGAGACAGGTGACATCCACCATGGTGAACTTTGCCCTTTTCTCAACTATAATGCAATCTCAGAGTTGGTATATTTAGTTGGGAGGTGTGAGGAACATGGGAGGGTGTGAGGGGCAAAGCCCCCCACTTTAGTGGTTTGAGTTACTTCAGTCTGTTGGTAAAGTGTTGCTGGACAAGTGGTTCATTTCCCCGAGTTATTTTATGGTGATCCAGTTGTCCATGAAACTAAATCCTCGGTAACTTAGTCTCATCATTATGAAGTTCGACGAAGTGGGATTTTGGTAAGTAAAAGTAGATCCATATTTATTTTTATCTATCTATCTATCTATCTATCTATATATATATATATATATATATATATATATATATATATATATCTATCTATATATGGTTTACTATCAAAAATTCAAAAATAACAAAAAAAAGCGTACCTAACTTTGAATTTTAACATCGGAAATGAACATTTCCATATGCACCTAATGTCGAAAACAGCTGTTAATTGTCTAAAATGTCACTTGCGACATTTTCGACAATTAACAGCACTCCCACCCTTCCCTTAACTCCCTACCTAACTAGCCTACACTCACATCTATGCAGGGGGCAAGCCCCCCTGCACCCCCCCTAACTTAATATTCCAACTCCGAGATCGCACTACAGTGAGGAAAGGGATGTATTTCCCTAACCGCACTGTACCATGATCCCCTTACATGAGCGAACATTATAATTGCGAATGCACAGTCCATTCGCAATGATAACGTTAGCTCACATAACCTGCCAAATTATGAAGTATTCAAACATATGTTGTTCGAATACTTCATAGCCGTGCAATTGCACGGCGGCATTTTGATAGTAAACCTATATATATATATATATATATATATATATATATATATATATATATATATATATATCTACTTTAGAATTTCGACAGTTCATAAGATTGACAGCTATTTCAATGAGACCACAAGAATGACAACTCTTTTGAACGAAACTACATATGAACAACACTCCATAAGAATGACAAATAGAATACCACACAGTGAAAAGTAGAGAAATACACTTAACTATAATTGGTACAACCCTCATATGTCCCGTGTACAAAGAGCAGTGAATTGAAATTAGAGACGTATAAGCACTGCTATGAAGTATAAATTAGTCAGCTAATCATGGCAACACTTTGCTGTGCACCACATTGCCGTTAGGGTAGTAAACATGGAAGCCCCTGTAGTTGTAGGTAATGCATATAAAACTATTACTTCCCAAAAAGGGAAAGAGTTACTGGTAGTGGATAATTATATTTACTACCTGGAAAGATGTAGGGAGAACAGAAGGTACTGGGGTTGCAGGTATAAAATAATTGAAAGTTGCAGCGGTAGATTTACTACAGTATTAATGCCTACTGGTGATATTTTACAAAAGTCTGTACCTCACAATCATACAGCTGAACCAGGTGAAGTAGAGAGATACAAAGTGTGCCATGAGGTTAAAAGGCGAGCAATGTATAGTCGTGATACTCCATGTTTAATTCTTGAAGATGCTGTGGCCTCCATGCCTCTAGAGTCGATTTGTCATGTACCTCGTAGGAAAGCTTTGTTACAACAAGTTGGGCGTGTTCACTGTAAGCAGACTTCCTATCATGGAGGTGAGGAATTGACTCTAGACAATACTGACTTCTCAAAGTTCCCATTAAAAGATGGTGCATTTGTCAGTAGGACAATGTTTGATAGTAGCTCTGACACTAAAGTTATAGTATTTAGTACAGTAAATAATTTACAGGACTTGAGCTGTGCCACTATCTGGATGATGGACGGCACGTTTTTTGGTAAGGGTGTGAATATTAGGCAGCTGTACTCTATTCATGGATTTGTTAAGTATGGGAGCCATAGTCAGGCTATTCCTTTACTGTATGCTTTCTTATCTAAGAAGTCCTTAAAATGTTGCAATTATTTGTGGCATTGTGTGTTTCTTTTATTGTCAGACCATAACTTTGATGTAACTGTCAGATTCATGTTGTGTGACTTTGAAGTTGCAGCCCTTAAAAGCATCAGATTAAATGCTCCTAACACCAAATCTAAGGGCTGTCTCTTCCATTTCTCTCAGAATGTCTGGCGAATGATTCAAGGGTTGGGTTTAACTCGGCACTACAACATATCACAGACATTTCAACTTGCAGTTAAGAGCCTAGTAGCTCTGTCATTTTTAAATGAAAATGAGGCGGAGTCAACATTTGAATCACTGAAAGAGGGCTTTCCACAGCAGGGACAAGAAGTAATAAAGTACTTTTCCGATTGGTACATTCATGATAGAGCACAGAAGTTTCGTACAAGGAGTACCTCCAGACTTCCATGCCCCCCATTATTTCCTATACCATTTTGGAATATTAGTGAGCTTAATGAACTCTGTTTACCATGCATGCAGAACACTGTTGAAGCATGGCATAGGAGACAAAAGTGTCTCGTTGGGGAAAGAGGTACAAACTTGTATTTAATCCTTTCCTGTCTTGTTCGTGAACAAAACAGGGTGGATGAGCTACGGGTTAGGTTTTCTGCGGGTTATGTGCCTTCTCCTAAAAAGAGAAAGCTTATAGAAAGGCACAATAAGTTTCAGACTGTAATTTCTAACAGGAACGATTATACGGCTGGTGAATTTGTGAAAGCCATTGCTAAACTACTGAAAGTGTAAAGTAGAGTATGTTGCTTTCAGAGTTACATGTAATGCTGAGACATAAATCCCTGCACTTGGTACATGAGGACATAGTGTACTGTGCTACATATACATATTTACTCAAAGCAGCTGCTAGTATTGCATGTATATTACTTTTCAGGTTGATGTTGTTATGAGCTGTCGTTCATATGTAGTTTCGTTCAAAAGAGTTGTAATTCTTGTGGTCTCGGTGAAATAGCTGTCAATCTTACGAACTGTCAAAATTCTAAAGTAGATCTATATATATATATATATATATATATATATATATATTTATATATTATATATATATATATATATATATATATATATATTTATATATATGTGTATGTATATGTATATAGGTTTACCTTTACAAGGTTGCAAACAAAATAGATGACAGGCAAATACCTGACTCACATAGTAGGAAACTGCACTTTTGAATGTTTAAAACAGCAAAAGTGCTGATCAACAAATTAGACATTCAAGGAATGTCGAATGTTTTCAAAACACCCAACATTTCTGGATGTCTCCAAATAAGCCCCCCCGTACCCTCCAGCCCCCACACCCCCCTGCTAATGTAATATACTAACTCCAAGATTATACTACAGTGAGGAAAGGCGTGCATGTTCCAATCCCCACTGTAGTGCAATCTGCACTCCGAATTGTAGAATTCACATGAGCAAATGCACACTGGCATTCATTCAATTGTGACTTCGGCAATTCAGTGTCAACGTTCCCAACTTTTGAAATCGGACTTTCGCACTTCTGCCTTTGCACGTGTGCACTTCAACAATATGAAGGTAAACCATATATATATATATATATATATATATATATATATATATATAGATATATATATATATATATATATATATATATATATATATATATATATATATATGTATATCTATATATGTATGTGGTTACACTTCATAATCTCAAATTAATGAAAGCTTGAAATTCAGTAACCCAAGACCATGAAGCTGAAAACCAGAATGCCGAAAGTGCATAAGAGCGAATTCGAAAATTTTGAATTCCTGCTTATGCATTTCCGGTATGTCGAATGTAGTGTTATGGTGCCTGAAATGGAAGGTAAGTGAGTGTCTGCGTGTGTTTTTGTATGCTGTGTGTGTGGGTAAGGGCAGGGAGGTGTAAGTGTGAGTGTTGGATTTGTTGGTGTTTGTGTATGTGTGATGTGTATTTGTGTGCGAGTGAGTGGAGGATGGCATGGTGTGAGTGTTTTTTTTTTTATGTTATGTGCAACCTCGAAGTTGGTATATATAAGTGGGGGGGTGGGGGTGCAGCCCCCTGCATGAGGGGTGCAGGGGGTGTAGGGCTGTGTGGTTTGTGTGCTGTGGATGGAATGGTGTGTATATTAAGTGCTGTATGGTGTATGTATGTTTGTGATTGTGTGATTCAGGATTGTGGTTTCGGTGTTGTGAGTAGTTCGACTACATTGTCTTGGGTTACTGAATTTCCAGCTTTCAGTAATTCGTGAATATGAAGTGAAACCACATTTGTATGTATGGATTTATATATAGGAATTTCACCACTAAGAGAAACTGCTCAAATGAGCATTGAAAATAAAAAAAAACATTGGTCTTAAAAGAACAAACAAACAAAACCCCCAGAACATAAAAGAACCACAATCAATATTTTCACAGTGGGGTCAAACCCTTGCACCCTGCATGTGAGGGCTGTGGCTCATAGACCCCCTGCTAATTATATATTCCAACTTTGGGATTGCTCCACACAGAGGAAAGGGTACATTCTCACACCCCACTGAATGCAATCTTTCAGAAAAAGCTGCTGGCAGACAAAAAAAAAAAAAAAAACAGCCAGTAACAGTTTTTGCTTATAGCTACTACAAACACATATGTGTGTGTGTGTGTATATGCATCACCATGCTTACCTTGAAGGAAAATATGTCTGTAGATCGTAATCTTAAGAATCAATTTTAAGAGCTTATGAACCAATGCAAAAATAACAAGCATGTGCTCATCTAATGGAGATGAAGGCTTCCACATTACATCATAAGGACAGAAGATAGTTTTGCTGCACTGGGATTATATGCCAAGCCCTGACAACATATTGTTTGGTGTTCACAGTTCAGCAGAAAACTGTCATAGTTAGCTCAATAAAATCTTTTGCTAGAAAATATCCCAAATAAAGTGAAATAACAATTTCTGTGTATAGTTAGTGTTCTTACCAGGAGTGCTTCATCAAACTACTGCTGAAGAACTTAGCTGCAAGCATTTATAAAACAGCATTCACCTTTGAAACACCTATTACCACCTGCTAATTAGATTTGGCTCTCTATTTATGGACCTCAGTGTTTCAAAGCACTTCCTTTTATAAGAGGTTTTAATACTAATTATCTTGTCCGTCACTGGTAATACATCTTCATTAAAAGGGTTTGCCAATAATATCATATAGCCTCTGGTCCATCATCTAACATATCATCTCCTATAAAATCACTGTTTTTAACAGATGGAATAAAAAACAATTAAGCCAACACATTTCACTGAATGCTTGTTCAGTTTGTATTCTGTTTTAGCCCTTTATATAACATCCAAATGCTTGAAGTGAGAAGTGAAGTTACAAATACTTTTCTGATTTGTAATATCATACTAGAGTAGCGCTATAGTTGTCCAGCTTGTCCCTGTGATGTAGAAAAAGCTGCAATAATTTGTATAGTGAAGGAATATATTGCTTTTATGAGGCCATACAAGACAGTGCTAGGGAATATAAAATTGCAGAAAATGGCTCTGCAAATGCATCCACACATAATGGCATTTAATTATGTGTGTGCATGTGTGTGTGTGTGTGTGTGTGTGTGTGTGTGTGTGTGTGTGTGTGTGTGTGTGTGTGTGTGTGTGTAATTATGAAGAGATAAGATCTAAAAGCATAATATCTATGCCTAATGCTATGAACAGAGTATGAAAAAAACTTAGAATTTTCAACAAAAAGTTTACAGTTTTAACAATTTAATTTTATTGTATTTGATAACATTTTAGAATGGGTATCTTGTGCATTAATAAATAGTCATACCTTCTGACTCAATATAAAATGGTCAGCATAATTTGCATGTAAGTAGGTCACCTCTGCTAGCTAAGAGGAATACAGACCTAACTATGACCAAGGTTATCCATGTTCACTTAGTGGCTCAGGCACCCACTGTTGCTGGCATTGCAGATATGAGGACGTGGCATAACTTTGCTATCTCACTTTTCCTCATGAAGAAGGCAATGGGGTGGCAGGCACACATTACCTATTCCCATTGTTGAATGCCTAGTGTAAACCAGATACTCCATGTGATCTGGCTTCTTAAGGGGTTTCTTCACTGAACACAATGATGTTGCCTCTAATATCTACAATTTTCTTGTTAACAGACTGACTCTCTACTATGCTATTATACAGTAAGAATGTGGAACAATATGTATCATTGATTGGATGCTGCACTTAGTTTTGCAGTGTAATCTCCACTACTTCTGTACTAATTTGCTGTACAAAAATGGCTAGTCAAAACTCAAATGAGGAATTTATGCCAGAAAACTAAGACTGTGGTCTTTCACCTGGACCCATGAATACAACCAATGCTAATGAGCTATCTCATTGCTTCCTGCAAGAGTAAACGCATCAGGAAAGCAGAGTTCCTGTGCATCCTGTAAAAGTATACTCACCTTTACTGGAGACATTCAAGCACTCATGAAATGAGTAATATCATCACTGTTTTCTAAGTCTAAGTCCTGGAGTCCTAGCAAAGGTACATACATAAAAGTAAGGAAGCAAGGAGCCATTTACAAGCTGACATGATTTAATAAGCATTGCAGTGAAACAGTCAGCACAGAATATGCAGAATTGGAGTTATTAATGAGTGTTTGCAAAAAGTTATGGGAAATTGGGCATTTCCATGTATATATCTATATCTCTCTCTAATATATATATATATATATATATATATATATAGATTCCCTATTACACTGTCGCAGATGCAGGTTGTCGAATACATCTTTGTCGAACAGTAAAGTGCAAAAAGGCAAAATAGTGAAGCAGCAGTTCAGCAAATTCTTTCCCTGGGAAAGAAGTCGTTTGGCCATTTTTGCTACTTTGCCTTTTTGGCACTGTAGTGCAATCTCAAAGTTGGTATATTTAATTAGGGGGGTGTGAGGGGCAAAGCCCCCCACATTAAGTAATGTTTTACTGGTTTTTTTTGTTTGTTTCGGAAGAGCGATTGTTTTCCATTGGAAAATAATAGCTGTATTGAAGGTTTGACATTGTAAGCTTTTGCTTACAACGGGTCGATTATCTGTCATTCGCTCTTCTAAGCATGTGATATGATAATATATATATATATATATATATATATATATATATATATATTTTTTTTTTTTTTTTAAAGCAAAGATAAAGTGTGATATTGTCATGCTGAGCAAGCTGCATTCAAGCAGTGGGTGTTAATAAAAATGACATTAAAACATGGTAGGTTATGTGAAGACATTCTGAGTTCTAAATGTTCTTTTGTAAAGTAATTATGACTATGACCTATATTTTCATAAATGTGTTAATTTCCTAAACGATGTGTGACAAATGGTAGCATCTTATACAAAACATTAATGCACACTGTTTTTCCAGTGATACCTACTATCTAAAAAAAAATATTTTGTAGACTGATATTGTTTTGAAATTTTTATATGCAAAATGTGGATAGTTTCTGCAGTATCACAAAACAACGGTGTGCTATCCCTTTCTATCATACATCAGTGGAAAGCTCTTAAGCAGAAATACAATTCTGTTAATGGTATAATGGCTCTATCTGGTACACTTATAAAAATATAACGTTCTGTTTGCCAAAAAAAGTACTTATGCTATGGTCAACAAAATATAGTTTTTCTTTCATAAATCTACAATATAAAATTAACATCTGCTGAGAGACTGCTGACACTAATACAGTGCATAGCCCATTGTCTAACAAACAGACATCATACTTTTCATTTTTTGCAACCTCTAACATTTATCAGATATTATAATCTAATTAAGCGTGTTTTTGATAGAAGATTTTGGAGAAAAGCCCCCAGCCTGTATTTTACTGGCTTAAAAGATCTTAGAAAGCAGATGTGTTAATTATTCTTCTGCTGTTCAGGATAAAATTAGACAAATCGATCCATTCATTAGGTTATTGAAAAACTGCGTCACTCACCGAAACTAGTGTTGAGCAAGCCAACAATCATGAGGTGACATCTACTTCAAAAAATATCGAATTGTACTTAGTTGGGCTTGCCATCAGTCCAACATTGTAAATATGAAATAAGCACAGCTCCAAACAACTTGTTACTCTACTTATGGCTTAGAGGATTAATTATTAGCTTGGCAAGTTCCTCTATTCTGGTTAATGCATCATTAAAACAGTCCCTTCCACCAGGTCAGAGTGATCTCTGAGTTGATTAAATTTAGTAGGGATGACAGGGAAAAGTCCCATGGATGGTAGGTGCAGTAGTCTTGCCGACCACACATTGTTCTTAGGACAGTATTATTATCACTCTCTTCTCAGTGAAGTGGGACTCACATAAATCAACCATATTAGTTCTGAGCTGTAGAGAAAAACAGTAGTGTAGCTATGGCAGGGCAATGAGGGCATTTGCCTTAGGCACAAAGTATTAGCAGACGTGATTGTCCATACAGTCCATACTCATCCATCTTTAGGTGCAACACTTGCTTTAAAAGCTGGTATTAAATTTGTGGTCAGATCTGAGTGCTTTAACATTCCCTGTGTGGTGTGAATTGTAGTAACTGTAGCAAGCCACTTGCTTCAGTCTTAAAGAAATACATTTTTTTTTATTATTTTTATAACTTTAGTGCAGTAGCATTTCATGCATGGTGTAAACATTGCCAACATTTGTAGCCAGTTACTAGATTGCATACTTTTTTTTTTTTGCTCTTTGGTTTAAGAGCCTAGGGGGTAGGTGGCATCTTTGTGGCATTGCCAATGAGGGCTAGTTGAGCCAACTATGCCTCTGGAGAAAAGTAAACCACAATATATTTCCCATAAGCCAATGAATGATTATTACAGGGCTTTTATTACCCAGCTATTCATTAACTTTTATTTTCTTAGTAACCATGCAAGCATTCTGACCTAAAGATTAATTTCAAACACAACTCTTGTACAAGGCAAAATAATACATTGCATTACAAATTTAAAAGCATGGGTTAAATACAGACTGCTTAATATGTTGAATATACAGTGACTCTTTAAACATTCAAATTCAGGTTTCATTTACTGTTCAGAGAAATAATAAAATCTGTTACATCATTATCCAAATGAGTTGAAGGAACATCTTATATACTGCACTAGATGCTTTCAGTATTAGTGCTGTTAGAATCCACATAATGCTAAAGGCAGCACATTTGCTTTAGAACAGATTAAATAATGTAGTTAAGAAAGATTTCAGCTACTTTAACCAAGAACGCTATTAAAATATTGAAAACAACTGAATCTAATTACTACAATAACCTCTGAAGATTTTAGGGCTTTGGTGGGAGTTGCATATGCCTGATTACAGTATTTGCTCCATCAGTCTTTGCTTTCATGACCAAATCTTACCAGACTTGAGTAAATGTCTACAAAGCTACATCTGTCATGGAATATTTCTTAATTATTGTATAAGTTCAAGTTAAACACAAGAAGTTATGTAAGCAGCAAGTGAAATATTGTATTCTACTTTGGAAGATTTAAGTATCTGCCTTCTCTTATAGATATGGATAAAAGCAATGCTTATCTGTCAGTACTATCCAGGCTCAGTAGAATATTAGTGCTAAATAAGGTCATATGATCGATATGTTGGACATCGATGCAATAGCAGGTTAGCATGCCACAGTTCATGCATACTCATTCATGCCAAGATGCATCATCTATGCTGCCACACCAGATAGCCTACTGAGAGTCAGCACAGCTAAGTGCCAAGCCAGTTTGTCAGAGAAACTGTGAGGGAATGGGGAAATAGCAAGCAGAGAAAAACACATAATAGTAACAATAATAGCTGAGGGGGGAGTAGCAGTTTTTTGTTGGATAATGATTGTCATTTTAATATTTGAAGAAAAAGGGTTGGTAGGGTAGAGATGAATGGTGGTGTAAAGGATTGAGGGAGAAGTGAAGGTAGCATGGACCGATAAGCAGAAAGTGCAGCACATACAGACAGAAATGTTAAACACACAACACAAAGCAACATCAGCAGATAGACAGCTGATGATGGGGTGAGTTGGATAATAAATAATGTATGGTGAATGACACATTAAGGAGGGAAGCACCTGACTGATGTTAAGGCAGTGGATAAGGGAAGATTCCAGTCTGTTTTAGAGGGTAATGCCCAGCCATCAGGCACTTTCAAGGCTGATATCCTTTTTAGGTGACAAATTTGTGGGCCCAGTGGTCAGGGTATGTCAGTCATCTGACTTGGCAATCCAATCCAAGAAGTGCTGCAAAAGGTTAAGCCAGGCATCCAGGAGTCAAAATGTCTTAAAAGGCATCAATCTCTTCAACTCATGCTGGAACAGAATGGAAAAACTCTCTGGATGATGGTTGGAAGAGGATCCTATGCCTCCTTGCTGAGAAATGGTAACAAAGATAACCAGAGTGCTCTCCAGGACATCTTCAGCAAGGTAATCTCCATCACATTACTTAGAGGCAGACCTGATGACCACTATTGAGAAAGCACCAGAAACATCACCTGGTGCAGGTTGAGGAGACAGCCACTGCTGCACAACCTTGACTACAACTAGACATGAAGAATAATGAGGGAAAGAGAGCACATTAGTGCACTCATATGATTCATATACAAGTGCAGTTGCACATTAGAGTTGGAAACATGTGGTATAAAAATCCCATCACTAAAAGTCAACTACACCTCTTACAACATCCTTACATATTAAGGTCTTACTCCACAGTTACTATAAATAAAACAATGTAAACTTCAATACACAGGTACAAAAGTTTATAATACTTCTGTCTCTCTGTCCTTAACCTCTGCCCTGCACTGCAGAATGGTGCAGCTGTAGGTCACTGTATCAATACAGCACTGTTTGCCAGAATGGGTGATACCACCGGCACTACTCACTATATTGGCAAATTACTGCAAAGCTTCAGATTTGCACAACGGGCTAACATGGTTCTCCAGCAGACAGTCATCAAAGTCTATGTGCAGGAAGAAGATGAATATCTTGCTCTCTGTGGCACATCATGATGGAGTCCTGCAGTTTATAGCATCTGAGCAAGCCATGTCCACTTAAACTGGTTCACTTTAGGAGCAAAATGGCAACCCTGTATGCATGGGCACTTGTCTGGACATCACATGATATATTATTTGTTTCTGCAAAGATCACTACCAAACACATGTAGCATAGATTCATATTGTCACATGTATATGCAGGATGTGTGCAAAATGATATTTGTCACAAGTTTCCCAAAGCCATATTGAACATGGCTAGCAATAGCTGGATGGGTTGTGCATTGCAATTCAGATAGGATTTGGGGACAGTGATACTAAATTTCCCCATTATTATATCCACCATTCTACAAGGTCCACATTATCCTAATGTAAAGCATGGGTGCCATTTTGCAGTATTTTTTTTCAGAAATAAATATAAGGAATACAAGACTTTGCACAGCAACTCTGTAGAATTGGATATACAACTTCTGAAGGAGGAAAACACTATGGATAATGCACCCTGCCACTGAAATTAACACCTGTGGAGAATGGCAATAACAGTGAAATGGCTACCATGATGTATGCATGAGTAGATACACAGCACAATGGAAGGTTAATGTAATGTGCAGTTGTGGTAAAGAAGACACCACTGATGTCACATACATAGGGGAAGACAGGACGCAAGGAGAATGGCGTTGCACACATACATTGATTTATTTATTTATTTAATTTATTTATTGCTTTTGTTTATTGGGAAATTCTGACTGGGCTACGTAAAACATATTTTCAGCAGAGGCCCAAGGAGAAAAGCTCTACATGCATGATTAACAAAAATACTTGGATTACAAACAAGCAAAATGCAATGGAACCCATAAACACTCCACATGCTTACATTAACAAAAATACTACACTGCAAACAAGATGCAACAATAATCATAAGTATGCATGTAAATTAGAGCAACACTCTTTAAGGAGGCACAGACAGACAATTATTACAAGTTGTAAAATTTGGTGTTTCACGTTAAGTAGGTGAAATAATAACAGTAGATTTTGTGCATAAAGAGTAAGGTCAATTTAGATAGTATTGGATACTTTGTGATCAGATGCATGCAGTTAGGAGTTACAAAGTTGCAAGAAAGGTAAAAAAATAGGAGTAGGTTGGGCTATGTAAAATTGTAGAGAAGATGAACAGGATGAAGAGGAGATGACATCAGTGTTGAGTGGAGGTAAAGAGAATGAAATGGGATTGGGATGGGGAGTGCGTTAGATTGGTCCAAACATGAAACTAGTTTAAGGAAGTAGGAAAAAGGGAGATGTAGGGTGAGAGAGAGTACTGAATGAAAGTTGGAGGAAAGGAAGATGGTCAAATAACATAACAGGAAGTGAATTTGGGTGCAAAAGGAAAAGCTAGACATGGCAGGTGCAAAGTGGAGTTAGATTTGAGGCAGTGAGGAAAAAGGAAGTATTTGTATGGAAACGTAGAGAGGAAAAGGAGATGTTTGTAAAGGAAAAGGTGGAGGGGAGGGCTGGTGGCAAGGGAAGGTATAGTGAAAAGTGCAAAGAGATTTAGAAACTCTATCCTGAAAGAGAACAGGTGTATAGACATGAATTATTTAGCTGCTGCTTTAGGGACTACTATTGTTTTTGTTCTAATTGCTGCTAGTTCATTTTGTATGGTTAGGAATGTGGGAGGTTGGCATAATCTATGAACCTATGAAATACAGCATCTCTAGGGGCATTTTAAGATATTCCAATTGTATATGTAGAGGTAGGGGATGAAGTTGTCTTTGGTAAATAGAGATACAATATATCCTTGATTGAAATGGGTGGATTTGACTACATGTTTTTTTGCCATACTGCACATGTTGGCAGGTGGTCACTGATGGTGTCTGGTAGATAACCAGCAGTGCTAATACTCTCTATGGTATTAGGTTCCAGGCAAGAGAGGAGTGACTATTGCTTTGCTTTCCTTGTTTATTCTTTTTGGTGCAGTTATAAGTTGGATGAAGACAAACAGGTTCAATGATAGCTAGGGATTATCAGAAGGGGTGAGTTGATAATTGATTTTTAAGTCTCCTAATACTATAGTTTCATGTGGATGCCAGATATCTTCAATAGTAGTGGTGTTATTTATGAGTGGAATGTATAACACTATGATAAATATGCTCTTTTGGTAGTTTATTTCAAGGATAGCAATATAGATTTCCACACTGGAATTTAGGGTGGGTGTAGGAAGTAAGTTGTAGAGTGTTCCTGTAAATAATTGCTATGCTGCCTAACTTTTAATATTTTCTACCAGTTCTGATTATATTGTAGCCTGGGGGGAGGATTTCCAGATCCTTCATATTCTGTTTGAGCCAGGTTTCAGTGATATAAGTATTTCAGGGAAGTGTGAAGCTATGTGAGTGTGTAAGTCAGATAACTTGCTATATATGCTTCTTAGATTCTTGTTTAGGAGGAGTAGGAGGCTGGTGCCACTATTGATAGGAGGAGGAAAAGTGGAAGCAGAAGTAGTTTGTAAAGTACAGGTGGGGGGAGTTTCAAGAAAGTGGACAGGATTTGGTTGGATGTCAGCCTTCCATGGGTAGCATACCTCTCAATTTCTTAGTGCAAGAAATCTGAAAAAGGCCCAAAGTAGGAACATATTTTATATAGTGCTCTTATAAACTTAGAAAGTTACTAGAATAACAGGATCTGTGTTAGCATTTATTTTCTGAAGGACATGAAATCTGAAATTCAAATTTCTGTCATCATTTAGTGACTTCAATCTCCAATTATTTGCCAGAAATCCACAAATGTTATGAGTAAAAATCAAAATTATGGGGCATCAATCAGGACATTCTGCAAAAATCTGGATGGTTGAGAGGAATGAGGAGTGGAGTTAATGTAGTGCTATGGTAGGATCCATTAGGTTGATAGATAGGCTTTAACTTAAGTCTAACATGTTCACTTATTGCCTGTATCTATATTTGCATAAGGTATTGCAAGTGATGGAGTACAAATTGTGAGATAGCACTCTAGAAATGAGAAGGATTATTGGTTTGACATAATGTGCTTGAGAGGGGAGTTACATTATTGTGGACTGGAATGAGATAAAATGTGATATGAGCTCGAAGTGTTACTAGAAGGAGTATAGTAGTATAAAGGAACATCATTTTGAGTGGTGAGGAAAGATAGTGTAAAACGAAAGTTAATTAGGTAGATTGTGTTCAGAGTGAGATGAATAAGGAAAGGTTAGGTTGACTGGTTTTGAAGTGAAGAATGATAGAGTGTGGATGGGATGAAGATTGTTGTAGTAGATTAGGTTGATGGTGAAGATGTAGTTATGATACAAAGGGAGTAGAAGATATTTACTTTATGTCAAGAACAGAATGATAACTGACAACTGTTGAGATCTGGCATTTTTTAAGGAAGTAGGGGCATCACCCACAGTAAGCACAGCATTTAATATAGACTGGGGCTTTCTATTTCACATGCTGTCCTTTAGGATTTAATATTGTGGGTGAAGATTTTATATACACTGCACTTTTTTTTTTTTTTTTTTTAAGGATTGTCTTAAATGGAGGACCTAGAGTGGTAAGGCAGCTCTCCAGGAATACTAGGCATGGCAGTCCCTTGTTGTCTATTCTTTGCCTGTTAGTAATGAGGGAGCTACATTTCAGGACTAGGTCCTTCCTGATGGGGAAAATAGGCAAGTTGGTAATATAATGTGCAGTTTGAATATTTGCAGTTGACTGCATTCTATTAAGTAACAATCTCCCTGAAGTAATACAAAATATATTAGAACCATTTCAGTCCCTTTTTGAGGACTCAGATTTAAAATAAAAATTTGTCAAGCTGTTAGTAGAAGGTGTGCTTCTTCAGAATATATTTTGAAGACTTTACAGATTTCAGAAGTAACCCTTCCAAACAAGTCACATTGTATATTGGTCAAACCATTAAGTAGAGAATATATAAAAAACTAGTGAGACTTACTAGAAAAGTATAATTAACATACTATCTGAATATGATAAGCTGTATTCCAACTCACGGAAAATGCAAGCATTTTATTATGGTGATGCTCCACATAATGCATCTATTAAGAAGTCTGTCAATTCCTGCATGTCACCCAATGATTAACTATCTGCAGGAATCTTTGAATAAGCATGTCGTCATCATGTTAAGTAGAAGGATCTCAACACAATTCACTTACATCCTGAAATGATGAGTGATGAATTGCATCCTGAAATGATTTGGGAGTTATGGTCTCTGTCATTCATCTAAGCAGGTTACAGCTTTAAATATAGCTCTGATATTCAGGCTGGTGAATAATGAATGGAAAATGAGGAATATACCCATACCTTGAGAACCTAGAAAAAATTCCCACTGTCTATAATAAAAGTATTTTACAAAAAAAGTCCAGAGATAGGGGGACTAGCAAGGAGATGTGGCCCCAGCAATTGCATCTCGTACCACCCATGAGCACAACTGGAAGGACAGGAGAATCATAGAGTAGGACAAAATCTTCTTTAATGCAAAGAAAGAAAACATCTGAAAAGCTTTATTAGCTTACCAAATTAATTTAAACTGTTGGGGTAGTACTGGCTTTACATATAAACAGCTAAAATAATTATGTGTCAAGTGTATCCAGCATAAGATATCCACTTAGGGTGTATTACTGTGGAATAATTGGGCCAAAGATAAGAAGTGAGGAGCACATTTGTTGTATACAGATATATGGGAAAATAAGGCCATGACTGCCAAATTCATAGATGGAAGAGATAAGAACAGTTAATCTTTCAAATGGAATGGCACCAAGCATGGCATGTTCTCCTTCAAGATTTTTAGCTAGTATATTAACAATATGCGCAAAATAGAATAGAAATCTGAAAAGTTATCATTTTAAAAGGGGGAAGATATTTTTTTATAATCACATCAGATGAAAATATATTTAGTCAAAGATGCTGAGCAGTCAGCTAATATTCCCATATCCCCTTGGCTTGGTATATCATGTTGTCAAGGTACAGACTTCAGTGATAATCATTCAGAAGTGATGAAAGGACTGATTTTTTATTTTTTTTTTGCATTTTTGAGTTGGTAGTATGCTGGGCTTTTTAAATAGCAGTCATAGTTTACTGAAGCCTAATGATTATGTCATGTGCTCTTTTTTCTACTACCACCAATTTACAAGTGGTTTCTGTTTGCTTATCATAATCATAGTACACACACACACACACACACACACACACACACACATATATATATATATATATATATATATATATATATATATATATATATATATATATATATATATATATATATATATATATATATATATATATATAAATATATATATATTTAGATAGATATTTAAAAAAAGAGCAGCTATAGTCATAGAACTAGGCACACACATTCTCCAAACTATCTTACATTTTTGGCATCCATCATAGCCAATTTACTTTTCTTCATATTTACAGTCAAGTCTGCCTGTTTTGTGGATTCTGTCACACCCTGTACTTTAAGAAAGCAAAATCTGTAGTCCTATGAATGAATGTTCATGATATCCAGGTGTGCAAAATCGTATTGTGAGATGGGCTTCAATATTCTATCCATCATACTCTGCAAAGTGGCTAGAGATCTATGTAAGCCGAATTGCACTACTTTGTAAAAATCAGACTAACAGGATTATAAAAATTGCCACCTGCAAAGACTTACACCTTGTCTGTGATGTAAACAGGACCTGCTGGAGAGACTGGTGTGTATCTTAGAGACTACATGTTCTCTGGAACAAACTTCTCATCCATCTGAAAAAGAGTTCCTCCTTAACCCAATTGTAACTTGAACACTTTGATGGGGAACAAGAGATTCATCCCTGCTTTGACACCTATGTCTGTAATTGACACAGCCAGCCTTTAAATGGTTCATCTCCCAGGTACCTGCTTGTAAATATTTTCTCTCCCAGGCCCCTGCTTACACTTATCAAGTGTACCAGAACTTGTCAGAGATTTGGGATGCATGGCTACACTTAAAAAGGCCCTTGTGGTCAATAGCCTAGTAAACACCTATGAACCTATGAACGTATAGCACTACAATCTAATTTCCTTTTGTGATTTTATATTACACCAGGTTTGACCACTCTTTAAGCTTTCCTTACTAATGTTTTTGTGACTGTGGGTCTCTATAAGGTCATAGCCTCAGCTTTGTTCTGGGTGCAGCCTCTGTATTATGCACTGCTTAGAATAGTTCTCCCAGGCATATATGAAAACATTCCTTTATTTTTTATCAAACATTCAATCACTCCCTTGCTTTATCTTCTGGCACTGCAAATTGTTGTTCCCTATTCTCTGCCATGTGAAGATCAGCTTGTAAGATAGCTGCGGAATTCTTCAGATCATTCAAAACTTTCAACAAATTAAACTAAGAGATGTGCTCTTTATTTTTTTTTCTGGTTGTCTAACCTTATCTAACCTTATAGCCAGCTGCATTTTTTCTTTCCATTACCTCAGATGTCCCTTACCATTTGAACAAAACATGTTTTCTGCAGAGATCATTAGCATTATTACCTGATCTCTTGGATTAAATTGTCTGATTCATTGTTTCTTGTTTTTAAACCCATTGCTGCATTTCTTGTGCATGTGGTCCCCTTAAAAAAAATGTTATCAGCTTTAATCTGTCATACAGACTAACATGGTGTTCTATTACACTTTTAGATGGTGCTTTTCCCCTTCCCAGATATTTTTTAGCAATGTCAGCTAACTCTCTTGGATGCCTGCCATACAGAAGTTCAAACAGAGTGAACACATTTGAAGTCAGTGATATCTCTCAGATTGCAAACAGAAGGTACAATAAAAGTTGGTCCCATTTTTTACCATCTGCATCAACACATTTTCTCTGGAAGCATCACAGTAGCATTATCTTTAGAAGCGCATCGCTCCCTCTAAAGTGTAACAAGTTCACATATTACCTGATGCATTTGGTTTCACATAAGAGGGAACATTTCTTATTGGATTTTTAGGTTTGGAAACAGGCATCTGTTTTTTGAAGTCTGTTTCATTAATTTAAGTGTTTTACTGAAATTAGTAGCTTACTGCATTTCTAGAGCTCACTTATTTACTACTATTTACTTATTTATTACTAAACAAAGCTCTTTTAGACTTGTGTGCAGCATATCTGCTTTACGGTTGCTATCATTTTCAAAGCACAGTAAGGCATGTGTCTATACACTTACTGATTTATCTACACTAAATGTGCAGTTATGAAATTTTGTTGCATGTACTTCAGAGTATGCATGGCACTGAGTAATGGTTCTGACGTCAATAGCTTCTGCTGGCACCATCACCTGTGTCCATATATGTTTCAGTGACCCTCCTGTCAGCTGGGATGAATGGATTCTCAACAGTATGCTCAGCTGTAACACAGTTTAGTAGTGCAGTGCTCATGTGTCACTAAATATTCCAAGGAGTCATCTTTACCTAGATTTCAAGAGGCACAGTTTTAAGCATGTTTGTCAGAATAAGCAGCTATTGTTGTACCTGCACCAGGTACTGGTCAGTTCCCACATGCAATTTCATTTTTTCCACAGTAATTCCTCCATGCTTATAGATGAAACTTAACCATCCTAGGAATACAGTTGACACAATATCATGAGGAATTTGTGGCCCAAATGTAGATTGCAATTGGCAGCAGAGGTACTATGGTGAACTATAACATGTATATCCAACTGATGATGCACACACCATCACTGTGGGTTCCAGGAAATGATTTGTAACAAGACAGCTGTAATAACACAGATTTATTCAGTTATTCAAAAATTAAAATATTATTCCACTTGGCTTTGGAAATCGAAAATAAAGAAAACAGTACCTTCAAAACAGCATTAGTCTACCAAGCTCTTCCAGGATACAGGCTGCCTTACAAAAGTCTGAGGCTACAGTCATCTCACACCCCAATCTTAAACCAAAAATGCAATTATTCCCACAGGTTAGATTTCACAGATTATATTCTACAGCTTAGTCTCTACAGTGAAATATCCCATGCGTGTCTGTTTTCTTTGTGAGTAACTAAATTCCTGAGTTTAGTCCTCCAGACTTCTCCCCCTTATACCATAGTAACTGGTAGTTAAGACTCTATGACCTAGCTAATTGCTGTGAGAATATTCCTACACTCGCATACTGCAGAATATATTCTGAGAACACATTTAAAGGTATATAAACATTTTCCATGACCAACATGTTTTAATATATACATGAAATCATGACACTTCATTATAAATGCCTTTATATTCACCCAGCTTCATAGCATACAGAGCTAAAAATCCTGATTGCAGTTCTGACAAACAGGGATCATTTAATGGACCTTGCTCGGGGGAGCTGATGAGGATGGTAGAAAAATGAATGGGCTGTGCTTGTTATCATTTCATACATAAAGGGTTATTTGTGGTAACTTAGGCAAATTGATTTAATATGACAGACAAGGAGGAAAAGAGACTTGGTGATGGCCATTTTAGAATAGGGTAGCAGAATGCACTTTCAGTTTTAAAGTATTTTATATTTTAATTTAATTTAGCTTTTTATTTCAAGACAGATTTAAGACAACCCTTTTCTGATATTCTAGCCAAGTAGATTTTTTTGTGATTATGCAGCTGGCAGATGATTTAGTCTCTAGACCAGCCATACATGCTATGATGATGCAGGCCTACATTAGCTCAAGTGATTCTACATAGTGATTACAGTTATTGTAAATGTTTTCCAGTTTGCATTGCAGACAAAATTCTTTATCTTGTCATTAATCAAGTGATGTATGGCACATATTTTATTTCTCTTTGGATTATTAAACTTTATTGGGATGATTGTGGGCTTGTAAAGGAAAACCAGTTTTTATGTCACTACTGGGGGCTGGAGTATTTTGAGGGAATGGATGGTGTACATGGTGAAAGTACAGCAGAGATGCTGAACACATGAAAGCAGATTACAGCTGGATTATGCAGATAGTTTACCAGTGATCTGGGCTTAGACACAAGACAGACAAAAAGAAAGGATGTAAATAACCTGACATTCAGTGCTGGGGGTTAAGTCTCTGAGCTGTAGTTCCTGTGGTATGGGGTTTCATTCTGTCAGCCCTTATTTTCCTACTGCATGACATCGAGGAAGTCACTTAACCAGCCAGTGCTTTAGGGCAATGGGTATTTGGGCTAGGCTCCTCACTATCTCATGGACTGTAAGCATAGTAGCTACCTGTGAATCTATAGGAAAAATGAAAAGCTGTGGGTGAGGAGTGGAAAGATGCACACCTAGAAGAGGTCATCAGTGTCATGGGATGCCTGTGTTTCAGTTGAGTATCTTCTTAATATTATTGAGTCAAAATCATATTTAAGAGAACTTGGTTGTTTGGAAAAAGTAAGAGGGAGAAAAATGAAGTAGAACAGCACTAGAGTGTAATAAATAGGAAGGATACAAATGAAAGACAATCAATGATGACAGGAAGTCAGATGAGTAAAGAAGTTGTATTTGTTGGAAATAAATGATAAACCCCTGGATTCTGCATGCCTTGCACGGTATGCAGGATTAGTGCAGGAGTTCTAGCAGGCAATATGTCTGCCGTGCAATCCAGGAACAGCCTGCAGGGGCGTGCACGAGCGCTCCTGTACTAGTCTTGCAAGGGCTAAGCCCCTGTATGCAAATCACCCTATTTGCAGGAGAAATCCATGCAAATGACGTGAAATTGTGATCCAGGAAGCTTGAAACCGGTCATGCAGGACTAGTGTAATCTGCAGAAATGTACTCGGTTAGTAACCGAGTACATTTCTGCAAAATCCAAAACGGAGCCGTGACAGCTTAAAATAAAGGCTGCATATCAGTCAGGAAGCATGCCAATGGCCAAGTATAAGGCAATGACATTGCAAACAGCTTACAGAATAAAAAAATCAACTTTTATTTTTTTTAGCCAATCTCGGCTGTTTAAGCATAGTGCAGTGAAGTGCAAACAGGATCGTGGGAAAATAATAAAATAAACCTAAAATAAGCATTCTAACTAAAATCACTATTCTGCCATTAAAGTCAATGGCAGGCAGAAGACAACATGGCCAGGAAGTAGTGGTTACTAAGGGAGGATGCTCATTGTGAGACATGTAACTATGCATTAGCAAGCAATCCTATGCAAATGAGGGGAATGATAGTGAATCCCAGTTTTCCCCAGCATGCTAGTCAGGTTCCAACAGTGTAAGAGTAGGAATAGCTTGGTGCAAGCCTAGGGGTTAGCTGACATCATAGGGGTGTGTGTCAGGTATACTGTAAGCGTATTGGAGCCTTGTAGCTCAGGTTTGCTCCCAGCTAAGCACAGCTAAGCAAGGGGGTATGTCTGAGTCTGCCTAGCACTCTTTACATTGCCTAAGCAGGTGTGCGCGATACAGACCGGGTTTTAAAGGAAAATAAAAAAAAGTTAAACCAAGAAATAGCAGCTCTGTGCACATGTGAGCACTCTGTGTGGTGTGCCCCGGGACTTAAACAAGAAGACAATGGGAAGGGAAAACAGTAGTAGGAAGGTAATCTAGGAGAACTAGCATAGCTGGCAGGTGAAATGTATCAGAATCAGCCAATTACACAGGCAGCAGACCAGCCCAGCCCAAAACACTACTATAAACTATGCAAACACCTTCCCCTCTGGGCTCTCTGGTTTTTACCACACTTTACACTACCAGTGTATACAAGCGGGGAACTTTCAACAAACAAAACAACAAAATGATAGGAGCTGCAATAGCTATCATACAACAACTTGTGGAAGAGGCTGAGGGTGGTGAGGATGTGAATGCTGTCGACCAACCCTTAGTCAGGAGACAGAGAAGAGTGTACAGACCCAGGGTAACCTACCAAGGGCTACATGAGCTGGAGATAGTGGAGCGCTATAGGGTGGACAGGGACCTCTTACAGCAAATTGTTGAGCTGTGCCGGCCATGTCTGACACACAGAACTAACAGAGGGGAACCCATCCCAGTGGATACCAAGGTATGTGTTGGCCTAAGAATACTAGCTACTGGTACCTCCCAAAGGCCAACTGGGGATATGATGGGGATCTCACAGGCATCAGCATCCAGGGTACTCCACCAGTTCCTGGATGCCATGTCAGCACATGTCGGTGAGCAAGTATATTTCCCTAACACCACTGAGGCATTGGCCAGCAATATGCAACTGTTCCACCAAATAGCAGAATACCCTGAGTTAGTGAATGCTATAGACTGCATGGACATACACATCAAAGCACCACCCAGTAAGCAGCGTAGGGTCTACATCAACTGCAAGGGCTTCCCCTCCATCAACTGCCAGGTCGTGTGCGATGCCCAGGGCATAATAATAAATGTGTGCGCTGGCTGCCCTGGAAGCTATCACAATTTCCACATCTGACATCTGATGCAGCTGTACCAGAGATTTACCAGTGGGGACATCCCTCATGGTCACATAGTGGGGGATGCTGGATATGCACTGGAGCCGTGGCTGATGACAGCCATCAGAAATGCACACACACCCGAACAAGAACTCCATAATGAGGCTCACGCACAGACCAGAATTATAGTAGAGCATGTGTTTGGGATGCTCAAGTCATGGTTTTGGTGCCTGGACACATCTGGTGGAGCTTTGCAGTACTCACCAGCTACATGTACCCAAATTGTCATCGTATGTGCCATGCTACACAATATGGTCCTGCGGAAACAGCTACAGCAGGAACAGCACAGGGCAGGGTCACACAGCCCCCCATCATTGCCAAGGCCTGCATAGGCACAGAGAGACTCGGAGGAGGAACAACCTGAGCCTGCCCCAGTAGTCAGAAGGAGGCATGCCCAGTATGCCCTGGCCTTGGCAAAGAGGCAATGCATAGCATATACACTGACACAGGAGGGACACAGGGAATAACATCTCTCTCTGAGTCTCACATACAGTAAAAGGGATGCCAAACATGACACTACCTGTGCTCAACCATGTGTAGGGAGTGTACTATGTGCATCTGACATAGGCAGCCCTGCAGTACCACCCTCAGTACTGGGACACCCACAAGGTAAGTGACTCACACATGCCAGTCAGGGGGGTTCACATACCCAACAACAGTCACAGCCAGCAGGACAGGTGTAGACAAACACAAACAAAGGCTGTGCTGTGGCCTCTGAATGATGCCTATGGGTAACCTCCCCCCAGGCCTACACAGACAGACTACAGCAAGTCAGGCAGTGGGACATTAGTTCTGAAGGGTAGGACGTCAGAAACTAATATGTAGGTAAATCAAAGCTAAGATATGTAGTACACTGGTATGTCTCTAGTCAGCATGTTAGGTTAGAATACAGAATGAAATGGAGTACCTGACATACCAATTCAGTCATAGAAAATGTGTACAAGTGTCAGGTATGCCACTCCCATCCTACGTAGTAATGTAATAACAGTCAGGTGTGCCCCCCCAATCCTGTGTAGAAATGTAGAAGTAGTCAGGTGTATCCCCCATCCTACGTCGAAATGTAGTAACAGTCAGGTGTGCCCCCCCCCCCCTCCACCATGTCCCACTGCATGAACTGTGGACCAACACTAACACACACTTGTGATGGGATGATACCCTTAGGGAAAGTATCAGAGAATGCATGCATAATGTACGGAAGAGGTTAGAACAACAGAGGGGGGGGGGTGAGAGCATGGTCAGCATGGAATGTGCAGTGTCCGACACCAAGCTGAGTGCACACACTATCCCTGGCTGCAAACATATACATTGGTGGCTACACACCTGCTCATACACCACAATAGGGTACATGTCCTGACCCATGGCCCCTGCCCTGGGATGACCTGTCTGAATCTGTACAGTTGTGAGGCATTGCCACAGCAAGATAAGCCCATACTGTCATGCTGATGGGCATGCAAGTATGGGATCTTCTGCAGTACTGTACCAAGGTGCTGAACCGAATACACAAACCCATCACCAAGTGTCTGCAACTCCCCCTCCAGAATGGCATAACTTACCATGAATACATAGGTGTCTGCCCACAATACCGGACACAGCCGTAGTCACCCTTGTCCCCCAAGACATCACTGTGAGCAAGAACGTCCACCTGACAGTACACAAGGACAGAAAACATCACTGTGTATTACAGTACATGTCTGAATATCTCTGCTAACAGCAGTACCATGCAGCTGAAACAGCATAGACACAATCACCTACAGTACACACTATCCCCTGCACAGTTTGCCCTCATATTGCCAAATGATCGATGGATACCCTGCAGAAACATATTGCTACCTATAGGTGTACATCACAAAGGTCTGCACTGCAGTACAAACTACCTGGACTCAATCCATACATTCAATACAGACGGGCATACTGGGCATGCTCACACACTTAGAGAATTGAAGGCAATGTCAGTCAACAACATACTGAAAGGTCATACTGGGTATGCTCACACACTTAAATGAAGGCCATGTCTGCAAACTCCAGTGGACCAGGCATATCTAGCAGTCACAGATGTTAGTGCAGGCACTTTTCAGTATGCACCACTCATGCTTTGCAAATACAGTGGATAGGAATACAGACATATATCTAAGGACAACACAATATAATAAGCCAAAGGTAGATGTACATAGATATGTGGAAGAGGGTGACTGTGACAATGAGCCATCCAGGCCTGCCCCACCCAGCACACAGCCAATGAACCACAACCACGTGAGGTTCAGATGTCATTCACTGTAAATACTAGCCAACGGTATCTGTCAGCATTATAGACTATGTGGTGCAAGTGCTAGCTGTGCAGCATGACTGTACAAAGAAGTAGCCATCTAGCAGCTGTATATATGTGCCTGTGAAATATGACCCTGTGTGTGCCCGCATGTGGTGTGTCAACCTCTAGATGAATGGGTTATGGCCCATGCACACACACTGCCCTCCCCATAGCCCTACTATGACAAGCCTGCTGAGGGCATCCACTGTGAAATACACTTTTGGGAGAGCTGTAGCCCAGTAATCTCTGTGGCACATCCTATAACTGTGTACTGCTGTAGTGTGATAAACTAGTTAGGTAGGAGTTCTAATCCCAGACATGGCAACTGTGTGTGTGTGTGTGTGTGTGTGTGTGTGTGTGTGTGTGTGTGTGTGTGTGTGTGTGTGTGTGTGTGTGTGTGTGTGTGTGTCTTTGTCTGTGTAGAGAGCAATGCTTTTTAGGCTAGTCACACTCACTACTATTCAAATGCCCTACTTTGTCAAGGCTGCTGATGTCATTCACACTCACTACCATTCAAATGCCCTACTTTGTCAAGGCTGTTGATGTCATACACTGTGAAATACACCTTTCAGAAAGCTGTAGCCCAGTAATCTCTATGGCAGTTCGTATGACTGTGTACTACTGTAGTGTAATAAACTAGTTAGGTGGGAGTTCTAATCCCAGACATGGCAACTGTGTGTGTGTGTGTGTGTGTGTGTGTGTGTGTGTGTGTGTGTGTGTGTGTGTGTGTGTGTGTGTGTGTGTGTGTGTGTGTGTGTGTGTGTGTGTGTGTCTTTGTCTGTGTAGAGAGCAATGCTTTTTAGGCTAGTCACACTTTCTACTATTCAAATGCCCTACTTTGTCAAGGCTGCTGATGTCATTCACACTCACTACTATTCAAATGCCCTACTTTGTCAAGGCTGTTGATGTCATACACTGTGAAATACACCTTTCAGAAAGCTGTAGCCCAGTAATCTCTATGGCAGTTCGTATGACTGTGTACTACTGTAGTGTAATAAACTAGTTAGGTGGGAGTTCTAATCCCAGACATGGCAACTGTGTGTGTGTGTGTGTGTGTGTGTGTGTGTGTGTGTGTGTGTGTGTGTGTGTGTGTGTGTGTGTGTGTGTGTGTGTGTGTGTGTCACCATCTGTGTAGAGAGCAATGCTTTTTAGGCTAGTCACACTCACTACAATTCAAATCCCTACTTTGTCAAGGCTGCTGATGTCATACACTGTGAAAAACATCTTTTGGAAAGCTGTAGCCCAGTAATCTCTGTGGTGTGTCTTATAACTACATACTGTTGTCATGTGATAAACTAGTTAGTTAGGAATTCTAATCCCAGACATGGCAAGTGTGTGTGTGTGTGTGTGTGTGTGTGTGTGTGTGTGTGTGTGTGTGTGTGTGTGTGTGTGTGTGTGTGTGTGTGTGTGTGTGTGTGTGTGTGTGTGTGTCACTGTCTGTGTAGAGAGCAATGCTTTTTAGGCTAGTCACACTCACTACAATGAAATTGCCCTGCTTTGTCAAGGCTGTTGATGCCATACACTGTGAAATACACTTTTTGGAAAGGTGTAGCCCAGTAATCTCTGTGGCACATTCTATCCTGCATACTGCTGTAGTGTGATGAATTAGTTAGGTAGGAGTTCTAATCCCAGACATGGCAAGAGTGTGTGTGTGTGTGTGTGTGTGTGTGTGTGTGTGTGTGTGTGTGTGTGTGTCTGTCTGTTTAGGGAGCAATGCATTTTAGCCTAGCTACACTCACTACACTTCAAATGCCCTACTTTGGCAATCCTGCTGATGTCATTCATTGTGAAATACACCTTTGAGGAAATAGTACTTCAGTAATCCCTGTGGTGTGTCCTATAACAGCATCATGCTGTAGTGTGATATAGAACTCTGGTAGTGGTTCTATTCCCACACAGGTTGGTTGTGGATGTTTTGTGTGTGTTTCAATGTCTGTGTAGGGAGCAATGCATTTTAGCCTAGCCATACTCACTACAATTCAAATGCCCTACTTTGGCAATCCTACTGATGTCATTCATTGTGAAGTACACCTTTGGGGAAGAAGTACTCCAGCATTCCCCGTGGTGCGTCCTATAACAGCGTCATGCTGTAGTGTGATATAGAGCTCTTGTAGGGGTTATATTCCCACACATGTCAGTTGTTTCATAGTTTCATAGTTTCATAGTAGTGTACTAGGCTATCTGCCTGGGGGCATTTATAAGCCTAGCCAACAGTGATGTGGCTTTACACCACCCCATACTATATAGTTGCGCCTCTCTAGTAGTAGTGACACATGTGGAACCCCATTATTTAGTAAACTATACCTCTGTCTAGTAGTGACACTGAGGTCACTCCCGGGGTAAACTTGCAATCTCCCATCCATGCATCGAGATTTTTATTGAACAGTGCCAATGAAGGGCTCTGTCTCATGTGAACTGGGATTTTGTTCCAGAGTATGGGTAACCTCTGTGTTATGAATCTATCCCTCCAGCATGTCCTATTCATATTTGTGCAGAGGTTGAAATCTTTAGCTCTTGTGGTTCTGGTGGATTTGGATTTTTTGAGATGGAGCATGTCCATCAATTCCTGGTTGGACATGGCCCTGTATGTTAGGCACAAATCACCTCTGAGCAGGCGGTATGCCACCGAATAGAGCTGGAGTTTCTTTAATCTAGCTGGATAAGGCACATGTTTTAGACCTATGATCCTCTTGGTGAGGTACTTCTGGGGTCTTTCCAGTTGTTGCATGTGCCGGGTGAGATACATCCCAAATGGAGCATTATATTCAATCATGGGCCTGACAAGGGAGGAATACAGAGGTACAATGACCTCCTTTGATCTGGATGAGAATCCCTTCATGATGAGATGGGCAAGGTAGAAAGTCTTTCTGACCACTTTGGCAACATGGTTGTCAAAGGAGAGGTCACTATCGACTTGAGTCCCCAGGTCTCTGATTATATCTTCTGTATTCAGTGGGTTATTGTCTACGTGATAGTTTGTGGGTACTTTGTTTTTCCCAAAGGGGATGACTATACATTTTTTGGCGCTAAGTTTGAGGCCATGATTCCGGCACCAGTTGTCCGTTTCAGTGAGACCTTTCTGTAGGATGTGTGTGTCGGCAGGTGAATCCACTATGGCACCCAGTTTGCAGTCATCTGCAAACTTTGTCAGCCATAATCCTTCCATATTTGCTTTCACATCTGAGAAATAAATGCCGAATAGGAGTGGACCCAAGACTGAGCCCTGTGGGACACCACTTGTGACGGGTTTTGAGTCTGACATGGCTCCAGCAATTTTAACCTTATGGGTTCTGTTTTTAGCCAATTTGCTACCCATCTTGTGACATATGGATTTACATTTAGGCTGCTGAGCTTGTCAATGATGCCAGAGTGTGGTATTGTGTCAAAGGCCTTAGCCAAGTCCAAATAGGCAGTGTGGACAGCCTTGCCCTCATCGATGGCACTAGTGACTGTCTCAAAGAAGTCAACCAGGTTTAAGAGGCAGGATCTGCCTTTACAAAACCGAACTGTGTGGGATCAAGGGTCTGCAGATCACCAATGTCGCCATTTATGAGTTCCATGATGATCCTTTCCATAGCCTTACAGACCAGGCTGGTCAAACTTATGGGGCGGTAGTTACCTGGGTCAGTTGAATTTCCCCCTTTGTGGAGTGGGACCACTGTTGCTGTGCGCCAGTGTTCAGGTACATATCCTGTAGTGAGGCTAAGATTGAATAGAGTTCTTAGGGGCGGGTTTAGTTCATCTTGAGTTCACGTAACACGCAACCGGGGATACCATCGGGTCCCATAGATGCTGTGTTTTTTGCCTTGTTGAGTGCTGATTTCACCTGTGCATCTGTGATGACAGGTAGGTTACATTCAGCAGGGATAGTTACTTCATCTTTAGCGGGTGAGGGAGGGAGAAATTTGCACTGAACCTATCTGCCAGAATGTTGGCAATGACAGTAGGGTCAGTGAATTTTTTGTTATTGTGTACTAGCTCAGAGCATATCTGAGAATTTCCTCCCAAGGTTCTGACATAATTGAAGAAGGCTTTGTGATTGTCTTTGGTATCCTTGGCAATCTTTTTCTCAAAGTTTGCTTTAGATGTTTTTATGAGAGAGCGTAGTTTTTACTTGTGCTGATCAGGAAGCCTTTCCTTGTGGGATTTGGCTCTGTCCTGCAGTAGCTTCCTTCTTTGTTGTACAGTTTGTTTATAGCGGGTCCACCAAACCGGCGTTTTCCTTGGTGGAGAGGGTCTTGGTTTTAGTTGGGATTGCCTGATCCATGCATTCCTGGAGATGTCCGTAGAAGGCTTTTGTGAAGGATTCAGCATTTTGGGATGTGGTTTCCATTAACCCAGTAGGCTTAAAGGATATCATTTCCGACTTAAGGAGCGCAAAGTCAGCTTTTGAAAAGTTTTTCACTGTAGTCTTTTGTTCTGGGGTGGGGTGGGATATGTACATCCAACGTGATCAGTTTATGATCAGATCTTACTAGTGAGGGGTTTATATCCGTGCGGAGCATTTGGACCCCATGTTTGTGATAATCAGGTCATATATTATCTCCTCGTAGGAGAGGTGACCAGTTGCTCCATAGCATTTGAGTTTATGAATTCCAGGAATCTTTGGGCCAGGGTGTTAGGGCTAGAATAGTGGGCCCAGTCTATGTTGGTAATTGAAGTCACCCAATATGATGGTGTTTGGTGTGACATTCATATCCTCCAGTGTTTTCAGGAATGCTTGATGGGATTCCTGGGATTGGGAGGGTGTTCTATAACATGCGACCAGTTGTATGGCAGTTTTGCCTATGGTGAGTAAAACTTGTATGGTTTCTGATGCTTCATGAGTAGCCACCAATCGAGAGGTGTAGGTGTCCTTATGAAAATGGACACTCCTCCTTTGTGGTTCGGCCTGGAACTTGAGGCAAACGCATGATATGAGGTATAGCCTGGTAGCGCTGGAGTGCTCTCAGGAGCCTTGAACCAGGTTTCAGTTACTGCACAGACATCGATGTTCTCCATACTGAGAAGTGCTTCGAGTGCCTGCATCTTGAGATTTAGACTTCTGGCGCTGAGCAGCATTACCCTTAATTTTTTTCCATTTTTGTTTTTTATGGAGGTTGATTTGTCCTTTGAGCATTGCCTAAAAAAGGCACTATGGGGTGGCAAGAGCCTTGGCCAGTATCCGGAAGCCCAGTGGTGACAGGTGCAAGCCATCCCTTGCGAAGCAACGTGGCTTGTCCAGCATATCATCCCAGGCTGACAGATATTGACTTCCCCTAGAATGACACCAGTGATTAAGCCAATTGTTAAAACTGAGCATTTTGTCTTTGTACTGAGGCATCATTCTTGGCGAAGGCAGGATGCTGCTCAGGGTCAGGGTCATACCAGTCTGGGCTACATAATCGGAGAGCTCCTCAATGTCTCTTTTCATGTAGTCCAGGGAGGTACGTCGCAGGTCATTCACACCCGCATGGACAATGACTGAATCATATTTGTACTTGCTTTGGAGTGACCTGAGTGCGTGTGTAATGTGGCGGATCCTAGCCCCGATAGGCAGCTCACCGTTACCCTCTCCTTATTCAGCCTGGTAAGTGGAACATCGGTGTGTCTGACTATAGAGTCGCCTATTACTAATGTCTCTGGCATAGTATTTTGCCTTAGGGGCTGTGATTGTGTGACACACCTGTTGCTTGAGGTATGTGTTGTAGGTGTTGTGTTTTGTGGGGTGTATTTCTGGTGTCTGCTTTGGAGGCCTCTGTTGTTTTGGTAAGTTTTTACAAGAGCCTCGAGTATGTCTTTGTGTTTTTATGTGTTTGGTTTGCATTGGTGGTGGTTATATGTGTGACTGGTTTTGCTTTGGGTGTGGGTACCATCTCTTCCTGACTGGTCTTGCCAGTCCTGAGTTGAGAGAGTTCAGCCTCCAGTCTGGCTATATAGTTGCATCTCTCACAAGTATATGTGTTAGTAGGAAGGAGGAGAGGGTTGTCTGTGTACATGAGACAATTGTAACATTGTCTTAAGATTCCCAGATTAACCAGCTGAACAAGAGAGGATGCTAGTGGTCTACCACTCGACATACTAGAATATTATAAGGAGTGTTGTGCCTTTAAGGGAAGTGGGTATTCACAGGGGTAGTGGATGCCTGTAGTGCTTACTTTAGGGTAAGAGTGCTTGGTTTTATTATGAGTGCTTGCTAAGGATAGAAGTTCCGAAAACAAGTGCTGATATATACAGCTAGATAGACTGAGTAGAGCTTCTAAGGGAAAAATTGAAGAGCAGACTTGGCGGAGCCAGAAAAAGTTAAAACCTGTATAGAATAGTTTACACCTGTATAACCGCTGCTGCGCTAGGCGCCCGACCGCGCAAAACGCCCTGAGGCGGATTTTTATACAGGGAACTTGAAAAGAGCTGGAAATGGTCCAAGGCAACCAATGAATTACAGCTCAAGTGCTGAGATCACTTCCCCCATGGACAGATAGGCTGCTCAAGGCTCCCCACTCCCACTGGTGAGCTCAGAAACTTCCTTCTATCCAAGTAAGGCAATGGCCAACACAGGAACTACACACAGCCCAGAATACAGCAAAGCCTGTATACTGGTCTTAACTAGTCGAGCAAAGGCGGGAAAACAAGGAGTATTTTTTTTTTTTTGTTTTTTAGAAAAGAACACAGAAATGCAGTTAGGCAAACAGTAAAATCGATTAACACAGGCTAGCACACTTTAGTGAGCAGCCTCAGCAATTAAAATATCAAAAACAGTAATATTCGACCAGAGTCGACCAAAATGCTACTTTTAAGTGCAGATACTTTAGAATACAGCAGAAAACACAAAAACAGTTGTATCTTATTAAATGAAAGCCAGAGAGGACAATGCAGATAAAAAGCCAAAAAGTACTTAAATCAGGAAAGTGGTCGCTTTTCAGTTCTCTGTAGCCAGGACCCTCTGCAGGACCACGTGGAGCTCTGCTTGGGTATATAGCCAAAAAAAATGCCTGAGGCGGATTTTTATACAGGGAACTTGAAAAGAGCTGGAAATGGTCCAAGGCAACCAATGAATTACAGCTCAAGTGCTGAGATCACTTCCCCCAGGGACAGATAGGCTGCTCAAGGCTCCCCACTCCCACTGGTGAGCTCAGAAACTTCCTTCTATCCAGGTAAGGCAATGGCCAACACAGGAACTACACACAGCCCAGAATACAGCAAAGCCTGTATACTGGTCTTAACTAGTCGAGCAAAGGCGGAAAACAAGGAGTATTTTTTTGTTTTTGTTTTTTAGAAAAGAAGAGAGAAATGCAGTTAGGCAAACAGTAAAATCGATTAACACAGGCTAACACACTTTAGTGAGCAGCCTCAGCAATTAAAATATCAAAAAAACAGTAATATTTGACCAGAGTCGACCAAAATGCTACTTTTAAGTGCAGATACTTTAGAATACAGCAGAAAAACACAAAAACAGTTGTATCTTATTAAATGAAAGCCAGAGAGGACAATGCAGATAAAAAAAGCCAAAAAGTACTTAAATCAGGAAAGTGGTCGCTTCTTTCAGTTCTCTGTAGCCAGGACCCCTCTGCAGGACCACGTGGAGCTCTGCTTGGGTATATAGCCAAAAAAAACGCCCTGAGGCGGATTTTTATACAGGAACTTGAAAAGAGCTGGAAATGGTCCAAGGCAACCAATGAATTACAGCTCAAGTGCTGAGATCACTTCCCCCAGGGACAGATAGGTTGCTCAAGGCTCCCCACTCCCACTGGTGAGCTCAGAAACTTCCTTCTATCCAAGTAAGGCAATGGCCAACACAGGAACTACACACAGCCCAGAATACAGCAAAGCCTGTATACTGGTCTTAACTAGTAGAGCAAAGGCGGGAAAACAAGGAGTATTTTTTTTGTTTTTGTTTTTAGAAAAGAACACAGAAATGCAGTTAGGCAAACAGTAAAATCGATTAACACAGGCTAGAACACTTTAGTGAGCAGCCTCAGCAATTAAAATATCAAAAAAACAGTAATATTCGACCAGAGTCGACCAAAATGCTACTTTTAAGTGCAGATACTTTAGAATACAGCAGAAAACACAAAAACAGTTGTATCTTATTAAATGAAAGCCAGAGAGGACAATGCAGATAAAAAGCCAAAAAGTACTTAAATCAGGAAAGTGGTCGCTTCTTTCAGTTCTCTGTAGCCAGGACCCTCTGCAGGACCACGTGGAGTACTGCTTGGGTATATAGCCAAAAAATAGGCCCTGAGGCGGATTTTTATAGAGCGAAGTTGAAAAGAGCTGGAAATGGTCCAAGGCAACCAATGAATTACAGCTCAAGTGCTGAGATCACTTCCCCAGGGACAGATAGGCTGCTCAAGGCTCCCCACTCCCACTGGTGAGCTCAGAAACTTCCTTCTATCCAAGTAAGGCAATGGCCAACACAGGAACTACACACAGCCCAGAATACAGCAAAGCCTGTATACTGGTCTTAACTAGTCGAGCAAAGGCGGAAAACAAGGAGTATTTTTTTTTGTTTTTGTTTTTAGAAAAGAACACAGAAATGCAGTTAGGCAAACAGTAAAATCGATTAACACAGGCTAGCACACTTTAGTGAGCAGCCTCAGCAATTAAAATATCAAAAACAGTAATATTCGACCAGAGTCGACCAAAATGCTACTTTTAAGTGCAGATACTTTAGAATACAGCAGAAAAACACAAAACAGTTGTATCTTATTAAATGAAAGCCAGAGAGGACAATGCAGATAAAAAAGCCAAAAAGTACTTAAATCAGGAAAGTGGTCGCTTCTTTCAGTTCTCTGTAGCCAGGACCCCTCTGCAGGACCACGTGGAGCTCTGCTTGGGTATATAGCCAAAAAAAACGCCCTGAGGCGGATTTTTATACAGGGAACTTGAAAAGAGCTGGAAATGGTCCAAGGCAACCAATGAATTACAGCTCAAGTGCTGAAATCACTTCCCCCAGGGACAGATAGGCTGCTCAAGGCTCCCCACTCCCACTGGTGAGCTCAGAAACTTCCTTCTATCCAAGTAAGACAATGGCCAACACAGGAACTACACACAGCCCAGAATACAGCAAAGCCTGTATACTGGTCTTAACTAGTCGAGCAAAGGCGGGAAAACAAGGAGTATTTTTTTTTTTTTTGTTTTTTTAGAAAAGAACACAGAAATGCAGTTAGGCAAACAGTAAAATCGATTAACACAGGCTAGCACACTTTAGTGAGCAGCCTCAGCAATTAAAATATCAAAAAAACAGTAATATTCGACCAGAGTCGACCAAAATGCTACTTTTAAGTGCAGATACTTTAGAATACAGCAGAAAAACACAAAAACAGTTGTATCTTATTAAATGAAAGCCAGAGAGGACAATGCAGATAAAAAAAGCCAAAAAGTACTTAAATCAGGAAAGTGGTCGCTTCTTTCAGTTCTCTGTAGCCAGGACCCCTCTGCAGGACCACGTGGAGCTCTGCTTGGGTATATAGCCAAAAAAACGCCCTGAGGCGGATTTTTATACAGGGAACTTGAAAAGAGCTGGAAATGGTCCAAGGCAACCAATGAATTACAGCTCAAGTGCTGAGATCACTTCCCCAGGGACAGATAGGCTGCTCAAGGCTCCCCACTCCCACTGGTGAGCTCAGAAACTTCCTTCTATCCAAGTAAGGCAATGGCCAACACAGGAACTACACACAGCCCAGAATACAGCAAAGCCTGTATACTGGTCTTAACTAGTCGAGCAAAGGCGGAAAACAAGGAGTATTTTTTTTTTGTTTTTTGTTTTTTTTAGAAAAGAACACAGAAATGCAGTTAGGCAAACAGTAAAATCGATTAACACAGGCTAGCACACTTTAGTGAGCAGCCTCAGCAATTAAAATATCAAAAAAACAGTAATATTCGACCAGAGTCGACCAAAATGCTACTTTTAAGTGCAGATACTTTAGAATACAGCAGAAAACACAAAACAGTTGTATCTTATTAAATGAAAGCCAGAGAGGACAATGCAGATAAAAAGCCAAAAGTACTTAAATCAGGAAAGTGGTCGCTTCTTTCAGTTCTCTGTAGCCAGGACCCTCTGCAGGACCACGTGGAGCTCTGCTTGGGTATATAGCCAAAAACGCCCTGAGGCGGATTTTTATACAGGGAACTTGAAAAGAGCTGGAAATGGTCCAAGGCAACCAATGAATTACAGCTCAAGTGCTGAGATCACTTCCCCAGGGACAGATAGGCTGCTCAAGGCTCCCCACTCCCACTGGTGAGCTCAGAAACTTCCTTCTATCCAAGTAAGGCAATGGCCAACACAGGAACTACACACAGCCCAGAATACAGCAAAGCCTGTATACTGGTCTTAACTAGTCGAAAGCAAAGGCGGAAAACAAGGAGTATTTTTTTTGTTTTTGTTTTTAGAAAAGAACACAGAAATGCAGTTAGGCAAACAGTAAAATCGATTAACACAGGCTAGCACACTTTAGTGAGCAGCCTCAGCAATTAAAATATCAAAAAAACAGTAATATTCGACCAGAGTCGACCAAAATGCTACTTTTAAGTGCAGATACTTTAGAATACAGCAGAAAAACACAAAAACAGTTGTATCTTATTAAATGAAAGCCAGAGAGGACAATGCAGAGAAAAAGCCAAAAGTACTTAAATCAGGAAAGTGGTCGCTTCTTTCAGTTCTCTGTAGCCAGGACCCCTCTGCAGGACCACGTGGAGCTCTGCTTGGGTATATAGCCAAAAAAAACGCCTGAGGCGGATTTTTATACAGGGAACTTGAAAAGAGCTGGAAATGGTCCAAGGCAACCAATGAATTACAGCTCAAGTGCTGAGATCACTTCCCCCAGGGACAGAGAGGCTGCTCAAGGCTCCCCTCTCCCACTGGTGAGCTCAGAAACTTCCTTCTATCCAGGTAAGGCAATGGCCAACACAGGAACTACACACAGCCCAGAATACAGCAAAGCCTGTATACTGGTCTTAACTAGTCGAGCAAAGGCGGGAAAACAAGGAGTATTTTTTTGTTTTTGTTTTTAGAAAAGAACACAGAAATGCAGTTAGGCAAACAGTAAAATCGATTAACACAGGCTAGCACACTTTAGTGAGCAGCCTCAGCAATTAAAATATCAAAAAAACAGTAATATTCGACCAGAGTCGACCAAAATGCTACTTTTAAGTGCAGATACTTTAGAATACAGCAGAAAACACAAAAACAGTTGTATCTTATTAAATGAAAGCCAGAGAGGACAATGCAGATAAAAAGCCAAAAAGTACTTAAATCAGGAAAGTGGTCGCTTTTTCAGTTCTCTGTAGCCAGGACCCCTCTGCAGGACCACGTGGAGCTCTGCTTGGGTATATAGCCAAAAAACGCCTGAGGCGGATTTTTATACAGGGAACTTGAAAAGAGCTGGAAATGGTCCAAGGCAACCAATGAATTACAGCTCAAGTGCTGAGATCACTTCCCCCAGGGACAGATAGGCTGCTCAAGGCTCCCCACTCCCACTGGTGAGCTCAGAAACTTCCTTCTATCCAAGTAAGGCAATGGCCAACACAGGAACTACACACAGCCCAGAATACAGCAAAGCCTGTATACTGGTCTTAACTAGTCGAGCAAAGGGGAAAAAACAAGGAGTATTTTTTTTTTGTTTTTTGTTTTTTTTAGAAAAGAACACAGAAATGCAGTTAGGCAAACAGTAAAATCGATTAACACAGGCTAGCACACTTTAGTGAGCAGCCTCAGCAATTAAAATATCAAAAAAACAGTAATATTCGACCAGAGTCGACCAAAATGCTACTTTTAAGTGCAGATACTTTAGAATACAGCAGAAAAACACAAAAACAGTTGTATCTTATTAAATGAAAGCCAGAGAGGACAATGCAGATAAACAAAGCCAAAAAGTACTTAAATCAGGAAAGTGGTCGCTTCTTTCAGTTCTCTGTAGCCAGGACCCCTCTGCAGGACCACGTGGAGCTCTGCTTGGGTATATAGCCAAAAACGCCCTGAGGCGGATTTTTATACAGGGAACTTGAAAAGAGCTGGAAATGGTCCAAGGCAACCAATGAATTACAGCTCAAGTGCTGAGATCACTTCCCCCAGGGACAGATAGGCTGCTCAAGGCTCCCCTCTCCCACTGGTGAGCTCAGAAACTTCCTTCTATCCAAGTAAGGCAATGGCCAACACAGGAACTACACACAGCCCAGAATACAGCAAAGCCTGTATACTGGTCTTAACTAGTCGAGCAAAGGCGGGAAAACAAGGAGTATTTTTTTTTGTTTTTTGTTTTTTTAGAAAAGAACACAGAAATGCAGTTAGGCAAACAGTAAAATCGATTAACACAGGCTAGCACACTTTAGTGAGCAGCCTCAGCAATTAAAATATCAAAAAAATAGTAATATTCGACCAGAGTCGACCAAAATGCTACTTTTAAGTGCAGATACTTTAGAATACAGCAGAAAAACACAAAAACAGTTGTATCTTATTAAATGAAAGCCAGAGAGGACAATGCAGATAAAAAAAGCCAAAAAGTACTTAAATCAGGAAAGTGGTCGCTTCTTTCAGTTCTCTGTAGCCAGGACCCTCTGCAGGACCACGTGGAGCTCTGCTTGGGTATATAGCCAAAAAAAACGCCTGAGGCGGATTTTTATACAGGGAACTTGAAAAGAGCTGGAAATGGTCCAAGGCAACCAATGAATTACAGCTCAAGTGCTGAGATCACTTCCCCAGGGACAGATAGGCTGCTCAAGGCTCCCCACTCCCACTGGTGAGCTCAGAAACTTCCTTCTATCCAGGTAAGGCAATGGCCAACACAGGAACTACACACAGCCCAGAATACAGCAAAGCCTGTATACTGGTCTTAACTAGTCGAGCAAAGGCGGGAAAACAAGGAGTATTTTTTTGTTTTTGTTTTTTTAGAAAAGAACACAGAAATGCAGTTAGGCAAACAGTAAAATCGATTAACACAGGCTAGCACACTTTAGTGAGCAGCCTCAGCAATTAAAATATCAAAAAAACAGTAATATTCGACCAGAGTCGACCAAAATGCTACTTTTAAGTGCAGATACTTTATAATACAGCAGAAAAACACAAAACAGTTGTATCTTATTAAATGAAAGCCAGAGAGGACAATGCAGATAAAAAAGCCAAAAAGTACTTAAATCAGGAAAGTGGTCGCTTCTTTCAGTTCTCTGTAGCCAGGACCCTCTGCAGGACCACGTGGAGCTCTGCTTGGGTATATAGCCAAAAAAATGCCCTGAGGCGGATTTTTATACAGGGAACTTGAAAAGAGCTGGAAATGGTCCAAGGCAACCAATGAATTACAGCTCAAGTGCTGAGATCACTTCCCCCAGGGACAGATAGGCTGCTCAAGGCTCCCCACTCCCACTGGTGAGCTCAGAAACTTCCTTCTATCCAAGTAAGGCAATGGCCAACACAGGAACTACACACAGCCCAGAATACAGCAAAGCCTGTATACTGGTCTTAACTAGTCGAGCAAAGGCGGGAAAACAAGGAGTATTTTTTTTTGTTTTTTTAGAAAAGAACACAGAAATGCAGTTAGGCAAAGAGTAAAATCGATTAACACAGGCTAGCACACTTTAGTGAGCAGCCTCAGCAATTAAAATATCAAAAAAACAGTAATATTCGACCAGAGTCGACCAAAATGCTACTTTTAAGTGCAGATACTTTAGAATACAGCAGAAAAACACAAAAACAGTTGTATCTTATTAAATGAAAGCCAGAGAGGACAATGCAGATAAAAAAAGCCAAAAAGTACTTAAATCAGGAAAGTGGTCACTTCTTTCAGTTCTCTGTAGCCAGGACCCCTCTGCAGGACCACGTGGAGCTCTGCTTGGGTATATAGCCAAAAAAAACGCCCTGAGGCGGATTTTTATACAGGGAACTTGAAAAGAGCTGGAAATGGTCCAAGGCAACCAATGAATTACAGCTCAAGTGCTGAGATCACTTCCCCAGGGACAGATAGGCTGCTCAAGGCTCCCCACTCCCACTGGTGAGCTCAGAAACTTCCTTCTATCCAAGTAAGGCAATGGCCAATACAGGAACTACACACAGCCCAGAATACAGCAAAGCCTGTATACTGGTCTTAACTAGTCGAGCAAAGGCGGGAAAACAAGGAGTATTTTTTTTTGTTTTTTGTTTTTTTTAGAAAAGAACACAGAAATGCAGTTAGGCAAACAGTAAAATCGATTAACACAGGCTAGCACACTTTAGTGAGCAGCCTCAGCAATTAAAATATCAAAAAAACAGTAATATTCGACCAGAGTCGACCAAAATGCTACTTTTAAGTGCAGATACTTTAGAATACAGCAGAAAAACACAAAAACAGTTGTATCTTATTAAATGAAAGCCAGAGAGGACAATGCAGATAAAAAGCCAAAAAGTACTTAAATCAGGAAAGTGGTCGCTTCTTTCAGTTCTCTGTAGCCAGGACCCCTCTGCAGGACCACGTGGAGCTCTGCTTGGGTATATAGCCAAAAAAAACGCCTGAGGCGGATTTTTATACAGGGAACTTGAAAAGAGCTGGAAATGGTCCAAGGCAACCAATGAATTACAGCTCAAGTGCTGAGATCACTTCCCCCAGGGACAGATAGGCTGCTCAAGGCTCCCCACTCCCACTGGTGAGCTCAGAAACTTCCTTCTATCCAGGTAAGGCAATGGCCAACACAGGAACTACACACAGCCCAGAATACAGCAAAGCCTGTATACTGGTCTTAACTAGTCGAGCAAAGGCGGGAAAACAAGGAGTATTTTTTTTGTTTTTGTTTTTTTAGAAAAGAACACAGAAATGCAGTTAGGCAAACAGTAAAATCGATTAACACAGGCTAGCACACTTTAGTGAGCAGCCTCAGCAATTAAAATATCAAAAAAACAGTAATATTCGACCAGAGTCGACCAAAATGCTACTTTTAAGTGCAGATACTTTAGAATACAGCAGAAAAACACAAAAACAGTTGTATCTTATTAAATGAAAGCCAGAGAGGACAATGCAGATAAAAAAAGGCAAAAAGTACTTAAATCAGGAAAGTGGTCGCTTCTTTGTGGATGTTTTGTGTGTGTTTCAATGTCTGTGTAGGGAGCAATGGATTTTAGATTAGCCACAATCACTACAATTCAAACACCTACTTTGGCAATCCTGTTGATGTCATTCATTGTGAAATACACCTTTGGGTAAAAAGTACTCCAGTTATCTCCATGGTGCAACCTATAACTTTGTAGTGTAATAAACTAGTTAGGTAGGAGCTCTAATCTCAGACATGACAGGTGTGTGTGTGTGTGTGTGTGTGTGTGTGTGTGTGTGTGTGTGTGTGTGTGTGTGTGTGTGTGTGTGTGTGTGTAACTCATATCCTCTGTGGAAGTGGTTGTGAGTATGTAACAACTGGGCTCAATGTGGAGCAGGTTTTGCAGATTTCTTATATGGTGGCCCTAGTATATATCACAATGTCCACTGCACAGGGATAACAGATGTGAAATAGGTGAGAGGCTGGGGTGCAAATCCATACCCCTACATGTGACTTAAAAGGGCAGGCAAACAAAGTTAGCAACCCTAGTATTACCCAGAGAACACTCTCAACCTATGTCTCATACACACACACACACTTGCCTAGGCAACAGTCGCTATGTTGGTAGTACCATGCATAATGCCCACTGATAATAATTGCATTGGGCTACAGAGGGCATGGCACTCTGTCCATCTGTCCAATAGGCATGCACATGCCAACAGTGCACCTTCCCCATGTTCCCCACTGGACACCTGCAACACCTGTGGTGCCATCAAATGTGACCCATAAAGGACATACCATGCCTGAAAACATGCCCTGTATGGACAGATGCCACTGACACTAGGGAATGCTGGTATCATGCTATCAATGTAGGTGCAGGGTAAACCTGCTGTCCATTACCATTTCTCGCCACATGAGGCCAGGACTGGCATATCTGATGATAATCTTTGTACACAACATGGGCCAGACACCCCAGGTACAGTTTCACATGTCACTGTACATGCATGTGGGAGGTGTGCACATCCCAGACCCCGTCCATGACATGGACTAAGGAACACATACATGGCAAGCAATTCACAACATTGACCACACACAAGTCACCCAGGTGACGGGATGGTGAATACAATACCCACCTGTGTGGGAAAATCCGGAAATTACACCCCTGAGCCACAATGCAGATCATTGTTAGCTGGGCTGATGCCAAGGTATACCCATCACCTAGCCTTGTATAGCTGTCTGGCACAGTCAACCACTACCACACCTATGCAGCAATGCACCCATGCATGTCAGTACTGGCACCCTGTTTGTGTGTGCGTTGTATGATGCGTATGATGACATTCACACTCACTACAACCCCCATTGGCATGCTGAAGCATGCTGTCCAATGTCAGACACCTCCACATACCCTGTGCCCATATAAACTCTGTATGACCCCTGTGGTGCATGTGATACCTGCACAGTAATGTGTTGTAGCAATCTCACTAGTGATGAGTTGTATTCCTGGCCCTGCCATGTGTGTCAATGTGCATGCATCCCTATGAGATTGTGGGTGTGTTGATACTGGCACCTGTTCATGTGGACAGGCACGTGTACTACACCTACCATATAGTTACCATATCCCTGTTGTAGATGCCACTCACCATCACATATACGTTTCGAGGGCTCCTCAACATGTAACCTATGTGGAGCATCCAATAACTGCACAGAAATGTGATAGCATGATATAGTCATCAGGGATTGATACCCTGTGCTGGTAGGTGTGTGACACAAACATGCTTACATTTTACTCTCCCACCCCTCCTTGACTTTAGTTGCATCTGTCTGCCTCTCTCACTCCCTCTCTGGGGGATGTGGAGACCTACACCTGATTTGCTTAGGCAGCTGCATGTGTATTTTAATTAATGCTCATGATCAGCTGATGTCGACTGCACAAATTGCAGCCCTCCCCTAGGTGATTGCATGTGGAACAGATGTGGTAACATTCCCATTGCCAATTGCATGGAAACACACTCCAATATCTTGGAACATCATGTTGGTGCTGGAACTTTTCATTCACTGTGAGCAGGAACTCATTCTGCTATTTGGCAAACAGAATCTCAGATGGATTGGGGATTTACCTATAGCAACATACACTGTGGAAACAGGCCAACACACAGGAGGGGGATGTGCTTGACTTGACTACAGACTGTAAGTGTTGCTATACTGCATTTGGAGTAATGTTGGTTTAACATGGTGTGTGTGGATATGGCTGTCCTACATGTTTTAATAACTGCTATGTCAGTGCTATGTTTATGAGGGAACCCCATCTGTAGGGCCACCTGCAGACTGGGCAGTTTGTGCTGCTTTTTGTTTCAAGTGTTACCCACAGAGCACCTATCTGTAGACTGCAGAAGGTAGTGTGAGGATTGCAGTCTGTAGATGGTAACAGCCGTGAGAGTTACTGACTTCATATCCCTCATAGGACATATGTTGCAACAAACCTTGTTGCAACAGTAAATATATGAGGTTATCACAGCAACATGTCAATATTGACCCTGTGTATGTGCCTCTAGCCACAACTCTGTCAATCTTTGTACATATGTCATGCAGTAAGAGGTGCATATGTGCTGTACACCATAATTAGTGACATCATCACTGATAAGCCAGTGAGATATTAGACTGCTACACATGTTATGTATAGTAGGGGAAATAGCTGATGACATCACCTGGACATTCTGTGGTTGTCTGTACAGTACAGTCTGTGTACGTAAGGTAAATGTCGACAGTGTGTGTATTGATAATATGTACATTGGCCTGTGTGCAGACTGTGGTAGATGTCATTGTTCTTGGTCCTGTTCTATCTGATGTTACATGCTGCTCCACTGTATGTTACTCTATTGGCTTACATGTTTGTAGGGCCATACACACACATGTCCCATACCACAGACAGGCATCAGACCCCACTGTGTAGCAGCCCAGTATATGTAGGGTGAGTGTGTGAGGGGCACATATGATAATGGTGTTGAACAAATAGTCCATATACTGTAATATAATGCTAGCGTACCATACGTGGCTGTGGCTGTGTTCACACTGGCTGTGGTTATGCACTTCCGCACTTATGTATTGTACTCTGTGCTGTGACATGTCTGCAGAGCCTGCTATATATGCAGGTACATGTGCATTCTCCAATAGGAAATGTAGGCCAGTGTTGAGCCAGTCTGCGTGTAGCCTGCACAGTGCTTTGTTACATGCCTAGCAGCTTAGTGTATGTACCCAGTGAGATGTCAAGTCCAGATACTTGCCAGATGTACTGCTGCCAGTGATGGTGTCAGTTATGCCTTGTTATGTAACAGATACATCCCACTGTGTAAACTGAGGTCTTTACCCCATAGGGATTATGTACAGAGTGTAGCTAGAGGCTGCTGAACTATACATCTGCATTACTTACTCTTGATTGTTTGGTATCCTGTGGCCCAGTCTGTCTTTACTATTGTACTATTTGAAGGCCTCGGCCTGGACAGCAACATTTGTAAACCTTTCCAAACTACTGCATTAGTATAACTGTTTCACAGTTGCATTACTCTGTTTATATGGATGTCAGTGTCTGAAGAGCTATATGACATGGCATATACAACTGTAATAGTACACAAATAAAGGTTTTCCATTTATGCAAACCTGTGTGTGGTGTCATACCCTATGACCTCTCTGTGGGTATATGTTGCAGGCAACGATTGTGATTTGAATGGGTGGCTCATACAGTGTCCATTTGTTAAGGTGTTAACTGTAGGCATAGTGGCTGTTCCATATTGTGTGCACCTGCTACATGTGTATCTTACTGTACATATCTCTGCGTGTGTATGTGTAGTCACATATATATATGTATATGTCCATTTATACCTATATATATATATATATATATATATATGTATATATATATATATATATATATATATATATATATATATGTATATATATATCTGTTTACATATATATATATATAACTTGCTGTATACATTTAGACATATAGATGTAGAAATATATATCTATAGATGTAGGCATTTGCATGCATATATATATATATATATATATATATATATATATATATATATATATATATATATATATATATATATACATTCAATGTACTGTTGAATGACTGGCTTGATGACATGTTTGAGAATATATCAGGGTTGTGTATATCTGACAAGGCTTAGTGGAAAATCACTTTGTCTTTGGTGTGCAGGGTCCTGAGTTTGAGCCTTGCAGAGGCTGTTTATTTGGTTGTTGGGCAGAACAAGGTCCGTTGGATACAGAATGATTAAGGCACTTTTGAGCAGTTGTAAGCGGGTTTGCATGGGTTTGCGCATAGGTAAGCACTGCTAACTTCCGGTTACAGTTTCTTATACTCAGCTTCTGTATTGCTTAACCAGTGTAGACATTGCTTAACTCCACGCAAACAGGCTTAAACCCGTTTACTGCTGCTTAATAGTGCTTACTCACGCTTACCCCGCGCTAATTTATTTAAAAGAAAAGAAAAAGGGTTGATAGGAAAGTGGTGAAAAAAGGAGCACAAAGAGTGAAAGACAGTAGGGATACTAGCCAGGGATGTGCAGTAAGGGTATAGGGAAGGTACATAGCTGGTCATTTCTTCTACAGCAACAGCTGTGCATATACACTGATTTTGGAGGTAGATTTGGACATTCAAACCCCTGGGAGGGGGTGAGGACAACAGTAAGAAGTTGTGATGCCAGTTAGACCAAATTACATGTGTCCAGTGGACATGTGTGCAAAATGGACAGCTATGTATGGGGCGTGATTTTTTTTGTGGGAACAGATTGCCCTTTTTTCAGGTGAGAGTGGGATGTTGGGGTTGGGTAATAAGTATATTTGGGGAGGTAGGTTGGGTAGGTTAACAGACAAGACAAACAAGGTGCATACAGGGGCAGTATATGACACATGTGGGGGTAAACACCTTGATGGGGAGGGGTGTTGGGAAATCGGAAGCCCATGAGTCCCCTAGTGGAAACAGTGGGACTGAGGTCCCCATCCATGGGCAGTCACCACTGCACCTTCACGGCCCTGATGGTGGCTGTGCTGGGGGCTCAGTCACAGAGCTAGACTGATGCTCTAGTTGTGACATGTGGCCCTCTAGTTGGTGTAGAGATAACCAAGCTGCTGGTTGATCTCTCTAAGCACCATGACCCTGACCTGGTGACTGGTGACAGGTGCCTGTTCGTGCCCGCTCCCAGGGGGGGCAATCCCCATCCCTTGTGGTGGTTCTACCCAAAGGTGATGCAGGACCAATGGACAGGGAGGTCCTGGGGTGGGCCCCAGACATGCTGGTGCCTGGTGCCACGACCAGTTGAGGTGGAACAGGTGGGTCCACTGGGACCAGCCTTCCCAAGCGTGCTATAGTGTTTAGAGTTCATCATATGTTGATTAGTAATAGTCAACACATTCCAGGATTAGGTATAACAGCATGCATAGATATTCCCACTAACCCAGACACCAAATATGGAACAGTTGCATAGCAAACAGAACACATGCATATATGGCACCACAGTGGTAATCAGAATAGCATGCACGTACATTGATGGCACCATGCCACCAATGTTAGAATAATTCAATATAGCACACGCATGGAAACAATTAAAATGTTTCTCAAACAATTGGACATTATCAGAACATAGGTGTGGTTACATACCAGCTTGGGTGGGTATGTTGATTATTGTTGGAGATATGGTGGAGTGGAGAGAAAGATGTCAATTAACAACTAGTATTTTCCTGTAGTCCACATTACTTTCCTAGTCAGTGCTATCTGTACCTTACACGTCTTACTACACTACCCTATAGCCTTAATTTGGACAGTGATATGGCTGTCATCATCATTACACATGAACTGGTGTTTCCTGCAGTATACACCTCTTACCTGGTATACCTGTGGAATGAATGTTTGTTAACACTAACTGTTTCTACAGATACTCCCAGATTCCGGGTTGATGTTGTGCACATAGCTATCCAACTTTTTCTGCACGGACTCTGGCCATGTGTTGACCACATGGTGATGTGCCGGGACATATCTAGAGTACTGCCCTCTTCCACCTTTAGTGACCTGACACACACATATACATGCTTTCCTACACAGTTATATCATGTAGCACAGTGTGGTTGACAGTGATAAGTGGTACTTTATTATTCAGAGACACTGCAACACTCATAATCCCTACAATACCAGAATGAAAAGTACCAGTAGAGGTTATAATGGTCTTTATTTCTCAGCACAGTGTTTGTATCTGACTTCCCTGTGGGAGCAATGTTTGTTAGCACTACCTGACTATTGCCAAACAAACTTCCGGATTACACATTAGTATTATGCACGTACATCTCACTCTGTTACTTTACACACCCTGGTCACAGCTTGACAACATGAGAGTGTAGATAGGACATACTTGAGATTTTACTCTCCTAACAGTTTTGGGGGTTGCTACAGTGACAGGTTTGTTCTCATAGATGTTTGACAATCACTTGTATTCCCTGTTTGCTGGCTAAACATCTGGGATCATCCCACAGACTTACCAGGGGGACAGGCAGCAGATATGGGCCCATATTCTGGACATTCTGGCCTCATCAGTACAGTAGTGGGGTATGATTCTGTATGCAACCAACATCCATTCCCAGGATTCAGACCATGGCTGTGTCTGCTACAACTTAAACACTGTCCATCACAGTTGTGTCTGCTATATAGATATTGCTGTATATCTCCTACCTGCTTTCTGTCTTATTAATCCCCTGTGCTTTTGCATTCTGACCTTGTATTACAACACTCTTATACAGATCTCCTAGACAGTAATATTTTGTAGGACAATGTGGGTGACAGTGATGTATAATGCCTCATTAGTCAGAGCAACTACATCAGTCGCAATGCCATACAATACCAATGTAAACAATACCAGTGCAGGGTATCATTCTTGTATTAATGGGCACAGTGTTGGTATCTGGCAGACCTGTGGGAGCAATGTTTGTTAGCACTACTTGAATGTTCCCAGACACAGTACCAGATTCCACATTATTATTATGCACATACATCACACTCTATTACTGTACACACTCTGGCCACAGCTTGACAAGCTGGGGTGTTAATGGGACATACATGGCTTCTTAGCCTCATGCGGTTTTGGGCAGTTTCTAGTGTGCCAGCTTTGTTCTCATAGATGTGTCAATCAGTTGTATTTTCTGTTTGCTGCCTATATGTCTGGTGTCATCGCACAGATTTCCCAGGGGGACAGGTTGATAGGCAACAGATATGGGCCACTTTACTGGACATTCTGGACATATCTGTACAGTTGTGGGGAATGATTCTGTATGCAGACTACTAACACTGGCAGGATTCGAACCATGGCTTTGTGTGCTAAACAAAACAAAAGTTCACATCTCAGCTGCATGTGCTATTTGGGTTTTGTTGTCTGCATTTTCCCTGTTTTCTGTCTATGTGTCTCTCAGTTGTGCTAAATGGCCTCTGGGGATTACACCAGTCATATACAGGCATTCCTACACATTCAATTTATGGTGCCCGGTGTGGGTAACAGTGCTTAATACAACAGTACTATTACATGATTGCAAATCTACATTACCATATGATACCAGAGTATACACATGCAGTCCAGCAGTTAGACCTTTATTGTCAAGCTGTTATGCTTTTATTTATATGCATACTATATGAGACTCTTCCTGTCATATTCTCCAGTGTATGCAGTACTTGCCTTGAACAATACATGTTTTATACAGGCAATTGATTTACTACTACTGTTAGTTTTATTTCCTATGACAGTAAATGCATGAGTATTACTGACCTGCCTCGCATCGTAACCTCGCCAGGTGATTGATGTGGGCATCCTGGTTCGGGGCCTGCTCCATTGCAGCTGTGGGGGACTTAAGAGGAATATTTAGACCTAACTATCCATGATATACATGAGCTGCTAGTTATTACACACATAGTGGGGAGATACTTACACACAACTGGAACATCCCCTGCTGCTCTAGCCTTTTGGATCCAATGGTTCAAGAGGTTCCCCTTACACCGCTTCAGGTCAGCATAGTGATGCTTGACCTGCTCACCAGTTCAGGTTATGCCAGTGGCACTGGTGAGGTCACTGGCAAGATGGTCCCAGGCCTCTTCCTTATATTGGGAGCCCTGGTACTGGCCCTGCAGCAGTGTCTGAGCATGGTCTTTGACAAGGAGTCCTGCCATGACACTGGACTCCTGGATGCACCAGTGCTAAGCCTGAAAGTGCACACCTTCTCCCCTTACTGTCATTGTGCCTACAAGGGGAAGCTACAACCAGTTATGGGATGTATTCCCACCTGTTGGGTTTAAGTAGGGCCAATTTCCTGCACTTTTCTGTGAGTGGACAGTTTTGAAAAGGCAAAGCTATGGGCAAACCTGCTTACCTAGGGTTGGCATTGTTTAAAGGAGTATAACACTGGGCACATTGAGTTAGCTGGCCTACACATTACTTACACCTCCTAAGCTGGCCTGTGCAATGCTTAGCATTGCTTACATTAGACTTTGTATTATAATTCCTTTTTGGCATTGAGTTATTATTCATTACACCTTATATGTATGCCTGGTATCCATGATTCATGTGTACATACACTGTATGGGGTCCTTGTGTTTTATTGGGGACTTCAACACTTTATTACAATTACACCTGACTTCTGGGCTTACTGCTTTACTCCAGTTCACATATTTATGTTATGTAGTGGGTTAAGGCACATATGTTTGTATACTGATTCCTTTCACAGGTTCAGTTTGGTTTTACTATGGTGAGGACTTGTTTGCTGATGCCTCATTTTTCTATACTTCTGTGATGGTTTGGTGGTTAACTACTGTGAATGTGGTGTATATGGTCCTGGGTTCGAGACCTGCATGGCTGTTTATTTTGTTGATGGGCAGAACAAGGACCATTGGATAAAGAGTGATTAAGGCACTTTTGAGCATTTGTAAGCGGGTTTGGGTGGGTTAGCGTGAGAATAAGCAATGTTAACCTCCGGTTATATATGTTTACAGAGAGTTAGCTTTAGAATTGCTTAACCTGTGTGCGCATTGCTTACCCCTGTGCAAATGGGCTTAAGCTCACTTACTAGTGCTTAAATATGCGTACTACTGCTTATTGGTGCTTAAATCTGCGTACTAGTGCTTTATACATTATGACACTGACACCTGACATGTGCATTTACTGCAGTACTCCAGTTCATAAATATATGTTATTTAGTGGGTTATGCAACAAAAATATTAGTCATAATGTGCTTTGCCAAGGAAAATGGTATGTGCTGCAGTGGGACTAGAACCAGGAATGTCTGTTCGTAAGGAGAATGCACTGCCCACTTCACTATTGCTGTGCTGCTTCATTTGCATATATCTTCCTTGTTATTCTCTTCAGCCATTTAAGCTGCATTAACCGTAGCTAAGTGATGGGCACACCCGCACACCTATAGTTAGCTTTAATCGGATTTAAAAAAAAACACGTGTTTGTTCATTTTATTTATATGCTTTTGCTGTTGTACATGAGGGGGACTGTTGGTGGGGATATGCAGACACCTATGAGTGGTCTTGCTCATTTCTTACCTCTTTCTGCTATTCTTCATTGCGGGTGTGTGTATATTCTGAGAGCTCTGCTCTCAGACATGCCCCCTGCACTCTTACGCGCTCCATGTAAGATTAGGAGCTCAGGCAGCGTGCTGACATCCTTCTCCTAAACGGCCGCCTCCATGCAGGACTAAGCTAGTCCTGCACGGAGGAATAGTAAATCCAGGGGAAAGTGAATTTTGCATGAAAGAAATGCATAAGAAAGACAAACCAACAGTGCTGGAACAAAAGAAAGAAAGAAAATGAAACAGTGCTAGTTAATGTAAGAAGAAATAGAAGAAAGAAATTGCATATGAAGGAGAAGATAAAAAAAAAAAAAACAGAAAATGAAAAGCAAAAAAAAGAGTCATGAATAAGAATTAGAAAACAGAAATAGTCTAGAAAATTAAACAATAAAAGAGGATCATAATGACAAAAGGAATAAAAATACATAAGTATAAAATGTATCAATAAAAAAGGATTGGAATAAAACATTTACGAGATTAAATGTCATCACACAACTAGAAAATACATCTATTATATATGTAGCTGGCTTCAATCAGATGCTCAGAAATAATAGTAACAAGCCCCCCCCCCCCCCCAAAAAAAAAAAGAAGAAGAAGAACAAAACATATGATAAACAAGGAAAGTATTCTAGATATATTTGATTTTCTTTATGGAAAGTATGTGATGACAAACAGAAAATTTGGTGATAGAGATAAAGAAAAGAATACGTTATTTTTCTTTGTTAGGTTTTAGTTAGTTTTTTTTTTTAATCTCACACAGGAAAATTGTTTACTCTAATGGTACTGTTCTGTATAGCTACTATTTATCAAATGTTAATTCCACTTTATTATTATATCAGTCATATTAATTCCTGCCTTACTTTTGTTACATTTCCTGGGCTGCTGAAATTGCCCCTATTTGATCAGTGCGGCACCCCAGTTACCAAGGATAAATCATTCAATAAAGAAATGGAAATACATATAGTCTGAGGAATATTGTCATCAGTGTTGATGTTAAAAATGGACACAAAAGTGATAGAAGGCCACTCACGTGATCTGGCTCCTTTGGAAAAGAGAATGTGGATAAGTAAGTTTGGAGAGATAACAAAACATTCAAGTTATATGGGTGGGATTCAGCAATACAAAAGGACGAAGGATAAATAAGAAACTGTCATGAATGAGAATGTAACAGTGATGGGGCATCCAAGTATATCTGAGTATCTTTTGTGTCTTCATATTGGTATAAACATATCACAAATTATTAATGCTAAAGAAGTTGCTCAAATCCTGTTTTGAAGGAGATTGCAAGCGCAGAAATCTCAAACAAAGGCTTTGGATATATGTCAACCATCAAACCACACAAGCCATTCTATAGTTTTAAAACTTCACAGACTAGCCTAAGAATGGTGAGGAGAAATTTGGATATTCTGGTAATTTATTCAGTTTGCTGGGAGGAGAGTGATACTGACTGAAATTTGCAGTAACTACACAACAAAAATGTGTATTTAAAAATAATACTACATAGAAAATATTTGATCATAAACTAAATATATTCTTTTGAAATATTATACTCTAGAAAATAAACAGACTGACAGAGATTTTTGGATATTCAAAGAATATGATATCAGGACCATATCTAATTCATCTGGTGATTTGTGCAGATTCACAGAAAAAAAAGAGATCTTCAAAAGAAAAACAAAAAAATGTTCTGTGGTTTAAAATTTTAGAAAGTTCCATGAAACAAATGTAACAAGCAGCTTGCTCCAGTTAAGCAACACATGTTGAGTGCTTGAGTGCTACTGCCTTGATATCAATGCAGTCTCGACATTCATTTATAAAGCCATGCTCTTCCTGTGTGCGTGCGTGCTCAAATCTCTCAACTGTGCGTGTGTGTGTGTGTGTGTGTGTGTGTGTGTGTGTGTGTGTGTGTGTGTGTGTGTGTGTGTGTGTCTGTGCGCTTAATGGTCAGCAGGAGCAGCAAGAATATCAGGACAAAAAGAGCAGCTGAATAAATAAATGACTAAACCTTGTTGAAATGGCATTTCAGAAGCAGTTTTAGAAAGAACTAAAAGCAATCTTTTGAAGAAACAGCTATTTCTCACTTCAGCATCATCCTTAAATTACAGAAACTATCACAGCAGGAGAAGTTAGTTGGGGGAAGGTGATCAGTCCTTGTGAAATGCCTTCTCAATAAGTTGAGTCCATAACTAGCTACAGCATTCCCTAGACAGAAAGGCAAATAAATAACACAGGATGTGAAATTAGCCGAATTATTAGGAAAAATGTGCAGCAATAAATGAATTCCTGTATATACTTACATGTTAAAACCCTGTCTACCTAACCATGTCTCCAGCATGATGGCTCATGTAAGGTGCAAGTAGCTGGTATGTCAGAGTATTTACTACTGTTAATATTGTTAATGTGTGAGTGTTAATGAGTTACCTGTCTAAGACAGAGTCATACTTGGCTAGATATATGTCAAGCTATTTCTCCAAGTAACTGCTGTTGTTATCAGAATGTATCAACACTAAGCAGTGTGAAATAGGCATTGTGGGACCATATTTACTCAAAGGTAGTTGACGATCCCAAGCATCTTGGTATTGACAATGAAACTGTGTCATTATACCATGACCCTCCATTAATATTCCAAAACGTGCATGCTGATTGGCCAGTGTGCACATTGTAAATCGACTTATGCTAATGGAAAAAGGTCCGGTCGCCCGGAGTTTTTCCATTACTATAAGTCTATGTTAAAAGAGTTTAACATATGTTAAACTCCTGCAACAGAGATCTTGGGTTTACAACGGAGATCTCGTCTCGCTATGTTAAACCCATGTAACATAGAGACAGGTTTAAAAAGAAAGCAAGATCTCTGTTGCTTTTTGTTTCGCTATGTTAAATGGGTTATGTTAAACTCTTTTAACATAGCGAGACAGTGTTTTAAAAGAGACTTGGCCACAGCTCTGATGTACTGCATAGGCATGCGCAGTACATCAGAACAGACGCAGAATACCAGACAGCTGCGGAAGGGCAGCAAAGAATGCCATTATTTAAGAAAAGTAATTATTTATTTTCTTAAATAATGTCAATATTATTACACAGCACATGTAAGTATAAAGTTTAGGAAGGTGAAAATACTAACATAAGTTTTCACATATGATTTAAATGGTTATATCTTAGAGAATGTGGAATTACTAGAATTAAAAGATATATTTGTTAAACTTTATCATGTACTGTTCAGTAGTATTTTATTTGAAGAGTGACCATAACAAATTAAATATTTTGTCAATATTATTGTCATCATCAGTTATTTATCCTTACAAATGACACAGCAGTTTCTTTTTGTCTATTGGGTTTCTAGAAATCTTTCGCACATCAGTTGTTGTTTATATTTGACAAATTAACGATTGCTATACTACTCTATGGAATTGTTTTGGCTTGAATTCATGAAGAGTTCCAAGTCATTTGTAGCTTCTATAAATTTCATGGCACAGATCTGAGAAAGGGTATATCACATGTCACTACACACACACACACACACACACACACACACACACACACACACACACACACACACACACACACGCACGCACTCATGCACACACACACACACACACACACACACACACACACACACACACACACACACACACACACACACACACACACACACACACACACACGCACACGTGCATAAGCAGATGCACATGCACACAGGCAGAAGTTCCTTATTCCATCCATTAAGTAAAGAAAGAAAGAAAACAAACAAAAATCATCAAACGTTCCAATTATGTGGGATAACTATGCTTTAATTTGTAGCTGGGAATCTTGAGATGATTATATTAAGTAGAGATGATGCTTCCTCTAAAAAACAATGACATAGAGTTGGAAGAACACTTGTTTCTCTCACATATATTAGTATATCTACACCCATATACATCATATAGTAATAAAACACTCCTAGACATTGTTAAAACCTCAAATATCCAAGTATACATTTAAGCTAAAAACTAAACTTCCAAAACCATATTATGATCTCTAAAACAAAAAAATAGACTCTTTTTGTATTCAAAAATAATTCCACACTCCCTGTCTTTAGTTGTAAAGACAGCAACAGAAGAATGTTTCATGTTTGCCCAAATAAAATATGTGGAGCAAATAATCTCAGATGACTCTAAAAATGACCTAATGGCAATCCAAACTAATGTCAATAATATTTGCCATTTTTCAAAAAAATGTGCTACTGTTTGTACAGATGACCACAACTCAGTTATCGAAGAAGAAGTAGAGCAATCTAACAGTTTAGCAACATAACAGATTATTACTGGGATCCCTAATTTACACATTAATCAACTCAGATTTAATCCAGTCATAGATAACTAACCCAGCGCAACTCTAACTTCCATCTATGATCCCTTATGCTTCTTGTCTGCAAACAAAAAGAAATATTCTTCATTGGTCTGATCATAGTTCCTCTCAATACAACTTAAAATATCAAACCATTAACTATATTCAGATCTCAAGTAGAAAAAGATCCATCACAAAGAAGCCTTTTGTTCATTTTTCAGGTTTAACACAATAACATAAATCAATTAACTTTAAATCCTCAAACTCTTCTATTTGGAAATAATTTACTATGCATGCACATACAATTTTAAATTACTTGTGATGCCAAAACCGTTTATGCTTTGGCCTAGATTCACTCTGCAGTTTGTCTGTCTTCCTTTCCTCTCCCAACTTTCATAGGTTCATAGATTCATATGTGTTTATTAGGCTAAAGACCACAAGGGCCTTTTTAAGTGTAGCTATGCATCACAAATCTCTGACAAGTTCTGGTAACCTTGATAAGTGTTAGCAGTGGCTTGGGAGATTAAACATTTGCAAGAAGAGGCCTGGGAGATGAACCATTTGGGTTCCGGCGTGTAGATCGTGAGACGATTGCCCGCAAACTACAATGCTGAAACAAGAAGGCCGCGGCACCGCTAGACCGTAGAGCGGTGCGGCCGAAATTGAGATATGCCGTTGGAACCCACGTTGGTGGGAAAACAGATAAAGAGTGATAACCCCTAAAGCAGCTAAGCAGGCTGCAAACCAAAACATTAAACAGGCGTGGAATACCAAAACCATGTAAGTCAAGTAATCGCAAGTAAAGCCATACAATCACAACCGCCCCACATATACACAGTAAGCACAGAAATAAATACAATGAGTATAATAAACAACATGTCAGTAGATCAGCAGAAGTCCTCACAAACCCGAACAGTAAACACTTCCAGAAAGCCGGTAATATTATCCATAGTAGCTGCAGCTGCAGCAGAGTGTTTGTACATGCAAATTATCAAATAGCATGTCCCTGTCAATACAGTCTACATTTAAAACATATAAGTAACAGCCCTGAGCTATGCAGAATTAATGTAATTGAAAAACCACACATATGTGGATATCCAATAGAGTAGTGCAACAGATACATGAGTTTCAAACTTTATACCCCTCAGAAAGCACATGGTACTGTAAGACCTGTTGGAGTAACAGCTACCAAGCATGTCAAAGCATTTTAGACATAATGTGCCAGTGAGTATCACTATTGGGAATATTTCCATTCCATGTCCAAGACATAGTGATGGAAAGGCATGACTGCAACAAACAGCACCTGTTCTGCTAGAGCCCCCCTAGTGCAATGGCAGGTGGGAACATTGAACCTAGGGAAACATAGACTTCCATGCCAACAGCAGGGAATACATACTGTAGTAGGGGAACACTGTCAGGCAGAAGTGTCAACCCTACACCTAGTCCACAGCAGCATGTGTGCATTGCCAGGTCTGTTAGACCCATCCAGTGTTTACTGGAGCTGGGGTACAGAAGTATGCAGGTCCACATAGGCAGACAAGGGTGCAACACTGAGTAACTTCCCTATGTAACCTCTGTCACTGAAACTGAGACTAGGCCCCACACCCTGATTGGCCAGCAGGAACAACTGGGAGTTAAAGGGGACCTGTTCAGTACACTTAGAAACTGTGTTTAAAGTAGGCTGTGTAGATGCTTACCACACTACAAACACTTGTTAGCCCCATGGCTGTGTCAACTGCATATAGTGACTCTGTAGCAGAACAGGTAGTCAGAGCAAGGTGGAGTACAGACAGTGACACAGGGAACTGTTGCAGGCAGCACTACAACACAGGGTCCAACACAGGGTGGTGTATAGCAAGTATTGTAACATCTGATAGTGACTTGTACCAGTGACATCTCTACATCCTGTTCCCAGCTACCCTTGCCATGATGGATACTGAGAGGCCATCAACAAGTGGCGTTACCATGATGGAATCTATGTACCTGTATAGCCCTGGTCAGCTTGGCAACAGATACAGCACAGTGCCCAGCCAATGGGGCAAACCAATGCTGGTAGTGGAGGGATACATCTACCATTTGGAGCGTGAAGTGCCACCTAAACGGTACTGGGCAAGTATGGAGTGGAGAGAACAGGCCTGCAGAGGTCATGCCATCACTGTTTGGCAGGAAGAGGGGGAGGAACTGCTGAAATCACTGCCTCACCAGCACGGGCTAGATGCAACAATAGATCAGGTTGCTACACTGCGAGCGGAACTGCGGCAGAGGGCAGTAACCAGCAATGATTTTCCAAGCTTGGTAATGCAGAGTGTCCTAGGCTCAGCAGATGAAAATGTACTACAAGAGATGCCTTGCCATGCCACCTTGCATCGTAGCATAACCAGGGTATGTCAGAGGGCATGGGCATCCATGACCACACCTCCAGTAACACTCGCGGATATTGATGTCAGCCAGTATCCACTCCATAGTGGCAGCTTTATCCTCCGTAGAAGGTCTGATATGGATGGGACAGATTCTTTGGTTCTACTTACAATGTCAAAGAAGTGATCTGTGCAGATCTGACATCATTCTTGGGGATGGCACCTTCCCTACACAGGCTGATATATGTCGCCAGCTGTATACATTACATGGCTGTATTGGCACCCCCACCTCAACAAGGATTGTCCCCCTGGTGTACTGTCTCATGACAAGGAAGTCAGAGTCTGCATACAACAGTATGTGGGAGATACTGAAGAGTATGGCTGCAGAACAGGAGTGCTCCCTGGCTCCACAGTATATTATGACTGATTTTGAGAAGGCAGCAATCCGAGCCAGCCATAAGGCATTCCCTAAGAGTATTCTGAAGGGGTGCCTTTTCCACTTCACACAGATCATTTGGCACCAGATCCAGCATAACCACCTTGTGGCCCTCTATGGTACGGACACTGCTTTCTCAACTGCCGTATGCAAGCTAATTGCGTTGGCATTCTTACCAGTGGAAGATGTTGTCCCTGCACTTCTGGACATTGAGGCTACGTTACCTGACTCTGCACAGCCTATTGGCGTATTCCGGGATCATCATTATGTGCGAGGCCGACTACACAAGTATGCATCCCATTGCTCTGCACAGCAATGACTACCATCATCCTATCCTTTGAGGTTCTGGAATGTTTGTGATGTCTCCAGCATGGATTTCCCACAGACTAATAACCAGGTAGAGGCATGGCATCATCAGCTGAAGGTGTTACTGGGACACCCTACTGTGCAGCTGTCTGACCTTTTGTCTGTCCTGCAACAGGAACAGAACCTGACAGATACCCAACGAGAATCTCTTTTGTGGGGGATGCCTGTGACACCATGTAGGAAGGCTATTGTTGTAAGGGAGCGTCATCTAAAGCACATCTTGCAACATAAGTGTGACTATAGTGATGTGCAGGATTTTCTCCATGCTGTGGCACATTTCTATAAGTTATGATTATATCAGGGTTTAGTATGCACCAAGCACTGCAAACATCACTTTACATATTGTGTTAATAAAGGCTTTGCCCACAGCACACAGGTTTCACACTACCACTTTGATGCCCAATTGGCATCCTATGCCAGGCACATGTTCCACTCACAGTTGCACATGGTGGTTTCTAGGGGGGTGTAGAGTGTATCACCTAGGGGGTTTGTGTCTCACAGCCGTGGTTAGGGTGCAGGGGGTTCCTTTATTCCCACAGGGAATTGTCTGCAGGCATTTGTCACTGCAGCTAAACTGCCATACTGCCATGTGTCCACATCCAGCTGTCTCACAGTGGGTTGTTGCTCCGCCTAGGTGCCTGAACCCGAACCATTTATAGGCTGCCTGTGTCCATTAGAGACATAGCTGCCAAACCAGGGCTAAATGTCCTGTTCCTCATCCAGTTGTCCAAGTTACACTTGAATTGGGTTAGGGAGGATTAGGGAGGATCTCTGCTTCACATGGATGGGGAGTCTGTTCTAGAGAAGGGGTAGACTCTTGGACACATACCTTTCTCTCCATCAGGTCCTATTTATATCACAGTCAAGGTTCAAGTTTTTAGAACTGGTAATTTTGGTGCTGTTTATTTTGTGGGTATGCAGGAGTCCATCAGAGTGGGGTCACAATGCCTTGTATGCCAGGTGTAGATCTCTCCTCCACAGCCTGTAAGAGACAGAATACAGGAATAGGGGAGACAGAAAATGACCAGTTGACATTAGTTTTCTATCTTGTTAAACAAATTAAAATACATACATACATACATACATACATACATACATACATACATACATACATGCATACATACATACATACATACATGCATACATGCATACAGATATTTCAAGTATTGGCGTTAATGCCATTCTAGCCTGCCAATATAATAAAACAGCTGTTCCCATAATAAGTATCCAGGCTGTTCATAAACATATTTAAACTTTCTATTGCTTTAATGTAATTTGGTAGAATATCCCAAAGGTAGGTGTCTCTAAATGCCCTGTATACCTGAATAAGGTTACCTCTTATATACCTATATGACACTGTATACATTCAGATATTTATTCTTTCATAATAATAATTTAAATTTTCACATCCATGGATGCCCTTGGAATATTTCCACTCTACTCTTTCTAGTTTACTCATGCTTGTTTTCTCATAAGGTTTCCATATTGTTATTCCATACTCACGTTTGGGTCTAATGTTACTAACAAACAATAACTTCATCATTACTAACTTCCTAAACTTTATAAATCTTCTTATACAATATATAACTATACAGTCTTAACCATCATTACCCAATTAGTTGAGATGATTAGAAAAAACTCAAAGCTGGACCTACCCATATACACAGGTCCTTAAATTAATCTATAGTTTCAATCACTGTGTGCCATGTTAAATATTCACTTTTCACTTTATGTCTCTCAAATCTCATATGCTTACATTTAGATGTATTTATCAGCATATTATTCTCCTGTGCACAAATGACCAATTTAGACAATTTATTTCGCAGACAGAACCTATATGTAACACATGTAATCAATGTACCCAATTTCAAGTCATCTGCATAAAGTCTGTAGAACACCTCAGATATAAAAAATCGATCTGAAAGATATAATCTAAACAATCTGAGCCCAAGACAGAGTCCTGTGGAAGACTCTGACTGTAACCAAGAATATCATCTGTCCAATGGTTGTATAAAGCTTGCCATGTCCTATTTGTAACCCATGCAGCTATCCATCTTATCAAGAATACATCAATACATAGTTGTTCTAATTTATTGATCAGTGTTTTGTGTATGACCTTGTCAAATGCTGAAGTTAAATCTACATAAATCACATCACAGCACAATGTTTCAATCATAGCTGTTATTATATTGTTATATAACATCATGTTACAAGTGGTAATAGATCTGTTTTCAACATATCCAAGGATTTCAAGTTCCAACCTATCCAGTTCTGACAATAACTTAATCAACATTACCTTCTCCTTTATTTTTCCACAATGATAGTAGACTTTAGGGGCTGTATGATTCTGGGTTTGTCCTACTCCCCTTTCCCTAAAAGACAGGTATAATAAGTGGGTCTATATTAGAACATCGAAGTTTCAGAACTTTGAAAGTTCTAATATCGACCCCTAGTAACCGAAAACTGATAACATCGAAAATTCAGAACAGCAAATTTTTTCCTAGGGAAAAAATCTGCTGTTCCAAAACACATACACACAACGCAAACACATCAAACAAACAGCAATCCACACACATACACCTAAAATCTTACATCTAAACCTACACTAAACTGTACATACACCACTATCTACCCACTTACCTTAACCCAAACCCTAACCCTAAGGTCCGTCACTATCACACACACACACTCACCCGCGCCCTAACCCTAACTCACCTACCCCACCCTAACCCTCACGTCCATACATTCACACACTTACCTGACCTGCGCCCTAACCCTAACTCACCTAACCCACCCTAACCCCACACAATCGTACACTTACCTGAACCAGACCCGTAACTTTCCACTGCAGAGCTTAAAACAGCGAAGCGACAGGAAATGACAACCAAATTCTTTCCCTAGGAAAGAATTTGGTTTTCAGAAACTTCGCTATTTTTAGCTTTCACTTATTAGGGGTCGATATTAGAACATTCAAAGTTCTGAAACATTGATGTTCTAATACAGACCCTAATAAGTGCATGCAAATCTTGAGGAATCTCTCCATATTTATATGACCTCATAAATTATATATATAATGGTACTGTAAGTTATTGATGAACAGTTCTTAAGTCTTTATTACTAATTTCATCTCCTCCCCCTACTTTGTTTGGATCCAGTTTGCACAGATCTTTTTCAATATAATCTAATTTGATTTCAGTATCTGATGTTTCCTGGATAAAACTAGAATATCTTATCTCCCCTTTGTGGAGCCAAACTGGTTTGTGTAAGATTTTGTAAATCGATCTATAATCTGTGGTGTCTGACAATAAATTTTAGAGTCTACACAGAGTTTATCAATGTGTATGTCTTTACTCTTTCCACATCTTATGTGTCTATAAAATGGTTTCCTATTATCCTTAATATCTTTATATACATTTGCATCAACGTTTTCTTTATCTTGTCGCACACAATGCTTAATTTGTTTGTCCAGTTTGTTTTGCTAGTTTTCAAAATTCAACCTCTTTTTGATTTTTTTATATTTTTTTGTCTCTCACCTTAATCAAGTATCTTGTTCTTATGGAAATTGTATGTCTAGATTCTGATGTTAAACATTTTTTTTTTATTTTTTTGCATTCAAATTCTGCTTCAAAACATTCCACATTCCTTCTGCAGTTTTTCCACTCCAATTAGTCTGACATTGTGGCTGTTTTCCTTCCATATAATCTGTTATTAATCTTTTGTGCATCGGTTTAGATTTCAGTTTGACAGAATTATCTAGCAACAAATTGACCTTTATAAACCCATGCTCAATGCACATCAGTGGTGGTAAAACTTGATATGAAGTAAGTGTAATTTCATTAGGAACACAAACAATGTCTAGTAGGTTCCATTCCTTGGTAGTTCTTTTTTTTGACAATATAAAGCAATTGTTCCTGAACACACATTGTAATTACTTTCCTTACTAATGTTTGTTGAATCAATATTATTCCAGTCTATTTATGGTAAATTTAAGTCATCAGACACTAGTAATTTTCCCGCCAGTGTTTCATGTAAGAAATGTACGAATTCTTCTAGGCCATCAGCACTTGACTTTGGTGGTCTATACACTCAAACAATTGTTATATGTTCCAGGGTTGTCTTTATTGTCACAGTTACACAATCTATAGTATTGGTGTTATCACTGAACATGTAACAAAAAAAGATGTCATAGCTATCCTTAATCCCTACCATAACAACTCCACCTGATTTCTTTTTTGTTAGAATGTCTGTTGCAGTGAAAACATTTATACCCTAACAGAACTGGCTTCCAGTCATTGTTCTTTAACCACGTTTCACAAACAATAACAATGTCACTCTTTTGAGAACGTAGTAATTTTTCCAATGGAAAAAAAAAAAATTATTATTAATTCTTCTAGCATTCAGCCATCAGAGCTGTGTCACAAGTTGCCTTCCGGATCATAAGAATAATAATATTTAGATGCTTCTACATAGAATATCTGTGCCTGAATGGTATTTATTCTTGTTAAATATATGCATTTCCTTTATTTTCTTAATGGGTTTGTCTAGCTTGTTTTTCCAGTTTCAAAGTTGTAGTTTGACCTCTTTTCCGTTTGTTATATCTTTTGTCTCTCACCTTAATGAAATATCTTGTTCTTATGGAAATATATCCTCCTGACATTGTTTGCTCTGATTCTGATGTTAAACATTTTTTTTTATTATTTTTCCACATTCTTTCTGCACTTTTTCCATTCTTATTAGTTTCACATTGCAACTGTTTTGCCTCTATGTAATCTGTTATTAGTCACCTAAGCATAGGTCTAGATTTCAGTTTGACAGAATTATCTAGCAACAAATTAACCTTTAGAGCCCTATGATCACTTCACATCATTGGTGGTAAAACTTGATATGAAGCAACAGTAATTTCTTTAGAAACATAAACAATGTCTAGAATGGTCCGTTTTGAAACATAACAATAAAAATAAAATAATATACTCTAGAAAACACTTTATATGCTTCTGCGTAGAATACATGTGCCTGAATGGTATTTATTCTAGTTAAATATATGCATTTTCTATTTGTATAAGTCATTTTTCCCCTTTGAAGAAATAATCAGCTGCATTGGAGAAGTTTGTAAAGTATTAAGTCTACCTCGTTTGATTGTTTTACTGCAGAACATTTCTGAGACATGACTCCCTCCTCCACCCCACCCCCATGGCTGTCTGGTACATTTTGTTGAATTTTCCACAGATATAAAATACTATATTTGCAGTGCTTTACATACAGTAGAAATATTTTGTAGGAAATATACCGGGATAGCTACATGTGAACTGTGCTGAATTATTTTATTTTCATATATAATAAATTAGTTGTAAGTTTAATTCTGTTGGGTAATTTATGGCTTTCTGTTTTAATATCTTGTCATAAGTACACAGCAGTTCAGAAAGTTGATAAATATCCTGAATTAGGAAAAGTAAATGTTATTCAACTTCTGATGTTAGGCTTATAAAATAAGTTTCCAGTCATATAAATCAATGTTATGTGACATAATATTCGGCAGATAGAACTAAGTGAGATCTGTGTTGTTTGTAAGACTGCAGTTGAAACAGTGATTCAGTTGGTATGCTCTGATTTAAAAAATAATGATTTTGACCTTCAATAAATATTTTGCCTTGCATCCAAATTTTCATTGTGTTTTGTATATGATGAAAGAGAATATTCCTTCTGAAGCATGAAAATAACGTATTATTATCAAACAATTTTTCAAGCAAAAGATAATTGCAAAGAGATTTAGTTCATGCCAACTGGCATATTAGTTTTTGTAAATTTGAAAAAGGACAATGGGGAAAATTTTGCATCTTTCCCTATTTTCCAGAAAGATAATAGTATTATCCAGAGAAGGATGAGCTGTCAGCTAGTCCTACAATGTGTCATATAAGTTAAGTCATCTTTCCATACATGGCTTCTGTAAAATACTTTTTTTTCAAATATATTTTTATTAGATTTTTTTAAAACTTTTACAGATATGACATGTAGAACTTGTAAGGCACATCAGAAGAAAAAATAGTATAGTCAAGGGTTATACAAACAGTTAATACAAGAGTTATGCAATTTGTAAAACAGCAGTTATTGTAATGAGTACCTTACATCTGCTCAGATAAAATAACCGATAGGGTACCCCAAAAAAACAATACTATTAAGGATCAAGCCTCCCTGAAGGAGGATGAGTTTAAACAGAGAATAAACTATTATAATTAAGTAGAGACTAGGAGCTATTGTGAGGGTACACTTCCTATAATAATTATTTACACAATATAAAACTATTTACAACATATTTACAATATATTTACATCATGGATGCCGGAGGACCTCACAGAGTAAAATAACATAAGACATTTTATAAAGTTTAAAGACAGATTGTATTGGTTACAGTATCAGATAGTTTTGGACCGGACATAGAATAAAAGAAATACTACCTGGAATGAAACCTAAAAAAGATTTTGCTGAATTTTACTTTGTTTGGATTAGATCAATGAGATTTTCCCAATATTTTTGAAAATAATCCCTTTTCTTTTTGTTATTTGTGCACACTTTGTATGCAGAAATATACTTTATTGCCATTGCCATAAAGTTTTCCCAAGTAATTGCTGAAGGGTTGATCCAATTTTTGGTAATAAAATATTTAAGGAGAGCACATACCGTAACAAAGACATGGCGACAAATACCTTTGAGTGAGTTGGGAGTTATATTAAGGATCATGATTTGCCAAGATAATGTGGTTTTCTCATACCCCATTTTTTCTAACTGAATTCTGAGGGAGCACCAGAGTCTGTAGATGTTCTTACAACTCCAAAACATGTGTAATATTTCTACATGAGGGAGGGAACAATAGGACAGGTTACGTTTTTATTATATCCGAATTTTACTAAAATAGCTAGAGTATAGTGAGAATTCTTGTTTATCATAAGCTGAGTGTAAACTAGATTTTTGAAGATGGTTAGATTTAGAGTATTGCTGATTGCTTCATATTTAGACTCTCTGAAATTTCAACTTGTATGGTATCCCAGTACTTGGAAAACAGAAGTGAATGGTTATGTATGATGGTCGACACAAGTTTATAAGTTTGTGAAATCATTTTGTTTTTTTAGGGAAAGCAAATTAATGATTGATTGTGATAGTTGAATGTCTTGCTCCACCACTCTGTAACTAGAGAATTTTTGCTTTATAAGTGAGCTGAGTTGCCTTAAAATAGGGCCCTAAATAAAGTTTTTACCTCTGTTGCATTTTTAGTACTATAAAAGTGCCAAACTGTGACCTTCTTGATAATAGGAAAGTTTGATAAGTCAATCATTTTATTACTAATTTTTAAATGTGGATTTAGATGTACGGGTTGGAGAATGGGGATTGTATTGTGCAAATGAAGGGATCTCATCAGAGCATGAAAAATAAGAATTTTGTTTTTTTAGTGGTGGCAAGAGCTTAGTGTTGTAGTCACCAACCAGTGAGAGAAAGGGGATAGATTGGGAATTAATTTTAAATGAAAATATTTAAATATACCAGATCTTGACTCATGTTGGAGATCATGATTTGGCATATGGGTCATAACTTGCTATTTGTATTAAGTGGCTAGCAGTAATTTTATGATAATTAAGGCTGAAGTCTGGAAGATTAAAACCACCTTTGGTCTTTGGGGTAATTAGCTTCCTATATGATATCCTGGTTGGTTTGAGGAACCATAAGAACTTTGAGATTGTGGTTTCTATTTTTCGGAAGAAGTTTTTGGGAACATTTAGAAAAACAGAGTTAAGATGGAAAAGGATCCTAGATTGGATATTCATCTTAATTATAGCGGATTTTGATAACAGAGAAAAAATAATGTTTTTCCATCTAGTTAGATCATTGTTTATTTGATCCTGGACTCTATAAAGATTGGTTTTCATTAGCTCTTGATGGGAGTGCATGAAGTTTATACCTAAATATTTTAGTGAATATTAGAGCCTTCAGGAAGAAAATATTTTTTATACAAGCGGTATTTTTCTGATAAGAATGCACACAGTTTGCATTTTGCTTAACTTAGCTGGCCAGAAAGCTATTGAAAAGATCATCATCATTTGTTTGTAAAGAAGTAAATAAGGGGGGATATATTCTAAAAATGGTCTTAGAATTTTTAAAGGAAAAGGATGACTTGGTAGGATTTAGTTTATAGTTAGCGACCTTAGAGAAGAGATTAATAGAGTTTCGGATTTTCTGGAGGTCTGTGTTAGGAAGCTCAAAATAGATGATGAGGTCATCAGCAAAAGCCGAGTATTTTGTTTCAATGTTATAAATTTTTGGGATATGGTGATAAGTCTTTTGTTTGATCCAGATAAGAAGAGGTTCAAGATATAAGTTAAAAAGATAAGGTGAGAGTGGACATCCCTGTCTGGTTCCATTTGTGATTTTGATAGGATTTGATAATGTTTTATTAATACAAAGGGAAGTAGAGGCATTGTTATAAAGCATCTTAATAGTATTAATGACCATACCAGGAAAGTTAAATTATTCCATGGTTAGATATAAAAAGTTTAGATCAACATTATCAAAAGCCTTGGTTGCATCTAGCGTTAGTGGGTATCGTGGGTGATTATCTTTTTTTAAGAAACAGCATTAATGTATGCAGGGTAAGAGTATTGTCACAAAGTTGTCTTTGCTTCATAAATCCCAATTGTTCAGGAGAAATGATTGAAGCCATAACTTTCTGAATTCTATTAGCAAAAATGGTAGATACAATTTTTATGTCTACACTAATAAGGGCAATAGGCCTATAATTAAGAGGGTTAGATTTGTCCGAGTTCGGTTTTGGGATGAAAATAGTTTTGGAATTGTTCATATACTTGTCCATAATCCCTTCAGTTATGATATAATTGTACATGTTTAGGAGGATTTTTGTGAGTTTACTACAAAAAGTTTTGTAAAATTCACCTGTAAAGCCATCAGGGCCTGGCACCTTATTAAGTTTGAGTTTTTTAATAGCTAACATTATTTCATTCAGTGTTATACGGCTGTTTTAAAGGATATTTTGTGTGGTGATAATTTTGGGACAGAAAGCTCATTAAGAAATTCTGTGTATTGTTCTTTTTGAATTTGGGTTTTGGGATTGTAAATTTCAGTGAAGATATCTACAAATGAGTTTACAATGTCTCTGTTTCTATACATATTCTTCCCTTTATAATTAATTTCCTTTATATAGTTTGGTCCTTCTTTGATATTTATTAATCTAGCTAGAGTCCTGGATGGAGTTTGAGCCCATTACGAGTATCTGTACAAAAGCTTCATTTCTACCAAAGAGTGGTTTTGCCGGGAAAAGGAATAGATTTTTTTTTTGTATTTTGTGTAATTTATTTTCTAGATCAGGGGAAAAAACATTTTTGCAATTGGGCATCAATTGTCTTAAACTCTTTAGTAAGGTTGTTTATGTATAACCCTTCTTTCTTTTTATAATAAGATGCTTTTTGAATAAGTATTCCTCTAATGACTGCTTTAGCCACTGCCCATTGTATATCTAAAGGGATGGTGGAAAATAAAGATTTGGCTTCCAAATGTTTTAAATATTCATTGATCTCCTGCAAAACATCATTTTTTTTAAAGATGTTACTATTTAGTGACCAAGTGGGATTCTTGCTGTCTTAGTTCCAGTGTTGATTAGGATTGATACAAAGTATTATATTTGAGTGATCAGATATAGATCTAACCTCAAGGGCAAAGTTGTCAATTTTATTAGAGAAAGCATCCGAGATCAAAACGTAGTCAATTCTAGACCAAACTTTGTGTGAGGCCGAGTAAAAAGTGAACTTATTAGCATCCCTGTCAATATAAAATATTAAGAAAGGGTCAACTAAGTTGAAACTATTCATCAAATCTTGAATAGATGCAGTTATTTGGGAGGGCTGTTTTTTGTTTTTGTTTGAACTATCATATGAGGGGTCGATGAGTGCATTCCAGTCGCCACCAATAATGTATAGATGATCATGGTATTGAAGTAGTAAATTATGTATTTCAGAGATGAACACATGTTGGTTTGAACATGGGCTATACAGGTTTAAGAACAGAATCAAGAATTTAACCTGTGGGTATGAGCAGGAAAATAAACACCATCTGCCATTTGGGTCAAATCTGGTATTTAGTATTTCCACAGGAAAGGATTTTTTAATTAAAATAGCAGTGCCTTTTGATGCTAGGCTAACCCCTGCCAATATAATAAGTCTAATCCATTTTTTTTTATATTATCCCATTGATCATTTGTCATATGGGTCTCTTGTAAAAAGAAGATATTAGATATATCCTGATAGAGCAGGTGCATAACCAGCTTTTTTTTTTTATTTCCTGAAGACCGTTTACATTCTAGGAGTTCACCCTAATCATCTAACTATTGGGTCACAAAATGAATAATTGTTTAGGTAAGTAGAGATAAGAGTTTTACTAGGGATGGTCCAAACAATAGTAAGTCTTTACACAAACAACAGAAAATAAACTATAAACAGAACTGGTATTCTGGCATCCATGCATCTTACCTTAAATCCCATGCCTAACCATCAGTCTCCCTGAACTAATTTTGTATGAAAATGCAATAGATACAAATAAACTGTTATTAAACATTTTTGTATAAAAAGGATGCTACATGAAAGAAGCAGGGAGACATAAATACTAACGACAATAGTCCAAGTGCCAACCAGCATTCACAGCTACACCCTCATGCCAAAGTTTGCCAGCCCATTGGTCCAAGTGGCCAAGAACCCATTTTTTCAATGGTCCTGGGGGGAAACAAAGCCAGGTAACAATATCAAAAACAATATATAAAACAATAATATAATGTCAGGATGTCAGAAAAAAATAAAAAAAAAATAAAATAAAAAATAAAAGAAATACAAAACAATACATAAAAAACAATAAAATAAATAAAAAGCAAAATACAAAACAATATTGCAATAGTATGTAAGATTGAAGAAGAGTACACATATAAGCATGTGAGAATGTTTAATGCAGCAAGTAGTGACAGCTGAAAGTGACACCATTTTTTTTTTTTTTTTTTTTTTTTTAGGAATGTTAAGGAAGGAAATAGTTAGTTAGTAATGGAAGAAGATAGAGAATTAAGAGTTTATTTTATATGATGTGTGTGTATATTCACAGGGGATGATTTATAGACTGGGGAGTAAGTGGTAGCTGGGGATGTTATGTAGGATGGTACATGAGCTCCAACATGAGCCCAGAGAGATGATAAATGTGTGTGTGGAGAGGTTTGTAAGATGGGAAGGTTGCTGGCTGATGAGGATAGAGTGAGAATGAGTTTCAGATGGGCAAGGGAAAAAAATGAGAAGAGTGGAGTGTTTGCTGGAATGGGGCAGGTCAGGAGTTTCCAATTAGGGGTCTAGTGTGGTCCTGTTAGAGGGGTGTGGGGTTGTGAGTGAGGTGAGGGAAAGGACAGAGTGAGGGCTTGTGAAGTGATGTATAGGCATGAGTTAGTAGGAGTTAGAGTAGTGTAGGTGTAGGTAGTAGCCAGTTTCCAGCTGTAGGGCAGTACAGTGATGGTAGAGGATCTGTGGGAGGTGGTGAATTTAGTATTTTGTTGTAACAGGAGGAGAGTTTAGTTGAGAGGTTAGTTTTGGGTAGAAGATTTTAGGGTTGTTTAGAAGGAGGGGGCCCATAGGTGTTAGAGAGAGGAGGAGAGTAGTGGATGGAGAGAGATGGGAGAATATGGATGCCGAATATGGCGTATATTTTTGGTTGGTGTTTTTTTGTTGTTGTTTGTTTTGTGGAATCAAAACTAACTAACTAAACATGAGAGAGAGCTCAGTTTAGCAGAGAAGAGCATCTATGGGATGTGTGTTGTGACTGGTTATAAGGAAAGGAGTTAAGGTCGATAGTTATGTATTTTTTGGATGGGGTGAATATCATGAGTTTGGTTTTGATGGATTTAGAGCTAGGTGGGTTTCATGCATCCATTTTTCAGTTGTTGAGAAGGCATCCTGAGTTAGTTTTAAAAGGAAACCAGTTGATACAGGGAAGATGAGATGTGGAGAGTGAGTTTTGGTGGGAGTAGGGAGGGAGATGGTATCAAATGCCTTAGATAGGAAATACTAATCAATAGTAACATATGAGTAGGGAGTAGACAGTTAAAGGCAAAAAAGAGCTTAAGATAGTTAATTAAGGAGAAAAAGAAGCAGAATAACAAAAAAAACCTAATATATATATATATATATATATATATATATATATATATATATATATAGTGTTCTAACAGATATATAACTCAGAATTTTAGTTATATAAATAGGCAGATAACGTTGATCTAATATATAATATTATAATTGTACATATTAATTGAGACTAACTCATTATATAGCAAGAATAATATACCTTATCACAGAATATAAAGACAAATGTTACTATAACTGGCATTTCCAAGGGTAACAGCACAATCAATAAAAGATAACTGTTAGTATTAAAAATCAAAACTTGCACCTAATATAAAGTAAGGCAATTTTTAATACACCAAAAGTAATCAGCTGAGTTTGCAAAGCATGTGCTTTTGTGTCACCTAATACTTAAAAAAAACAAAAAAAACTCACAACCATATACTGCATCTCTATAAGTTTCAGGACAATTACAGAACTGTAACATGGAAATTCAATTAATTTAAATCAGAGCTTATTCATGACTATAGCATTTTAACTAGTGTTAGATATTTGGCAAACATTAGGAGAGACAAGAGATACACATATAACCTGCATTAACTATATATAACAAAAAGAACAAAATGCATTTTTAAACGTATTATATTGCTACTAACATTACCCTAACCAGTGTCCTTTAGTGTTTGTTCAGTTTTCAATAACTAAATGTACCATGTAAGTGATTACAAGATCCATTTCTTCATAATTATGATGTATTTCATGATTTTAGCATTCCCAGTAATGCATTGCTTCTTTTCCCACACTCCCCGACCCTGTGACATAATCGGCTGACATTTTAGTTGCATTCTGGGTTATGGAATGCTAAAACAGCCCTGGAGACTTGAAAAACCCTCTTGGAGCTTGCAGACGGGCCTCGCTGGAACTCAGGTAGCAACGCTGATTGCAAAAAACGGAGCCATTAAACGCTGAAGGAGTCCAAATGACAAAACAGCCCCAGGACAGCAAGAAGATGTCAGAAAATGAACAGGACATATACTAGGGTATGTTGAGCATAGTTAGCTGCATTTCTTAGTTTGCAGATCCAAGAAAATTGTATCATATATTTATGATGTATCTTCTTCTGTCAGTGTTTACAGACATTACAATAAATATAAGCTGCTTTAGCATAGTAGTATTTTTTTAACTAGCCTTGAACTAAGACTTAATTAACAGGTAGTCTTTGAAGGCTTGCATAAATTTTTTTTAGCTTCATCCACAGAATGTATAAGGAACTTTTGATCATTGTAGTTGAATGAGAGGATGGCTGGGTACTTCATTTGGAAATGTAGATTCTTTTTTATGAACAAAGCACAGAAAGGGGCTAGAGCTTGCCTCTGAGCTTTAATGGGCTGAGGCAGATCCTGTGAAATTGAAATCCTGTAGCCTCTCCATGAGATGTTTTTCTTTTTCTTTGCAGCCATAAGAAGTAAATTGACATTCATCCAAACCCTGGCCCCAGTACTAGCAATAGGAATAATCTTGATAATGTAACCTTACCTAAACCTTCTACATTAGCTAAAGCACCTAACTCCCTGCTGATTGCTCACCTTAATATTAGAAGTCTTAACAATAAAATTCCCCACCTGCATACACTCCTGGACTTGCACTCATTTGATATTCTATTTCTTACAGAAACCTGGCAAAAACCATCTACTCTAGACCAGAAAATTACCCCTCCAGGCTATAACATCTTTAGATGTGACCGCAAAACCAAAAAAGGTGGGGGTATAGCCATTATCTATAAATCTAATCTCCAAGTATTCCTCTTTAATGAGATTCCATCACTACACACCAAATCTGAAATACTGTCTACCAAACTCCAAATCAACAACACCAAATCTATCAACCTAATTTGCTTGTATCTTCCCCCTGGTAACAATACTAATACTCTTGAAAACTTTCTTAATCTCCTCTCTACCCAACTACCCCAGGAAACCATTGTACTGGGTGATTTTAACATAGACTGGCTAACCTGTAGTTCTCAGAACCCCACTAACCACATAAATCTTTATGGATTCTCCCAATTAATAACCACTCCTACTAGAATCCACAAACCTAACAGGAAAGAATCTACTCTTGACTGGATCCTTATTAATAACCACCCTAGCAATTATACTCCAGGAACCCTTCCCTACAATATTAGTGACCATATGCTTACTTACATTATTAGACAAAAATTTCATATCCCAACTACTCACAAACTCAAAACTTCCCGCTCAAGGAAATTCTTTAATCCTGATAGTTTCCTGAACGAACTGCAAGCATGTGTCTGGTCACCACTGACCCATCTTGAACTTGATGAGGCTGTGACCTACTTAAACACTAACTTTCTTCAAATTCTAGACTACCACGCACCTTATCACTCCACTAGAATAAGATCCAAATCTGCCCCATGGCTAACAAAATAAACTAAGCAGAAGATGCTCCTCAGAAACAAAATATGGGCTATATGGAGAGCTACCAAATGTCCATTTGATCACCTCCTCTTTAAACAGCTAATAAATGCCACCAAGAAGGATACTCTTAGAGACAAAAAAGACTACTACCTACACCTCCAACAAACTAATCAACAAACACCACAAAAATTTTGGTCAGGGATAAACAAATTTCTTCAACCAGGACACTCAACTACTCCTGCTCCATTAGGTTTCAACCATAATAATTTCAACCAGATCCCTGATGCCTTTAATAAATACTTTACAGAAGCCATTCAAACCCTAGCCAATTCTGTACCCCCACCTACTGCTTCCCCACCACACACCACCAAGACAACATCTCCTACTTTTCATATACAACATATTCCTACATCTCTTATTCTTAAACTGCTTAAAAGACTTAAACCCTGCCCCCCATCTGCGGACCGACTCCCATCTGAATACCTACAAATTGCCACAAAAGCTATTCATTACCCCATATCTATACTCATTAACAGAACTATCTCTGAAGGCAAAATCCCTACCATTTGGAAAGTATCTCACATTATCCCACTACACAAAGGTAGATCTTCTATAGAGCTTTCAAACTTTCACCCTATTGCCTTATTCTCCCCAGTAGCTAAAATAATGGAAAAATGTATTCATAAACAACTACTCAACCACCTTCTACAAAATAACCAACTAGCCAACTGCCAACATGGCTTTAGACCATTTCACAGCACAGTGACTGCCCTTCTATCCTTCACTGACTCTATAAATAAAAATCGTAACAATAACTCCTTTTCCTCTGCACTATTTATTGACCTGTCAAAAGCCTTTGATATGGTTAACCATAACTTACTTCTAGACAAACTAAAATACCATTCTCTTGATCCACTAGCATTACAATGGTTTAGGTGTTATCTTCAAAACAGACAACAAGCAGTGCTTTGGGATAACAATCTGTCTTCATTACTCCCAGTAAATATTGGAGTCCCACAAGGCTCTATCTTAGGTCCCCTTCTTTTCTCCTTATTTATTAATGACCTCCACATGGACATACCTCAAGCTACCTGCATTCAATATGCAGATGACTCAACCTTAATCTGTACTGCTAAGAACATAGCCACCCTCCAGTCCCTCACCCAAACCGTGTTCCAAAATGTGGAAAACTGGTTTATGAAACATTGCCTCCTCAATCCCAAAAAAACAAAATTACTGCTTTTTACCCCAACTCAAAAATCTTCCACACCATTCTTCTCTATAACCTCTAACAATGCTACTAACATTACCCCAGATACTACCACCCGCCTACTAGGGGTTACAATTGACAATCGTCTTAACTATGATCACCATATCAATGCCACCATAAAATCTGTTATCAAAAAACTTGGTACTCACTATAGAATCAAACCCTTCCTTACCCCCATAGCCAGGAAAACTATTGCCCAGACCCACCTCATTTCTACTTTTTTCTATGCCTCTGCTATATATACTAACCTATCTAAGAATAACATCTCCAAACTTTCTACCTGTTATAATAGCATAGCTAGATTCATTACATGTACACCCTTTAAAACTCACCACTGTCTTAACCTCAAACAACTAGGATGGCTAGAATTGCAGAACCACATACTCTATCAGCAGTTACTTATCACTCAAAAGATCCTACATCACCACAATAATACCCCTATCCTCACTAATCTGATTTCACCATACAAAAATCTAGATACCCTATGTTCTGCTAATAAACTCCTGGTCTCCTTGATTAAATCTAATAATAAAGCTGGTGACTCACTTTTCACAAACACTTCAGGCAAAAACTGGAATCAGCTCCCTCCTGAACTATCTAACCTACCTTCTACTTCTCTATTCAAAAAACATATTAAAGAACATCTTAAAACTCAGTGGCTCTGTCCCTGTGCTAACCCAGACTGAAATCTATTTCCCCTCCTACTCATACCCTTTTCCCCACCCCTGTATCTTAGGCCTCTAACCTAGGCCTCCTAATCATGATTCTTTTTTTTCATAGCAAGAGGAAAAATTATAAGGACTTTACTCTGTTATGCTCATACCCACTTTGTGTTTAGTACAGCTGCCATTCTTTACCTAAAAATAAACTTTTAGCATAATGTCTATATTCTATAATTACATTACTATATATTTGCTTTTAACCAATGCTACCACTGTACTGTTTTCTTAAATGGCCTAGTTATATATTGTTATATAATGTTAACTTGTGTTTTACTGTTTATGCTTGGAGCTTTTCTCCCCGGGCCTCTACTGAAAATGGACTTAAATCCAGTTAGACTAGCCCGGTCAACAAATGTAAAATAAATAAAATAAAATAAAATAAATAAATAAATTGTGCAGCATTAAGGAGTTTTGCATAAATCTGTCTAGGGTTAACTTCATTTTGGGCTCTTTGTAATGCTCTGTGGACTCTTTCAACAGTAATTTCTTTTGCAAGGGTTTTATTTTCAGTAATATGCGCAAAAATTTCAGTTAGTATTACAGGCAATTGGGCTTGATCAAACTTTTCTGGAATAACTCGTATTAAAATATTATTTCTCCTACTGCGAGCTTCTAAATCAATTATTTTTTGTTGTAAGTCACTAATAATTTTATCATTTGCATTTACCTTAGTCTGTAGATCCTGTATCTGCATCAAGTTCTCTTCAGTTTTATTGCCAGTTGAGTTGATTCTTGCTATGATTTGATCCGGGTTTGAACCAAAAGAGTTTAATTTGCCTGAAAATAGCTTGAAATCCTCTTGTAAGTGTTGTAATGCAGTCTTAATGTGATCCAGTGAAAGTGCAGAGTCACCTTTGGATTTAGTAGTTCCTTTGTGCAGCTCTTGTGTTGATTTATTTATTCTTTGCCTCTTGGTTATTACATCCTTCTCAGGGGAAATTATAGAAGAAATGTTTGAAGTCCATGGATTCTGACTGGCTAACCATCTCTAAATGAAATATTTTTCAGGATTAGAACAAAGTTGAGTGGCTTAAAATTTCCTTTTTAAACTTCTCTTATTTAGAACACAGTCATTTGCAGAGAAGGATTCCACCATGTGGCCTCTGCCCTCCACAGAGTGAGTACAAGTAAGTACTTGAATAAAAAGTTTAAAATTAGCTTTTTTTTTTCAAAAATGCAGCTCTAGATCATATCCTTTAAACGTATTTAAGCAAAAATACCCCTTTCTTTTGACTTTTGATGCCAGATGCGGATTATTTTGAGCAGATATAATTAGTTGATACAGGAGCAGCAGAAAGTGTGTGTATTCAGTGCTCCACGGCCATCTTGTACTCCTCCTTCTGTAAAATACTTTGAGCAACAGCAGTAGCTCAAATATCATCTTCAGCTACAAGCTCCTTTCAGAGGCATTTGTTTGCCAGGGAATGACAATCATAAGGTTTGAAAATGGATTCATGAAAGAATTAACCAAGCTTCTTTATTTATCATCCATAGAGAGCTGTACATGTGTTTTCTTGAATACAGTGATTAGCTTTTAGAACTTGACAATTACTACTTCTTTTTGACAGTACTACATAGGCATGAGGTTGTCATGTGTTATTTAAGCTTCATGGCATACTGAAAGTGAATTGCTTTTATAACTTTCTTTCTTGTATATCATAAATACATCAAAAAATGATTCATATTGAAAATGGAAAAAGTTAATTTTAATAACACTTCCTTGGTTTTATTTAATACTTCCATTACATTCACACTTGGTCTTTGACAACTATTCTACTTGTTATGCACTCACAAAGGCCAATAGCAGCAGTTTACATTGTTTTTATGCTTAATGAATTATGTTAACATGCCACAGGTATAGCAGTAGCCTGCATGCAAATAGGCTGTGTATTTATGGGCCAACATTTTGTGTGATTGGTGCAATATTTAGATCAACTCTAATAAAACAAGAACAACTGTAATCAGGATTCTAGAATAATTGTCAGCATTTTTGAATGTTTGATGAAAGTGAAAGGTACAGTGTATTTCTGAGTGCTTGTTCTATATTAAGTTAGAGTGATCATTGTTGCAGTGTAATATGGTATAAGTTAAAGGTATATTTTTGAGTGCCTGTTCTATACTAAGTTTACAGCGATCATTGTTGCAGTGTAATATGATATATAAGTAGAGTGACCACTGCCTACAAGGTACTAGATGTCTTATAGCATTGACACTGACACCACATAGTCAAGGAAGCTCTGTCAAACCTGCCCGCACTGTTTATTAGGTAGTGACACTGTTGCATCCTAATTTTACCTAATTTATCTAATTTTATTCTTTACCCACATGTAAAGAAGTCTGAACCCTGCTTGCAATTCATTAGACAGATGATGACAATGACGTTGTTATAACAGCAATACAGCAGATAAATGGAAAAACTAGCTACTATGGTCTAGACAGATGATGAGAGCACTTTTATGCAACAGTGCAGCTATGATATAGGAGTCCTTATGGTATGACAGTCTCGTTATATTATATTCTTGTCAAATTAAATTCACAAATGCACATAAAAACAAGTTTGTATGCATTAGTTTTAGAATGCTATAAAAGGTTGATGCATTTTTAAATTGTGGCTGAAAGTTGATATGCATTTTTCCCATACAAAACAAGATGCATCAAATGTACTGTGTGTGTGTGTGTGTGTGTGTGTGTGTGTGTGTGTGTGTGTGTGTGTGTGTGTGTGTGTGTGTGTGTGTGTGTGTGTGTGTGCATTTGTACATGTGTATGCATGAGTGTGCATTCATACATTTGTGTATATGCCTGGTTATGAATGTTTCTAGGCACAAAAATATTCATTAGGGGAAACATGACAGTCATATCGTTTAAAGTTTCATGGATCAGTGATACTGTATTTTTTATATTTCCTTTTTTGCCATTTTTGTTTTTTATGTTCAGTTATTTTCTGTATATCTAGATATATATCTATATATATATATTTATATAGCTATATCTATCTATATCTATATATGTGTGTGTGTGTGTGTGTGTGTGTGTGTGTGTATATATATATATATATATATATATATATATAAAAACAGACAACACACACACATACACACACACACACACACACACACACACACACACACACACACACACACACACACACACACACACACACACACACACACACACATATGCATGTGGCTAATTACTGAAGCTGTAAAAATTGTGGGATGAAACAACTTAGGATCACAAAGTACTACAGTGAGCAGTTGAGGTTTGGCAGGATGAGTTGTGCAACATGAAATTCCTATGCAGGTTAGACAGTCAAGTTTTGATCAAAATCTCATGTAGAGCCATTCATGTTCATAATTACCGAAGATGTTGGTCTTCCATAGTACATATCAAGTAAACTTCTTCTGTTAGTCTGATGTATATGATTCATAACCTCCTCACTGACAGCCTTTCGCATTTTGGGAATTCAGGTTCTACCAGCTGGTCCCAGAAGCCAGAGATTTGCCCACTTAGATCCTGACTGGTCTATGGATAATTAGTGAGGAATAACAGATTTTCTTTTGCTGGAATTCCTGAGTTCTGAGCACCATGAGAGCATACTGGTCAACAATGAGGCTTTTTTTGGGCTGGGGGGCCCTTCTGGATAAGACTTCCAGTGGAAGAGAGACCCTGGTCACCACACTTGATAATATGATACAAAATGTCTAGCTGATTTAACAGAGAAGTATTCAGAATGGTCAAATTACATCAGGCAGGAATTAGCCTGCTGTTTGAAATCACTGGGCTTCCGGACATAACTAAGAACTGCATGAGTAGACTATTAAAATGTTGGGACTTTCTCATGGGATAGGTCTGAGAATCACATCAGACTATAGGAAGACCACTTTTGAAAAACATTCTGGTAGGAGATTATGCAGTGTTTCTGGTGATTACCACGCCTATGTCTTATTGGCTACTCTCATTGTTTTGTTACACGCTGGAGCCTTCCACATTGGGAAGCTCCTGGCATCCTAAAAATGGAGCCATCAAATGATCCTGGACAGATCCCAATTCCCTTTACTTTGCCCCAGCCATTGCATTATCAGTCTTTGTTTACTTCTTTTCCTCAGAGATCAGTGTTTGTGCTTTCATCTAGATCACCGCTATTATCAAAAAGTGTTAGATTTCTGACTTTATAAGGCATTATAGTTTTAATGTCTTTCAACTAAAGGGTAATTGTTCAACTGTTTTTGCATGGTTTGTGATTCAGATTTTGTGAACGAGAGACAATAAGTGGAGTTTATCAAAAGGACGATCAGTTGGTCATCAAGAGCATTTTGAGTTATGGCAGACAGGCCTTAGTTAACTTTCAAAGGCATTTATTGATTTTTTTATTTTATTTATTTATTTATTTATTTTTTTTATTTTACATTTGTTGACCGGGAAAGTCCGACTAGGTTCCACAGATCCTGTTTTCAGCGGAGGCCCGGGGAGAAATGCTCCAGATGCATGTTTTTAGAATGTGGGAGATAACGAGAACCTCTTGCTGTGAGGTGACAGTGTTAACCACTGCACCACTGCGCCGCCCATTTTGATCTTATTTTGCTGCAGGTCCTAAAGGGTTTTGATTTTGTCTTATTCATCTGTCAGACAGCCAAGAGGTTAAAGGCTCTACAAGGAGGTTTTTCAGGGGGCGGGTCTAGGTCCATGCAGGTGGAATATTATTTGGGAAGTATATAATGGTGTGCTTTGAGATTAATTGTTGCCAGCATTAGAGTAATTCATCTGTGTATTATTTCAGCCATGTTATTAATCTATTTGAGGGCAGTGGCATATGTAATGCCACAAAGTGTATGTTACTGTCTGGATTTTAAGAGATCTACTAATTATCCATCGGCCTCACACAGACATGTTGGTAGCCTTGTCAGTTATGTCCTGGGGTAGTGATGTCACAGGCCTGCAGCATTTGAAAAGACTCTAAAGTTTTTTAAACAGAAGGTGGCCAGGACCTACTTTTGTTTGAATTATGTGGCTATATTCCAATAATATTTTGTGAACAAAGATCCCATAGGGTATTTAGTGAATGGCATTTGTTTTCATGAAGTTGGCTGGGTTTAATTTATCCTAAATCTAGCCACATTCCTGTAATGTGTAGTAACCTCAGACCTGGTATTCATGGTTCATGATGCTTAGTTGTTTAAAGGGAAGCATGACCTATGATTCCTTTCTGGGCCTTAGCTATGCCACTCTATAGATAGCTGTTTTACTGTTTAGGTCTTTAGCAAGGTCTTACAAAGCAAGAAAAGGGAGGAAGAGGCTGAACGGTCAACACACCGGTAGTCCCTTCCCTTTCCTTTCCCCATTCAAGTTTCATGAATGGGATCTGGTGGTTTAGAATGCTTAGGTTAACCACTGGCCAGATTTACAGGGGGTCACCTAGTTGAAATGGGACAGGCCAATCCTGTGCGTGCTGCTTAACACACTGCCTTTTCCATAAGTATAATCATATCAATTTGGGCTAGTAGTGGCTGTTATGTTGCATTATGAGTTGCATTGTTGAATTTTATTTGATAATGGACTAAGTATTGTATATGGCAGACAATAAACTGGTAACACTGCCGATCTTGTGTCCTGGCATTTTCTTCATAGGAGACACTGAGTAAAGGGACAAATGTTGTTTGTGGTGTTGACCCAGTTGTCCCAACACCATGAGGAAGAATAATCAATGACATTTTATAACAGGGACACTGCACATATTTATAACAGGTGCATGGGGATATACCTTTATTCTTCATTGCAGCAGCTTTAACCACCTTTCTCTCCTTCCCACTCCCTCTCAACTTCTTAGTGCAAGAAAATTGTACAAAGCCAAAAATAATTGGCGGTGCAAAGGCCCAAAATAGGGACAAATTGTATATAGAAACTTGGAAATATGCTAGAATAAAAGGTTTTGCATTTTTATGCATTTGCAGAAGGATATGTAGCCTAAAATGCAAATGCTTTCCATTGTTTAGATACATCAGCCATCTATAATTTGCCAGAAAACCAGAAATGTTATGAGGAACAGAATGAAAATATGAAGCAGAAATCTGGATAGTTGAGAAGTATGTCCCACTGTCACATGCTGAGTGAACACTGCACAGACTATTCCCCTTTCCTTTCCTTTCCTGGTCTATTATAGAGTTCAGGAATGTGAGGAAAGATGATTAGAATGTTGCATTTAACCAGTGACCAGGTTTGCCCAGGGGTCTCTTGGGTATGCGGCTAGTTAAAACAAAACAAGACTAATCCAGTGTGGTGTCAGGCATGCTGCCTGGTTTTTAGGTCCTGTCAGATCAGTGGGTCTTGTTTATGAATTGTGTTACTGAACATTGATAACTGATGATTTATGTCCTGGAAAGCTATTCTACATAGCAGATAATACACTGCTCCCATTGGCTGTGTTGTGTCTTAGTATTTTCTTCACCGAAGAGCAGAGTCAAGGAACAAAATAGCTCTGTCTTCTGACTCATGGAAATACACTATAAATTTTGCAGCAGTAGGAATATTTATGCTGCTATGAAATCTGTGATTTCCTACTATTGCAGAATGTGAAAAATACGATCTGATATAGTTGTTATAATGAAATATTTTATTTAGTTTATTGCACAGACTTAAGCATTATTGCACCTCCGAAAACTTTTGAAAAACATATTTCAACTAGTATTAATCTTCTCTGCAATATTGATATTCCTGAATCATAATCCAAAAAAGGTCAAAATGCAATAAAACATAAACCAAGAATCCAAAAACCACACTGCAACCAAAATCCATGGGGATATAACCATATGACTTTATAAACAAAACTCAAGTTTTTAAGTGTTTTCATATTTTATCAATGAAAAACTTCATCAGAGTTACACACACAGATGGTGGATGCACTAAAATAGCAAATAGCTACGACTTAATAAATGACAGTTAAGAATAGTTACATGAAGTAAATATTTGTACCTAAATTTAAGTAAATCTAAATTACTGGGTAGCTGCACATAGTTTAAATAAACTAGCTAATGCAACAATTTCATTTTTTCCTGGATTAGCATCATTTTTTAACTGCCATAACAACTAAGCATACTCAAGCTTGCCTTCCCATTGCACCTCTAGGATATCTATTAACCTCTTCTAAAAACATAAATAAAACTTCCTTAAAACTAATGCAGACAGTTGAACAGTCGTACATGAATTTTTTAAACGAGCCCTTCTAACATCACCCAACAATGAGAACGTCAACCGTTACCAGAGCGCTTTTGTCACTGAGTATAATGGTGATGCCAACCTCATCAGAAAAATAGTTCTAACTGAATGGGACAATTCACAAGGTTGATCGACATCAGTAAACTGCATAATAAGACAGTGGACATAATTTTCAGGAAAGGACACAATGTGAAAAATATTTTGGAAAATCAAAGTTTGGCTAAGAGGAGGAAGGACATGATTAAAAAGAAAGGCACTTTTAAGTGTGGCGCATGTCAACAGTGCCAGTATATTTCTAACAAAGAAAAATATTTATTAGTGGTCATAATAGGTTCGTAGAAAGAAATGTTTATTCTAACTGCAACACCTCAGGAGTGGTATATTTAGCTCAGTGTAAAGCATGTGGAGTGTTCTACATGGGTAAGACTGAGTGGACACTTAAGAGGAGAGTGTATGAACACTACTATGACATAACTAATAAGAACATCAACAATGCACTTTATAAGCAGTCCTTGGAATGTAACCAAGCTACATACTGCTTTTTTGTTCTTGAATGCATACCCACAGATGGTAGGGGTGGCCTTTGGGAAATGACCATAGAATTCAAGGAATTATATTGGCAGATTGTACTTGAGGCAAACAAGCCTCCAGGACTTAATGATAACATTTCCATTGTCCCAGTGTTAAAACAGAGAGCTTCAAAGATATAAAACAGTACAAATGTAATTACATCTATATGACACTAGATAGAATTTATTGCTTAAATTTTGGCTGAAATGATTTCATCTAGATTTTATTTATTTTTTAATATATAAAGTTTAACCCACTGACACATTTCATGTAACATTTTTTATTGAACAAGTTTTTAACACCATTTTTGTGGATCATATTGTTATTATTAAGGTTTTTAAAGCATTTTACCATAGGGATATATATTTTAATTTTTTTGAATAATAATGTAGTTTTCTTATTGGTTGATCAAAATAAGGTTTAGTACTTAGCAAGTAGCACCATTTCACTTGCTTTATATGATGGTCTGTTTTTAACTGACGAAAATGCTGTGTGGATTATTCCTGCGTTTATGTTCCTGAAGTCACTTAATAAAGCCTGCTTTCAGCTTGAGTGCTGTTGTCAAGCCTTCCTTCAGTGCTAGCTGGTTTGTTATTTCATTTTTGCAGTTTGCGAGCACTTGCCCTAATATACTTTTTGAAGCAACAGTAATCAATAGATTTTAAATGGTGATGGTGCTGTCATATGTATTGTTTTCAAACAAATATGTGTTCACTGTTCTTTTGTCACTGCATGTGGGTTCTAATGAGTCCAGTCAACTGTAAAAAGGAAATGAATAAAGAGTAAAGAAAAAAATGCCCAATAAATATAGTGCAATACCGATACCAAGGTTCAAGCCTGAGTTATGGCCATTTTGTGGCAAATAATGCTGTATATTCCTCCCACTCCAAGAACAAGGTATATGGGCAAGGTACCTCATGTTCTCGACAGATATCCATGTGTATAAGTGCCAGATATTAAGGAACACTATCAAAGTATAAAGCAGGACTATGCCTTGATAAATAATCCTTTGAATAAGTATGAAGTAGTACTGTATGTGCTGCATGTATTTTCTAATCTGATAGCATACCTCTCAACCTCTAAGACCAAGAAATCTGGACAAAGCCATATATATGGGTGAACAACGGCCCAAAATACAGAGACTTTTTAAATATTGCTCTTACAAACATAGAAAGTTGATAAAATAATAGATTTTGCATTACCATTAATTTACTGAAGAATATGAAGTCTATAACTCAAACATGTCATTAATTTCTGACTTTAATCCAAAATGATTTGCCAGAAAACCAAAATTTTATGAGGAGCAGACAAATTATGAGTGAAAAATCTAGACATGTTGTGAAAATCTGTAGTTGATAGGTATGTCTGACAGCAGTCAATTGTTAAATTAAGTGCACATTTTCTATGGAGTCATAGCTTGTGGGTTCTAATCCCATGGCAGCCAACCAAGAAATCACCAGCTGTCTAGTCTCCTTAATGTGCATGAACATACCTCTCAACTGTCATGATTTTTTTTGGAATGTAATGACTGATGCCCCATATGTCTGGTCCTTGATTAGCAGATAGATGACATTATTTCGAATGCAATTTATTGGCAAATCCATTTACAGAACACCTTAGTAATGTAAGAGCACACTATGTAAAACAGTTCTCTGTAGTTGTTTACCTGCATTTGTTATTGCTTGGCCTATACTGACCCATGCTAACCTGTTGAGAGGTATGCACATGCAATATCATCTATACAAGAATTGGAGTCACTGTACTCACAACGGACAGTGCACACCTGTAGAAGTATGTGTTATTATTGGTCTGTATAGTAATATGACCTGCAAGGTCACTAATGGCATGTTTTTCTCTCTCACCCCACCCATTATCTTATTTAATTTATTAATTTTATTTATTGTTATGATTTGATATTAATATATTATTTAAAACTAACTGTTATGTTGGCCTTATAGGTTATTTCATACTGGTTTGCTGTTAACATACTTACTGTTATGTTAATTATTATTATGTTCCTCATAATATATCTTAATATGTATTTTGATTAATCGATATTGCCTTCCATTATGTTAATACTAACATCTGTCTGATTATTACTTATCTTACCTTATGTTCATATTTAATTTACTACAGCCTGACAAGGGAGGTCAGTTCCAGGTGATCCACCTACATTAGCTCCTCTGGTCGTGGCACTAGGACCCAGCACACCTGGGCCACAGCCTGGTGGTGCCCCTCTGCTGTCCTTGCACTACCTGCAGCATCTGGTAGTTGTGTACCATAGGCTAGTGCTGCCCCCCCCGGGAGTGGAGGTGGAGGCAGTGATTTTGTCACCCATCAAGAACTGCCAGGTATGGTGTGCAGGGTGCTCTGCCAAACTGTTGGTGTATGCCTGCACTAGATGGAGAGCATGCTGCCAACCTGGTGGTGAAGCCTGGCTCCAGACACCAGCCTCCCCCGCTGCTACTACAGGGCCAGTGAAGGAGCAGTGCTGACAGTCCCATGGGTGAGGACTTGAGTTGCACTTATACTGTGTGGATGCTCATGGGACTGGGATTCCACAACAGCCTCCCTAACCAAGGTGTTCACTCTCCTCTTGTGTCACACACCAACTCTGTCTGCTGTCTTGTCTGTCTTGTCTGTCTGCAAAGCTTCCTCACCTTCCCAACTTACCACCTCCACACATACCTATGTCCCTTGTACAACATTCCACTCTCAGCTTAATAAAAAAAAAAAAAAATATATATATATATATATATATATATATATATATATATATATATATATTGCCCTGTACATAGCTCTCCATTTTGCACGTGTCAACTGCACACACTTAATTTGGTCCAACTGGTTTGACAATGCAGTTATGTTGTCATCACCCCTCTCTGGGGTGACAGTCCAAATTCAACTAAAAAAATCTGTGAAAGTACAAAGTTGTTGCTGTTGAAAAAATAGACAGCTATTGTTCTTTCCTACACACATCCCTACCTGCTTGTCATTATATTTTCCCCCTGCTTGAACCCCTTTTCACCACTGTCCTATATCTCCATATTTTTCTTTTTTTTAAAGATTTTTTGTGAGTCTGGGTGTGGTGCTCTGCATTGTTTAGCAATGCTAAATAGTCCTTTATTGATATATGCTTTTGGAACAATATTAATCACATTCTAAAAATACACCTGCACCCTATTTCAAACCCACAACCATTGCACCCACAGAACACTGGGTCATCCCACCAAGCCACACAGCTGGTAAGGAACATAGGTGTTTTAGGTAAAAGATACTAATGCTGAAGTTCTCCTCATTAACCGTGTTTAAATGGTGTTGCACATTGTGCCGCACTGCACAAATCAGCTAAGAGATTACTTGAAAAATAGTACTGTAATTGACACTTTAGTACACAAATACATCATTATGAAGGCACATATATAAGCTTAGATGTAAGTGAGGTATCTAATAGCAGGTACCCTGCAATTATATCTACAACATGTCAGAACACACTTGATAAAACATTAATGGAAAATAGGATTTTAACTGGGATTCTCGTATACAAATACAGCACTCTAAAGCCATACCCATAGTAATAGATGTAAGTGCAGAATTTAACAGCAGATCACTGTCATTCACATGCTGTAACAGAGCCTCTGTAGCTCAGTCTGTAAAATTCATTTAAAACATTACTTTTTGGTACACATGGTCCTGGTTTCAACTACAGCTGCATCTACCAATGAAAATACAAGTATGTGGCCTTCAGTATTATAAAGTGTAATATGTATGTCTCTTTCATCACCTATTTCTCCATCCAAAGCAGCACATTTGGAATATCTGCATCTATATAATAGAGAGCAAAGGCCTACAGATGTGACCACTCTCATTTACTCCTAGTACAACACTATAAAGTGGAGAGAATGTCAGCTAATGCAGTAGCCTGAATTTCCAGAGGCTGTTGAAGTGTGTACTGAAATTGTGGCCCAGTAATATCACACTGCAGCTGACAATGTGTTGTTGATGATATCACAAACACAGCTGCACAAGTAACATACTTATACGGAGGTAGTGCTAGACGCAAAGGGTGCCAGAACACACACAACAGAGGACAACCATGACATAACACTTGACTTGGCAGTTGTCCAACTGCGTGATGTCATGGTTAATGTACACTAACCTTTTTTGCAGGACACACCAAGCATTTTGCTTTGCATTATGTTACTGGCTGACAGATTTACCTGACACACATACCTTACTTCCCAGTGGGGTTTGTACTCTCAATCTGTCTCTGCCTATACAACAAGGGTACCACAGGTCCCACACTTACTCTTAAAGCTTGTCCTGCAAAGCATTCACCCTCTCTCCTATGCATATTGCCTGCAGTATCACCTTCAGCTTCAGCCTGTAGCACACACATTTGTATGTACATATTAGCTGCTGCATACATTCTCTCTGCCATGATGTATTATCTGTCCCTCACTATTTTCCAACCCAATATGAGAAATGGGTTGTAATCTACATTGAGGCCTTATATCTTGTTCAGTGGTTGCATGGGATTGGCTGATTATACTGCAAATCAACTGCAATGCCTGCAATTTACATTTCAGAAGCACAGATTGGCTCAGAGGCAATCACTTGCTAATAGAAAACCATGTTAAAAAGGCTAACAGCTAGCTAGGGGAAACATTGTATATGAGAGTTACATTGCATGGTCAACTCCTTGGTACAACATTTATATATCTGTACCATTTAACAGAGAAGTACTGTACTACATCATGCATGTAATTGTTTTGTTTTCAACATGATGCATATGTTTCAATATGCTTAGGGGGAATGAGGATTGCACTAGTAAGCCTTTCTTGGAACTGTACTGATGGCATGTCATTAATATGCACATGTGTTACCTTTACAGAGGAACTAGAGTACAGTATGGGTAGAATGCTCTTTGTTAATTAGGTATACACTCTCCTGGAAATTTCCCATTGATAGTCATGGTAATACTACACTGCTATTTGTGTGGCACTGCTAGTTTTAAATATTATAAGGGGGTTTTCACCTATGGGCCACAACTTAATGGACTGCTGATTTGGTTGCATGGTCATACAACATTATTTGTCATGGTATAAGCAGGAATAGATGCCTACTGCTACTATCCTGCTTGCATCCACACCCTCACTATGTTTGGATGTTGTTGAATGTGAGATGTGTAACCAAGCAGTGACTACTGGTAGCCATCTGTTACTGCTGTATTTCTACATACTATGCTCCCACATATGTGATCCTGACATATGTTTCCATTTTGTTGTCTTTCAGGAAATATGTATCCCCTGATGCCAGGGCCTTTTTACAGAGGCAGAAAATGACACTATCCTGGTCACCCTGTGTCAACACCACCAACTCCTGCTGTCCAGGGCAGGACAAACAGGGAAGAGTGGGTAGCATTGTGGGCTGACTTAGTTCTCAATGTCAGTGCAATTGATCACCAGAGCAGGACATATGAGCAGGTGTGACACAGTGCCACTGATATGATAAACACAGCCTGCAGAAGAGCAGCAGATGTGTCCAGGGATTGTGGTGTCAACAGTGGAGGGCTTGCAGCAGAACAACCACTGTTTGTCACTGAGAGATTACTGGTGAACCTAGGAACATGTCATCTCCCATGCATCCATCACGTGGTATGTTGTGGATGTGGATCCCATCATTTCCATGCAAGAAAAGTGTCCAGGTATGCTTAGTTCGATCAGCATTGCAATACTGCAGCATTCAGTGTGTTAGAGTGTACATAGTTTTATATGGGTGGCAGGTATTTTATGGGGGGGGGGTTAAATGCAGTTTGAATCTCATGCTCAGATTGTGACTAACATACCAATTAATAGCATGCACTGTAAATGTAAGATATGTGGATGTAGTAGCCTGTTATAGTGAAACATGGGTTGTTTTTTATTTACATTACCTCCCCCTCAAATTTTCACAGGACCATCAGGAATTAGACACAGCCATGCTTCTGCTCCTGGTAAGCATAACACTGTTCTCTTACAGATGTAGAAGTATTGCATTTTATTCACTAAAATGTCACCCCAGGCCTGCCAGATGGATTCATGTACTGTTTGCATGAATGGCAACCTCACAGATTTTTTACCAATGGAGCACAGTTTACAGTCATACCTATGCCTTGTAGTTGTGACCACACTGATAGATTTGCAGTATTTACAGGACAGTACAGATTGCCTTATGTGTCAGCTGTGCAGAAATGTCAACAGTGTATATCACTGTTGCTCATGAGTTTCTTGATTAAAGAGCTTATTCTTTACAAGTAACTACAAAAGATTTCAGAAAATAATGTCCTCAGGTCCTGGTATATGAGTTTTGGGTTAAACAAATCTGTAATACTGACAGCATTGTATACAGCTTAATATATATTGCAAGACAGTACTGTAGAGCACAGTAGTCCATGTATTAATTTACTGCTTTTCCCTTTTTATCACTGGTGACTAGGGAGTTGTTCTCTGTCCCTTTCACAACCTGATGTCAGTATCTCTTCAGACTATGATGATGATGGTAGCCAAAGTGAGGCACAGGTGGGGGTTGCAGGGGATGAACCTGGCAGAGGTTGACCTCCCTCTTCTGCCCTCATTATCACTATGCACAGTCAGTATGTCTATGCATACTCAGTCCCCTGAGGCCACAGAAATTGGACAGAGGGTGGGGACACTGAACAGGAAAGTGTGTCTACTATGGCTGCAGTGAGTGTTGATACTGGCCAAATCCTAAGAGATGGTGAGATTCCACACAGGCAGATTGATAGGGGTGCTCATAGGAGGCCTGTTGTCCTTACACCAACTGCTGCAGGTGTCTCATTAGGTGTCACTTGGCATATGTTTAGGGCCATCATGGATGTACAAGCACATTCTGAAAGGACCTCCAGAAGAATGCTCAGGGTTATGGATGCAGCACAGTCTGACATCCATGACTGCTTTCACCAGATTGCTGATACTCTGGATTGGTTGACTGACACAGTGGAAAGACAGTGGCCTGAGAGAGACTGCAGAATATTTCTCATGGAATGGTAATTGTCTGTGATGGAACTTCTGGTTGGAGTTGAGCGTTGCACCCATGGATGTAGGTCAGCAACAACAACTGCTGAGAGTCCACATGGCTATTCTCAATCATGCTCCTGTACTGGCAGTACATCCAGCACCCCAGAGGGGAGTGTGCTGTCCACACCAAGACATGGCAGGCCATGGGCTCATGGTACCTGGAATTCCTGTGGAGGACACGGTCCCACCAGATATCAGTCACCCTCAGGTATTAGTGCTGCTTCTGACCATGGGCATGGAGGTGCCAGTGCAACTCCTGGCAGAAACAGTTCCCAAGTTTGGGGGCAGAGACTGTGAACTGTCAGCTCCACCATGCATGGTTCAAAGCTGTCCAACATGCAGTCACATAGGGCTAGCACTCAGCATGACTGCATTCATGCAGACACTCACACACCACTGTCTCAATCAGGTCACTTGCAGACACACACAGTGAATTCCACGGTCCATTTTGACTGCTTCCCTTCCTGACTCACACACACAGTTGCCAACCCATTTGGTCAGACTAGGCCTCCTGCACCACCACACAACACCCTTTGCAAGTGATGATACCTGTGCAGCATCCCTATCATCCTTGTCATCGATGCATGGAAATGAAGCTATGTGTCTGACGCACAGGGTTACTAGCTAAATTACTATGTTTTTGTATAATCCATTGTTGCCTTTGACATTCCACTTGTACTGGTCATTGACAGATATTGTGTGCTGCCAGCTGTAATGATTAAACTGCATTATTTTGTGTACATTACATTGGATGATGTTGTAATGGTTGTATACTTGCACAATGAATGGTGTCTCATAAAACTGATTATGTTTCAGAAGCAGGATTGTGTGGGACACACCTATGGGTACACAGCTACAATAATCCCATAAATATCAGAGCACAGGATGGAATGTCAGCACAGAAGCAAAATGTTTTCACAAAGGTAAAGCAGTATAGGTGCATGGCTCCATAGGTTCACATGTGTATCACAAGCTAACAGGAACAATGGCTTCAGGCAGCCTACTTCTGCATCCATAATCTCTGACATGGTGTAGTACCCTTGATAAGTGGAAGCAGGGTTCTGGGAGATGACACATCTACAAGCAATGGAGTAGGAGATACAAAAGTTTCCTGTGTCCATTACAGACATTTATCCTAAACCAGTTATGATTGTCTTGTTCAGCATCCTAGTGTGTAACTTGCACATGATGTGCATTACAGCAGAAGTGTCCTTCACATGGATGGAGAGCCTGTTACATATAATGTATAGTGTCAGGGTTACATACCTGTCTCTCCAGTATATCCTATGTATACCACAGCCAAGGTGCAGCTGTGTAGAACAGGTACTTCTTGTGCTAGTCTTGTCTTGGATGTGCAGGTGGTATACAGTGGGATCTGATACCTCTCTGTATGGCAGCCATGCACCCCCTCAAAAGCATGTAGGGAACAGAATACACATTGACAGCCTTGACACAGTCTGCATTGGACATGTTATGTACACTGTGTATTGGGTTACCATGGTACCTATCTGGCTGTTACAGGCATTAGATATGCCTGTGTACGTACATACCAAAGGTGGCATTGCACTCACTGATAGGTGGTGTTGAGTGCTACATACAGTGTAACAATGACATTCTGGGATTTACATGCCATACCTGTCTCTATAGGCTGTGCAAGAGAGCATGAAGCCCCACATCTTACCGACCATTGAAAGTGAAAGGCTAGATCATTCTCTGTGCCATAAGTCCCTGACTATTGGGTCAACTGTTGGATGTATGCAGACAATACAATATTTTCCATGGGGTGAAAGACTGCCAAAAGTATAGTATTGTGCATTCCTTGGCATGTAGCATGTGTCAGTGGCTCAAACAATATCTGAATGTGCGTGTCTGCCCATCTTGGATAACTGTTAGTTCTGTGTGGGATTCAGTGACAGCTCCTTATTTGCAATCAACTGCAAGTGTAGTCAGTCTGAAGCCACTGACAGTGACCATGACTGAAGGGAAGGGAATGGCTAGGAGGGGTAGTCCAAGGAATGATGTGTGCAGGTAGTCCACTGGTGACTGGCCTCTTTTTAGTGCTGGCCTACACAATCTTATTTTCCCCAGATAATGAGTGTCAGACACTTGGCTATCCAACAGCTGACATACAAGTTTGTAAATAACATCTACAGTGTGTCCACAATGCCTGATGGCCTAATCTTGTAAAATACCTTATCAGGTCATGGTAGGTGGGGTGTGAGTCATGTTCCCTCTTCCATTGTATACTGTAACAATCAATGAGGTGCAATGTCTAAGGAAGGAATGATCTGACCTTGAACAAAACTCACTGGGCTGGGCCAGTGTATGTAGGAGTACTACATTGTTAATGATCATTTCCATGATAAGTCTTTTTATGGCTTTAAATGTAACACTACTGAGACATCTGGGGACACTGCTTGTCACTGCATGCTACCTGCCCTGTGTGAAATTAAGTATTGAAGTTAATCCCATCATGGTTTTCAAGAAGGTAGTCATCCGACATGTCTGTGTCTGTTCAGAGCATAAGCAATCATGGGGGGGAGAAGTCATATGTACACCCTGGGGAAAGGTAAGGAGTATGTGTTTACACAGTTATTCTGCAGTTGCACACCACTCAAGCAGTGTGTACTGCGATGACACAATTACCTTATGAAGAATACTGACAAGAGGGGAGTCCCCTGAATTGTTGGTGCCTGCCTAGTACAACTGCTGGTCTCACCTCAACCACAGTCTACTGGGATACCACTTTGTCTCTCACTAAAAGCAAAATGTTAGTACCAAACCCCACATGAGGAGGAGGCTACATATGACTCCCCCCTCCACTGCTTGCCTATGCTCTGTACAGAAACAGACATGTCAGATGACTACCTTCTTGAAAACCATGATGGGATTAACTTCAATACTTAGTTGCACACAGGGCAGGTAGCATGCAGTGTAAGGCTGTGTAGACTTAACATACCCTTTTCCAGATAGATGCCTTGAGTAGCAATCAGAGCAATCATTACAGTTTGGCATGTATTATGCCTTGTATTCCAGGGTTCTTAGGATTTCAGTAGGGTAATGAGTGGATGGTGAATCGGAGCACAGCTACAGTGTCACAATATGATGTTCAATGTTCGGTGACATAGACATCCAAGATTGCTTGAATAAGCATCACAGTGGCAGTGATCCCTGTTAGACCTTCAACAGCTTCATGTTGCATGTCTTTTTGCCACAGATCTGAGGCATAGTACAGAGACATGGCCACCTTTGGTCAAAGTGTGCACACCTGTCCTACATATGTCATACTGTACATGTGTGTAACTGAAACCCATGTCTGTGTTCTCACATCATGTCACACAACATCCAGTGTGCTGTCTGTTTGCTTGACAGGCAGTGTAGACTAGCAAGGCCAAAGTACTAAGTGTAGAGTTCTGTACATGCACGGACATCCACATCTTCACTGCACTGAGTGCCTACAGACAGTGTGTTCGAGGCTGTCAACCTCAAGGGTGAAGCAGCATGACCCTAACTGTGCTGGAGTTGTACATTGTCACATTTGCAGGTATGTTGTTGCGACCATGCCTAATCATGGGATTATGGTTAATCCAAGGGCCACATGCCTCGCAAAACATTGTACTCACTCAACATGTTATGGCACAATGTCATGTTCTGTGTTACATTAGGAGAACTACATAAAGGGAATAACATGTTACATTTCCGCATCTGTCAGGCCACTACCTAATGAAAGCCTGCTGTGTCGTACACACAAGCAAGACTGTATTGCTCATGGCATTGTCACTGACCACTGTTGAAATGTGTAGAGTGTCCCTGCCCCATACTGTTATGCCACACAAACAAAACGTGTGAGAGATGTAACTATATAACAAACCTTGATTTCATGCTACCTCACACACCGGTCAGTACATATGACAATGAGCAGTTTGACAATATGCACACCTCACCACGTACTCCACCCACATCAAACGTAACTGCATATGTGGAGCTCCTTACCAGACACATACTCAAATAACAGACAGCTCAGAAACCCAATTACAAGCTTAGTACACATACTCATGCCTCTGACGAACACAGTACACATAATAATGCATCCAACACTGTCTCGCTGGTGAAACACCTGTAGCAAAACACAAGCTCAACCTGTTATTCATAGGTGATTACATCATGTGACACATTGATGTCCTTCTCACCAGGCTACACATGGGAAAGGTCAAGGTTAGCTGTATGTGAGGTACCAAGATATGCCATACCACATATGCACACAGGTTTGTCAACATCAGGTGCTGTTATGATGACATCATAATTCCAGTTGGTGTGTACAACTTGTGACATACCTCAATGGAGTGTATGCAGACACATGACTGAGGTTACAGAGTCTGTTTCTGGTGGAAATGCTCATAGCCTTCAGCTACATTACACCTTCAGCTAGGATGATGGCTTAATACACATGGAACATGATTGAAATCAATAATTGGCTTATAGTGTGATGTCATTTTAAGGGGACCCAGTAAATGCCAGCCTGGGATGACTTGCTCAACAGACCTCAACTTTTTGCCACAGATGGTGTTCATCTGTCACCCCTGGAAGTTTGTGTAGTGGCCAAGGCTGCTAACATCATCATAGTGCTTCTGATAGTCATTGTCTCATGGGAAAACATTCCACAGGGGAAACACCATCCTCAAACAACATCACAGTTATACTGGCTCATGCTAGGATTTAATTCTAACACTAAACTCTACTCACTAGAAGGTGTCCCTACCTTGGAAGATGCAGACATTTGCACAGTCATACACACCTGGATCAAGGCTGTGGACATCACCACAGCCATTCTAGGCTACATGTCCTTCCAAATGTTAAGAACTCACACTAAAAGTGCACCAGTTAATGCAGGGGCTGTTTCCATAGACATTAAAATAGATACACATCCAGATTGATTAAACAGTGTGCTTCTCTGAATACACTGCAGGTGCTACTCAGTGCATAATGTACCAGATCCATGCACACAAAGCCATATCATAATAATCCTTATGAGTACTGTCTAGGTTACGGTCTTACCTTGCAAATGCAGCAGATGACACAACTGTAGTACAGGGCTGACTCTGATGCAAGCAATACACAGCCAATACATGAGTAGGTACAGGATGTGTGGGTTGCCTGCCATCATTTTTAATTTGTGTATGTGAGTAGGAGTAAGGTGTCAGTCCCTAGGGCCCTAGGTTGTCAGTGAATGTGTTATGCATTGCCTCTTAGCCAAAGTTGGAGCATGCTGAGCACATTCATGTCTGCCTACAGGGACATCAGCAGGAGGTTCTTCTTCCAAGTCCTCCTGTGATTGTGGCTGTGGTGACCTAGACACTGATTGGGGGCTGTGTATCCTGTCACTTTGCTGATCTTGCTGCAGCTGTTTCCACATGATCATATTGTGTAGCATAGCACATACTGTGAATATATGTGCACATGTGGCTGGAGAGTACTGAAGGGCTCCACCAGATATAGACACCGGAACCGGAACTTCAGCAGCCCAGCCACATACTCTATGATGTTCCTAGTTTGTGCATGTGCCTCATTATGGCATTCTTCTGTGGGTATGTGTGCATTTCTGATGGGTGTCATCATCCACTGTTCCACATTGTAGGTAGCATCCCCCAGTAAATGGCCATGTGGGATGGCCCCCTTAGCAAACATCTGGTACAGCTGTGATGTGTGCCAAATATGGGAGTCGTGACAACTGCCAGGGCTGGCAGCACACACATTCAGGATAATCCGTTGAGCATTGCACATGACCTGGCAGTTGATGGAGTGGTACCCCTTGTGGTTAATGTAAATTATAACCTGCTCACCAGGTGGAGCCTTGATGTGTACTTGGGTGCAATCTGTGGTTTCCAGTACCTCAGGGTAGTTTCTACATGGCAGAACTGTTGCATGTTGCTGACCCAATTCTCAAGGGAGAGGGTAAAAACATATGTGCTCACTGGCATGTAGTATGTAGCATCCAGGAACTGCTGGAGTATCCTGGATGTAGAGAGCAGTGACAACCCCATCATGTCTCCAGTTGGTCTTTGAAAAGTACTTGTAGCTACGATCCTAAGGGCTACACATACCTTTGTTTCAACTGTGATGGGTTCCCCTCTGCTGGCTCTGGCTCTGAGTTGAGGGCAGCAGAGCTTAGTGAGTTCTTGTAATATGTCCCTGTCAACCCTGTAGCACTCTACAATCTCTGTCTCATGTAGCTCCTGCAAGATTACCCTGGGCCTAAACACTCTTCTCCTTCTCAGCCTAGGCCTGCTGTCAGCAGCAGCAGCATTGTCTTCAACATCTAGCACATACAGATGTAGCAGACCTGTAGCAGCCCCTAACATTATCTGAGTCAAAATTCCCAAGTCTGTACTCCAGTGGTCCAGAGTAATGGGGGAAAATCAGAATGTAAGGTGTATACATAATTTATTCAGGTCTGCTGTAGGTCCAGCATGTGTGATTGTATAATTATTATGCATTTTACCTTCCTAGAGTATAATTAACTCCATTTACTGGCCTTATTTTATTGTAAAATGCAGTGCTCTGCACCGTGCCATACAGCATAGCTCATACAAACTCAAAATCAATAATTGAATATGTCCGTTTTACATTACTGGCTACCTATGTCATCACTATGACCTTGGTAGACTTTTTCACGCAAACACACTCAGCTATGCAGCATGCCTCACAAACACTTATACCAGGAATTAAAAAATTCTCAAAAATAACTGGACACAACCCCCTGCTGGTATCCACATCCAGCAGAAATATCAACATGGTGTAGAAGCCTACACGAAAGGGATCTGCGGATATGGTTGCTCTGTTTTCCAGTTCAACAAATTCACCTCATTTGCAAACCTATCTGTGCCAACAGCCTGGTAACTACATGATTCATAGACATATGGCCTAGCCAACAGCACCAGTGCAACACTGTATGGACCCAACAAAATGTCCTATAATACATTTCTGACAAATATTATAAAATACTTATTATTGCTTTTGTTTCAGTTCGGGATGCTTGCACACTGCAGCGCATAGCACAAACATGCTGAAATCATTGAAAAATATATATTTTTTTACATATTCCTGTGCACTTTCAAACATCCACAGTGCATTTTTCACACATCAATGTATGTGATCTAACCATTTCAGGAGAGATGTGTCCATATTTGTGGACTTTTACATCCCCTTCTTTCCATGTACACGCCTGTACATGGAAAAGTTTTGAGAACACTATGGACACTGTCACAGGGTCTACATGGATGCCTTTCTGCTTGTTGGATCACTCCATATGGGTCTTTTGCATGAGATTCACCTGCTTATGAGGTAATTTGCATTACATGGAACTTTCCTTGTTTGCATTGCTTGTGCACCGCTAACCAGCTCTTATTGAATCTAAAACAGTTCAATCCCATGTAAAACAAAATTGTGTAGGCTTTAATGAATTCACCTTTATGTCTTCTGAAACACAGTAGAAGCAAGCAAAGTCTCCCCGCTGACCAGCCTCACATCCAGCAAAGTACAGATACCTTATACTTGATCTATGTCATAAAAGCAATGTTATGTAATGTTAAACAGCATATGGCCAAGGTCATATGATCAACATTCCACAACATTGTTGAAAGGTAAAAAAAAAGTTAATTCTTTGTTTTTGCAGGGGTCAAGCACACCTACCTGCACCCCCCAACTTTTAAAGTAATTGCTGCTTTAAGACAAAGAACACCCTTATGAGTTGGTCAGAACAGGTATGCTGACTGAAGCAATTATGGACAGTTAAAAAGGGTTTAGATCCCAAGCAGAAAATGCTTGTCTTTTCTGAAGGAATTTCAGTGAATCCAGGATTAATCCTGGTAGAAGGCATTTTCCACAGTGAACTATGACCTGACAGAAGAAGCTGATGCTGCTTCAAGTCAAAATCCAGAAGTGACTTACACAGACTGTTCACCACTTTTTAACCTTTTCCTTTCAAGTACAATGTGTATGTTAAGTCAGAAAAAAATAAAATGTTTTAATTCATAGTGACACATTAACTTTTTATGTTGTTTTTGTAAATCACAAGATATTTGTTCTTGCTTTTAAGAGCCTGTTTTTCAGTTTGCTCATATATAGTAAACATCAATATGTTTAGAAAGGCTAGGCTACTCACAGAATCAGTATTCTATACATTATTAGACTGAGATAAAGACAAATAATAATCCATAAATAGGAAGAACAACTGGACACACAGCACCATTTCAGGAGTGATCTGGGCCAAAACATCTGGTTAAGTGATATGCTCAAGGTCATTCAATAGGTAAACACAGACAGAGAGAATCAATCTCTGTACCACAAGAGCTATGGTACTCAGCCTTAACCCTACTAATTACCAAATGTTGATGTAATTGCTGCAATATTCCACAAAATAAACTAAAGTCTTTTTTTAAATAATTACTATACATGGATACAACATTTGATAAAGAGACATTATTTTACTGTAAACTAACAGATACCTAAAGTACCACTACTGATACAAGGAACCAGAAAAGGAAAGAAAATGCTCCATGATTTGTACTTTTGCACATATAATCAACCTAGAAAACCTAAAAATGTGGAACCTACGTCACTATGAAATGCTGTCTCTGAGGCTGACAATCTAGAATCTCCAGAATACTATATAGTTATGGCATGATTTCCAAAAAGCACAGAATGAGCCAGACACATATCCGGACAAAATGGCACAGCAACAATAAGCAGTGGTTCGGAGAAACTTATTTGGTTTTCTTTTCAGAAAATAGTAAATATTTGAAATATTCTTTCTAAGAAGACACCACAAACCTTACAAATATATGGGCTTCATCAGACTTTTTTTTTGTGGGTGTACATAAAATATCCTATTGATGAAAACTTTGAGAAAATAAATTATCAGATGATCTGCTTATGCATATGTCAATCCATTGGTCGGTCTATCTATCTATCTATCTATCTATCTATCTATCTATCTATCTATCTATCTATCTATCTATCTATCTATCGAATATTGTTAATTTATTTTATTGACTACACACATCCTACTAAACATTATTTATTTGTAGAGAAGGCAGTAAAAGAAAAGTATCACAAAGTTGAGCTTAATATACTAGCCAAGTAGTACATATCTGTTGTCAAATTGCATTCTTTTAGGTTTAATATTGTATAATATCATATAAGATGATCTGTGACATCAATGTATATTTGAAGGTTTAATATTTTAATTCTTGTACCACTAAAATGTTTTCATTTAAATTTGAGGCACAATGAAAAAGTATACAGGAAACCAAATCGGCAGTGGTGCAATATGGTGTTTCACACATTTCAATATTATATGAAAGAGTCCATAATTTTCCTTTCAAGTACAACATATATGCTAAGTGAGAATAAATCAAATGCTTTAATTCTTAGTAACGCATTAACTTTTTATTTAAGTAAACTGTAACATCAGAAGACAAGGAAGTATGCAATATCAGGAGAAATGTACTGATAGTACTAATTATAAGAAGGAAAAAAAACTATTGTAAGTTTTACAATTATATTGTTTCTACTCACATAGCGCAGATGAACTGTTATACATTCCTTACCTATTCAGAAGATAAATGAGAAAGATGAACAGAATGTTGATGAAGATGTAACAGAGTAGATACAGAACAAGGGGGAGACAGAAATACTCTACATAATTATTTTTTTCTAAGTTAAAATGCTTTCAAGAAGAATGGTCAGAAAAGTATATTATCTGCAACTTTCTGCATGCAAGCAGCTAAACAATTGTGCTCTTTAGAAGTGGCATAGGCTAGCCAAGGACAGTGTGATAATGTAAAGTACTGCTTGATTTGTGTGACTACACTAAAGTATGTGAAACGCTGTTAGTATTGAATGAACATGGTTATACAATATACAAACTAAAATAAATTGAATTTTGTATAACGCATGAGTGGTACATCAGAGCAGGCATTTTAATTTTTCATTCAAAGCATTATTGTCATGTTACTCAAACAATCAAATTCTTCTTTCAAATTAGAAAGGAAAAAAAATCTGATTTGAAAGGAACAGCAACTTATCTGTGTGTTGTAACCATCAACTTCTTTTAAAAAATAAATACATGAAGCCAGCCAGCCATTTCTGACAATATAAAAACATTTTTGTTCTGAGGTAGACAAACATCATAAACTGTCTCAGTATCTGACTTTCCATCTTCTTGCCATGGTGCATGCCAATTTTTTTAACATCTAAAATATGTTCATGACAGCAAGTCAAATTAGATCTAATTTCAGACACACAAGAAAACATAAAGGAACAGCAGAATGCAACCCCAGATAATAGTTATTTGCTTTAAGTACACATCCCTGTTTTTAAACAATCCCAGGGATTCAGTAAACTTATGTGCAGGAATAGCTTATTCCTGCAAGGAAGGGGCCATTCCCGTGCAGCACAGCAGTGCACCATGCATATTCATGAAGGTGTGCTGCAAAATGGACACAGTTCTGTGTACGAGTGCAGAGGACATGTCTGAAAGCAGTGTCTCACAATACACATGATCCCTGCCACTAGAATTGCCATACAACAATTTAAATTGAGTGAGAATGTTCATAACACCCTCAACCCATGAGGGTAAGAAATCTGGACAAAGCCAAGCCATAAAGTTGATAAAATAACAGGTTTAGCATAAGCACATAGCGCACACCTCTCAACCCATCAGAGTAAGGAATCTGGACAAAGCCATAAGGGACAATATTCCCTACAAAGCCAGACAATTGATAGAATAACAGGTTCAGCATTAGCATGGATATTCTGAAGGGTACAAATTAAAAAACACAACAAATACTTTTTTTTTTTTACATTTGCAATAAAGTTTAAGCGTAGCTGAGTGGGTGTGCCCATTGCTTAGCTACAGTTAGCCTAGCTGAAACAGCAGGATAAGTTAAAAAGCAATAGACATCCAACATAAACATGAGTGCAATAGTATAGTGGTTAGAGTGTATGCTTTGCATGTAGTCATTCATGGTTCAAGCCTCATTAAAGCCGTTTTCATTTTGTATGTGTAAACATTACAATTTTCATTTATTTGTATATTTATGTAGGAAGTAACTTATTTTTCTCAACCAGAGTAGTGTATTAGGCCCAGATGTGCGGTGTCACTGTAATAAAGTAGTGAAACTCCCATACATACCTGACATACAAGACCATGTCCAACCCAGAATTGATGGACATGCTCCACCTAAAGAAAACCATATCCCCTCAAGCCACACGCTCTAGGGATCTAAACTTCATCACAACAATAAATAGGATGTGCTGGAGGGATAGATTCCTGTTCCAGAGACTTCCCATGCTCTGGAACAAGATTCCAATCTACATTAGGCAGAGCTCCTTGCTAACACTCTTCAAAAGAAACCTTGACGAGTGGATGGGAAACAGAAAGTATACCCCGGGGATCACTTCAATGGCTCTGCTGGACAGAGGCACAGGGAACTAATCTAAGGGGGCGGCAAAAGCCAATACATTCTGGCTAGGCTTATAAATGCCTTCGGGCAGATAGCCTAGTACCTACCTATAAACCTATATAAATACAAGTGCCCCATACAGTATATTCCCACAAGAATAAATTAATTACAGCACATTGGGGGATGTCAGGGAAGGTAAATAAATCTATATAATGTGATGAATGATGACTCAATCCCATGCAGGTGGTAGTCCAATATAATAAAACATAAGCAATGCTAAGCATTGCAGAGCTATGATGACCAGGTGTAAGCATTGTGTACATATGAATAATAATAAGCAATGAATAGCCCAGCTAAGTGGATTTGCCCATTGCTAAGCAATGCTGAACCTTCCCCTTTAAGCACTGCCAACGTTAGCTAAGCAGGTTTGCCCGTAGCTTAGCTTAGCTCAGCATTTTCAAAACTGTCCAATCATGGCAATGGGTGGGAAATCTGCCGTATTTAAACCCCACAGGTGAGAATACAGCTCCTAACTGGTTGTGGCTTTCTACTATAGGCAGTATGGCAGGTGTTGGAGAGGACATGCACTTTCAGGTGCAGTGCTGGGGCATACAGGAGTCAAAGGTCATGGTAGGACTCCTGGTAAAAAAACATGATGTGAAACTGCTGCAGGACCAGTACCAGGGCTCCCAATATAAAGCAGAAGCCAGGGAAAGTCTCAGCCATGATCTCATCAGTGCCACTGGTATCCCTCGGACTGGTGATCAAGTCTGGCACCACTATGCCGACTTGAAATGGAGGAAGAGGGAGCTCTTGGAAGAGTGGTTCCAAGCAACAAGACAGAGGGGAGATGTCCCAGCAATGTGTAAGCATTCATAGCAATAACTGTTTACCAAAGTCCAGCCTATGTATTTGATGGATAGGTATGCATAAATGTTTCTCTATTTTCATTACAGCTACAGCTAAGTGGCCTGTGAACAAGGAAGCCCATGCCAGTAGGTTGCAAAGGCTGCGTCATGAGGCTGGTGAGTAACAATCCTGCTTGTAGTAGTCACACCAAATAAATATAAAGGAGCAAAATGTCACCTGGCAGTATAGAAAATATGTATGATTGTACTGAATAAACCAGACAATATGACAGTAATAGTCCCATATAGGTCATGTTTAAATAAAAGTGTAACTGCCTGGCAATAAAGTGCTAAATCCTGGACTAGTTGTGTTTACTCTGGTATTGTACTTAGACAAACAACATTGAACGATAAAACAGTAGTTTCTCAATAGCTCACTCTGATGATATCCAAATTATTGTGTTTTTAGCAGACACAGCCATGGTTTGTGGAATGGTGTGTAGGTAGGGTATATTTTTAATTAAGATTTGTTTATAAATATAGAAACAGTGAGGTGTGACAGTGTAACATTCCCCAACCCACCCCCCCACAGGTCTTCCAGGTACAAAAGTACAAAGTAGCTTTATTTATTTATAATTATACAACAAAACATACCAAACTGCCAAACCAAACCAAAGTCAGGGTATTGTAATAATACCTGTAAAGCAATGACAGTGTAATGAATTTGTGAGTAGTTGTACTCAAGGATATATAATAAGCTTAATTGACCCCCCCCCACCACCACATCTGCAACAATAATCTAAACATACAAATCAATGGGTATGTTTTTACACAAAACCTACTGTTGAGATGCATGCTGTTATAACTAATCCTGGATTGTGTTAACGTTCCATGTTGAAATACTATCAATGCTGGCCTGTTGCTATCAGTGTAACTTACATGCTGATGTAATGGCCACTGTGGTTCCATATATGCATGTGTTCTGTTTGCTATGTAACTGTTCAAAATCTGTCATTTTGGGGTAATGGGAATATCTATGCATGCTGTTATAACTAATCCTGGTTGTGTTAACTAATACTAACCCACATATATTCTAAAACTGCAACATCATAGCACGTTTGGGAAGGCTGGGCACAGCGGCCCCACCACTCCCACCTCATCTGGCCGTAGCACTGGGACCCAGCATGTCTGGGACCCACTCCAGGACCTCTTCATCCACTGGTCCAGCACCACCTTCAGGTGGAACCGCCACAGGGGATGGGGCTCATCCCCCTCCCCCTGGGGAGTGGGCATGGACAGGATACCATTACCTGAAGACAGGCAAGGGGTTTGTTGAGTAGCGAGCTCTGAAAGGAGTTTGGAGATCTGGTACGCCAGCTTGAGGGCCACGTGGTACAATTAGAGGGTCAGCCTGCCCCTCCTGCTCAGTCCACAGCACAGCCAACTTTGGGACTGTGAAGGTGCAGTGGTAACTGCCATGGGTGGGGACCTCAGTCACACTGTTTCCATTTGGGGGCTCATGGGCTTCCAATTTCCAAACATCCCTCCCTGTCCAATGTGTTAACCGCCCACATGTGTCATATACCACCCCAGTATGCTGTCTTCTCTGTCTTGCTACCCAACCTACCACCCCAAATATACCTACTATTCTTGCCCAAAATCCCACTCTCACCTTAAAAAAAAAGGCAGTCTGTTCCCAAAAAAAAAAAAAAAAACATTGCCCAATAAATAGCTGTCCATTTTGCACATGTGTCCACTGGACATTTGTAATCTAGTTGAATTGGCTTCACCACACATTATTGTTGTCCACACCCCACTCTCAGAAGTTTAAGTGCCCAAATATACCTCCAAATTCAGTATATATGCACAGCTGTTGCTGTAGAAGAAATGGACAGCTATGGACCTTCCCTACATCTGTCCTGCATACCCCTAGTTACTTTCCCTATTGCCTGTCCCTCTGTGTGCCCCCTTTTTCACCACTTTCTTATCACCCATTTTTTTCTTTTCTTTTAAAGAAATTAGTGTGGGTGTAAGCAGCTCTTTTAAGAGTAGTAAGCGGGATTAAGCCTGTTTGCACACTGCTAAGCAATGCCCAAACAGTTTAAGCACTTTTAAGGCTAACTGTCTGATAGCATATATATACATATATGTGTATATATATATATATATATATATATATATATATATATATATATATATATATATATATATATATATATATATATATATATATATATATATATATATATATATATATATATATATATATATATATATATATATATATATATATATATATATATATATATATATATATATATATATATATATATATATATATATATATATATATATATATATATATATATATATATATATATATATATATATATATATATATATATATATATATATATATATATATATATATATATATATATATATATATATATATGTTTGTATGTAGTGCATTCGGACATTAGATTCACACTCTGAACCCCTTATTGCAACAAATCTGACCAAAGGCTGTGCAAATCGGGTGAAGGGACCCACATTAGGGACCTCTTGTAATTATTGCCCCTATCCCATCCTCCACAGCTGAACTGTTCTGCCTTGCAACAAAATAATAATGCCTGCCAAGTCTGGGACCCAGGGCCTTGTAAACTATGATCAAAGCAATATACCATTAAACCATCTGAGCCCTACAAAATAGTGATGACATCCCAGTTATTACAGTCATCCAACAGCAGGGAAAGGAGTCTGTAGAATCAGTCAGGTAGTCTATATATGCATGTATATATGTAAGGAGATGCATATATGTGGACAAATATATACAATATATATATATATATATATATATATATATATATATATATATATAGAGAGAGAGAGAGAGAGAGAGAGAGATGCATCCACATTCATATCCACATATATGCATACATACATATATATAGAAAGGTTAATATATATATATATATTATATATATGCATATATATATATATATATATATATATATATATATATATATACACACACATATACAGAAATATATGACAGCTACAAAGACATGGCAATAAGAGGGTCATGCTGCTGCACACTGGAATTCTAAATCTGGAAACTCACTCATTGGAGGTATTCCTTAAAATGGAGAACAATGACATCTGTGCTGTAACAGAGACCTGGATAAAGGCAGCAGGAAGCACCACTGCAGTACCAACCTATACGTAATTCCATAACGTTTGGCTACAGAACGTGGACTGAAGCTCCTAAGGTGGTGGTATATTCATATTCATAAAGGATGCACACACCTCCAGAGTGGTAGACCAACATTATGCATTACAGATCCTACAGGTGTATCTGACATTGGGTAAGACAGTGGTTCAGGTTGTAGCTTGCAATAGGTCCCCATACATTTCCCAAGACTCACACTCTATGTCCATAAACACCTTGGAGAATATTAGTGTCCAATCTTACACTTTCATACTGGTTGACTTAAACTTCCCCACCATTAAGTGAGAAAGCTACTCATGTACTGATGCACATGCCCATCACAACCACCTGATCCTTCCTAACATGGGCGACTGTTGCTCAACACCTCACTTGTTATATCTGAACACAAAGTAATCACCTTTGGAAATCCACAGCCATCCTACCTCCACTGCACAGGTAACCACCATGAAAATCATTTCCAAAGCTAATTACCATCCCAACAAACTGGAAAATAGCATATGTCACCCCACTACACAAAGGTGGGACCTGTACAGACCTTACCAACTATCGCCCATTGCCATATTATCCCCACTTGCTAAAATATTAGAAAAATGTATTCACCAGCAACTTATGCAATACCTATTGAAAAAACAACGTCTCACTCCTACCCAACATGGGTTTAGACCAGCCCATAGTACAACTGACATTCTGTCCTTCACCAGCTTAATCAACCAGAACTGGAATTTAGCAAACTAACATCAGCCATATTTTTAGACCTATCAAAAGCTTTTGACATGGTCAACCATCTCAAACTTATTTACTCCCTCACTGACCTTGGACTAGCTACTGACTCACTAGCCTGGTTCCAAAACAACCTAATAGGCAGACAGCAAGCACTCAGGTGGAATAACAAACTATCCACACTGCTCCCTGTAACAAATGAAGTCCCACAAGGATCAATATTAGGTCCTCTATTATTTTCCATATTGATTAATGATCTCAACAAGATCACCCAAGTTGCAACTGTCATACAATATGCTGACGACTCCACACTAGTAGGCTCAGCCACCAACCCCCTCACACTCCTTTCCACTACCCAACAAGTCTTCAAAACCACAGAAGCTTGGTTTCACAGTAAAAACCTGCTACTGAACCCAAAAAAGACCAAACTACTAATTTTCAAACAAACTAAATCCAACTTAGACATTGATACTCTCAATATTATATCTAATGATGGTACCATTATCTCTCCAGACTCCTACACAAAACTACTGGGTATTGCAATTGACAAACTGAAGTTTGACCTGCACATAAATCCAACCATCAAAAGCATACACAGAAAATTAGACAGTCTCTACAAAAACATAACATGCCTAAATCAACAGACTAAAATTACTATTGTTTAAACTCTGCTACTATGCACACTTCTATATGCTGCCCCATCTTCACCAACCTAGCCAAAACTGAAATTACAAAACTAGAAACATGTTACAATCAAATTTCCAGATTTGCAATGATGCTCCATACCATTCACATCATTGCCACTCACTAAACCAACTAAAGTGGCTTGAACTTCAAAATCTCATTACCTTCCGCCAACTAGTTTTTGCTAAAAAACTCCTACTATATCCAGACAAAATACCTACACTATCGAATTTACTTACAATATAGGAAAACTCAAGGCAACTACATTCTAGTGACAGAACCTTAATCAAGGTCACCAGAACCAACTCAGCAGGAGACTCCCTATTTCCAAACTACACAGGAAAAATCTGGAACTCACTGCCCCGCGATATTACCTCAGCAAATTCTATCACTAAGTTTAAACATATACTAAAGGAAAACCTACTTATCAATAGACAATACCCATGCCTTCCACCAGGCTGACCCTCTACACCCACTTCTCCTTCAGGTCTTTCTCATTCTAATGCTGCATTACTGCATGTACTAGTATTCTCAATACACAAACCTCATCTGCCATGAACTGTACTATATTCCTGAAAGCTCTCTACTACTCACTGTACACCCCACCTCTTTCTTACACCATCATACTTAAACACAATATTGCTGATTTGCACATATCTAAGGGCAAATTAGACATGTTCTCATTAATTTAAGCAGAAATTACTGGACATACAACTAACCCATCCTGCTACTACAATTTGCAGCTAATATATATTTTTTCTTTCTTTCTCTATGTACCTTTTAAATGTTAAGTTCTGTACTTGGTCTCCATATCAGTGAAATGACTTTATATATGTATACTTGCCTTTTGCATATTTACAAACTCTGGAGCTTTTCTCCCCGGGCCTCTGCTGAAAATGGACATTTATCCAGTCGGATTCTCCCAGTCAACAAATGTAAAATAAATAAATAAAATAAATAAATAAACTATACCCTCATAAAAGCAGAGGTGGCTAACCTCACATCAGCCATGCAAATGGAGACTAGTTTCATGACAGCTAAATCAAACAACAATGCACTATGAAGATGTACACAAATGCATGGATACCGCCTTACCAATACAACCAGGACACTCACCTCCGAAAAAAAGGAAGCTGATCTGGTGGGCCCCTGCCATAAAGAAACTGTACAACAGAAGGAGGGAACTGATGTGGAATAAGGTGATGTCCCAAGACAGGAAATAAACCCTTATCAGCCTCAATGAATACTTGAGATTCTTCATCAAATACTACAAAGTTAGCTGTGAGAACAGACTTGGAGCACATAGTAAAGACAACCACAAGGCCTCATACACTTATGTAAAGAATCTCCATGGCAATACCAAGAATTGTTCTGAGGAACTAGACAATGGTACCTCCCAGGTTGAGCCAACAAATAATGCCAATATACTGGCTGGCATCTTGAGTGCAAACAGTACCCCTCACTCCCAAAAGGACCAATCACAATACCAGTACACTTCCAGGCACCCAGTATTTCTGCAGCACAGGTTACAACACCACTGTCCAAGGCCAAGAATACAGCCTCTATGGGATGTGAGAATATCCCTGGCTGTATCTATGTGAACTAGAGAGTGACCTGGCACCTTACCTGTGTGCCCTGTTCAAGCACAACCTCTCCTCAGGCTTTGTCCCTACTGAATTGTGCACTGCTACAGTCACCCCTTCCCACAAATGAGGTGTAACTACAGACCCTGGGAAATACCACCCCAACTGCCTGACAAGTCTGTTATGCGAAGCTATGGAATGCATCATCATGCACCTAATAAACAGGGATATGGGAATCTGCAGTCTCAGGATCCCACACAGTTTACTGATCCTCACAGAATGTCCACATTTTACCATCATGTATTTTTGTCTGTTCCTCCCGAGATCTGTACCTTACTGGCAAATAGCTGAGGATTGAAGTCATCAGGTAATGACAAACACTTGAGTTTGAGACCCCACATCCTTAAGAATATTCACTGTAATGCTAAATGTATCATTCTACAAACTTCCTATGTTTGTAGGAGATATATTTAAAGTCTGTCCCTATTTATCCCCCCATCATTTTAGGCATTGTCCAGATGTGATGTTCTGAGAGGTTGTAAGGTGGGAACACAGCTCATGAGCCTGACCCTGTGAAAGGACAGCTCATATATGACAACCGCAGGGCTGTCTGTTAAACAGTTGTAACTGTGCCACTGCTAGGCCAGTTAATGGGATGTTTTCCATATCCATGTTACCTGTGAATATGAGTATGACACGTTTGCCTTGTAAAGCTAAGACACATATAGAGGGTGTGTGCATAGTAGAGTACTGTTGCAGACATGTATGTTGAACTGCATGTGATATATTGACTTAATAACATTCAACTGTATAGTGTTCTGCTGGACAATAAGCACATTTGTGACTGATATCTGTAGTCACATACACATATACCTGTGTTATGTCACCCAAACCATTGGCAGGTCTGTGTGGAATGGCATTGTAACATATTAGCCTACTTATGACTGCTGAACATTTTCCAGGTTATCACAGGGATGTCAAACCCTACTGTGCAACCAATGTACTAATGTATGGTGCAGCTATATTAATACAGTATCAGTACTGATGTCCCTTTTGACAGCCATTTATGTGTGCCATTGTCCAGACATACTGCTGTAACTGGTTGAGAAGTATGATTGAGCAAGACTGTAAATACAGTGTGCCATACTTACATTCAATAGAAATGTATAACAGGTAAACCCTGAGCACATGTATGTATGCATATATTCAGCTGAAAGGCACAAAACTAATCACATGGGTTTTCAAGCAGTCAGATAAATAGGTTGTGCATGTTGCACATGTGTGTTATATCAGTGTCAGTGCATACAACAGACATATATGTGTACAGCTACTGGTGGTTACATTGCCCTGACACTGACATGGGTACTGGAGTAGGCGTGATTATCAGGTATTAATCAGAGAAGTGTCCACCTGTGTTATGAGCCTCTGTTCATGCCTACCACTACCAGCTATATCAACACCTATATACAGTGGATATCTCAAGTGCACACATGTCTTTTGGAATGCCAGGTTTGTGTGCTATATGACAATCAGACCACAGAATATAATTTCATAATATTTCTCATCTTGAATGTGACCCCTAACCTGTCCAATTCCATTGCAATAGAATCAAATGTGTTTCTAGGAAGGTGAGCAACTATTGCCAAGTGAAGATGTGCCATGATGTTAGAGTCCATATCAAGATGGATGAATGCTGTAACCAACTCAAGAGGTGCGTACAAATGTTTAAGGGTGTGCACACTCATTCAACTGGCTTATTGTACTGAGTATTATTTCAATATGTTTTCACAGACCAGATTATTATGTTTCAATTGAATTGTACAGGCTATAGGTCACACTACAGGTGGGAATTGTTATGAAATGAGTTATTGTGGTGCCATGTTCCAATCACAAATACCAGGCAGTGTATCAGGGGTGTGTAGCCTTTATATCCACTGTAGCTATATGGACACAGCAGTACCTGTCCTGTATATCCAGCCTCCACCAAGGTAGAGTAATCCCCTTTGGTGGACAGCAGCAATACAAAAACCACATAATAGGTTGCTACATTGCTTGTACAGGGACACATAGGTGCAGGCAACAACTTTGAAGCAAGTCAACCTATATCTGAGCAAGCAGGTAAGATCACAGGTGACATCCTGTAAGGCTGACTATGACTATGAATTAGACATATCCACACCACCAAGGACAATTGCAACCATGTCTCCACGTATGTTGTAAGTCTCAGATGAAACAACAGAATTCACCCTGTATTGGGAGTAAAGAACACCTCATACACACATCCCGTGGATATAGGCAACCTGCATCACACAGGTTAGGTGGGAACATCGCCACCCTGTCTACCCCAGTCATCAACCACACTTCTCCCCACAGCAATGGTGAGCATGTACATATTGCCTACTGAAGGCGACAACAGCATATCTCCATGGGGCATACTAACATCAGTGTCTGCCTCCTACATGAACTCAGGCATGTGCTCACAGCTCTGTCACACACCAAAGTCAAAAATAGACCTGCCACCATACACACACCATCCACATGAATGCTGACCACTGTCAACACTCTACACAGAAATGAATGGAGGATAGAGGAGTATGCAATCAGGTTTCCAACATTGGGGGGAATAAGATAGCTCAGGGACAGGTGTGTACTGCAAGCTGCTATAGCCATGACTGCTTGGAGGTTTCCAGGGTGCAGTTTGACAACCATATGAGGTCCTGTGACCTTTTCCTGTTCATGTCTTCCAGGTAACATGCAGATGCTTGCCTACCAGCATCCTCTGTTGGGGAAACAGACATCATCGCTCTATATGTGATTGGTCATTATGCCCTGTAATGTGGATGGAGAGCAGAAGATGTGCTGGAAAGGACTGCCCTGTGGAACAGTGTGGTCTACAGGGTAAATGATGTTGGACTGTAAGCAGAACTTATGTGCATGTGCAGCATTGGGCCACCAACCTCACATGCCATGCCCATCAATGGGCTGTTGCTGTAGCAAGGGACTGGCGAGACACAGGAGGGGTCCCAGCCATCCATGCCCCCATTGACACCCACCAAGGAGCTCCTCACCACACTTGGGCCACACGCCAAACGTACAAGCCATAACACTGAAGGAAGCATTGTGGAGGTGGGTTGCACACACACACTGGATAAGGAGCATGCAGGTAAGTGCCCAGTGGGAATTAGTATACTAATGTATCAGACATACATGTATCTTCTGTATTGTATCTACATGCATGTGTTAGGTCCGACTGCAGTTGAGGATGGGGATTTCTATTGCACAGAGGTGCACATCTATGGTGAGGATAGGACATTGTGTATTATTATGGTTAGTACTGTAGATGTGCAGACATGCTGCATCCATCCTATACCAAGGCCACATGTAAGTCTGCTGACAATAACCCCCTCTCACAACTACCTAGGACCCTCTGGTCTGTATATGGGACAGCAGCCTGCAGCTGGTGGGTACTACAGTGTTCTGTTTTTGCCTGGCAATACCCCAGGCATGTGAAGCACATGCAATTTATCATGCACACATCCATCAAGTAATAGCTATATCACTTTATGTAGTAGCTATATTGCTTGGTGTGCATGTTCACTTATGCTGGAGTTAACTGTATTGCATCACAGTGGTCACCACTGGGGCCTATCTGACATGAATTCAAAATTCCTGTAGCATTCCCCACAACTTGTCAGTTCCAAGATGTCTGGACAGAGGCCACCAAATTGTGCTGGACACACGCCATAACGTAAAGTCATGCGTGACACATTACTGGTATACAGTGGACATAAATTGTGTACACACCCCTCTTAAGATGCAAGGTGTTCCTGTTACATACTAATTAGGACCACAATATGACAGTCCGCACCTCTTCCAGCCTTTAATGTGACCCATAACAGATGCAGTTCACTTGTAAAACCAAGCATCTGCACTCATGTATCGCACCTACAAGGCAGGCCACCTGTGAGGGTGGCAGACATCCTATCAGCATGATGTTTTAGTCAGCTATAATAACTCTTGCTGCCATATGTGTCTGTACACTCACTGTGGCCTATTTGGCTATAATATCACATGCATGGGCATTGTTAAGGCACACAGACCACATCTGACCACTTATGGGTTTCAAACATATGAGTATTCCAGACACATCTGTACAGAGGACTGTACAATTGTTTAACCTGCTGCATGTGGGAAGATGCTGTCACCACACTGTATAAAGTAATGGCAAAGGGAGGTGGTCACCAGACATGTATGGTATACACATCAAAATGGTATAAGCCACACATGATATGATCCTCACACACACAGCAACAGTTGCCAGCATTAGGATTAGAACTCCTGCCTATCTAGGTATTCCTTCTACAGTGCTAAGCAGTTTTCAGACATGCCACAGAGCTTATACAGTCCCACCTCTTCCAAAGATACTTCTGAGTTGGATGACATCAACAGGTCTACTAAATTGAAGCGAAGGGAAGTGTAAAGCGTAGTACACAGATCAAAATGGTATGACCCAGATAGTACATGATTCAAACACTTGCCAGTATTGGGATTAGAACTCCCGTCTATCTAGGTATCCCTACTTTAGTGCTACATAGTGATGAGATGCACCATACAGCTTATACATTTCCAACTCAACCAAAGGTACTTCCCAGGTGGATGACATCAACAGGTCTACTAAAGTTTAGTAAAGGGAAGTGTAAAGGGTAGTACACAGGTAAAAATGGTATGAGCCAGATAAGCTCATGATCCACACACACATACTTGTCAGTATTGGGATTAGAACTCCTGCCTATTTAGGTATTCCTGCTTTAGTGCTACACAGTTATGAGATGCTCCACACAGCTTATACATTTCCAACTCAACCAAAGGTACTTCCCAGGTGGATGACATCAACAGGTCTACTAAATATTAGAAAAGGGAAGTGTAAAGGGTGGTACACAGGTGAAAAATGGTATGAGCCAGATAGTAAATGATTCACACACACACACACACACACACACACAAACACACACCTGCCAGTATAGGGATCAGAGATCCTGCCTATCTAGGTATGTCTACTATAGTGCTACGCAATTACTGCATGCGCTACATAGCTTATTGAGTTTTCACATGGCCAAAGCTGCTGATAACTGCAAAGCTGTGGTAAAGTATTAGAGGTAGCAGACAGTCTGCCTTCCGTTCCACCCATACTTCATGCTAGTTCTTTCTGTCTTGCATGTCAACTAGCATTATGGCTTGGCACTTCACCAGGTTATTGTATCATGAAGTGTGGCACACCTGTTAGCTGTCAGCAGTACTCGTTCATCACAGATGTTGCCCTACCCAGTACTTAATAGTTATGTCCACCCCTCCTAGCATGTTTGAAGGGTGGTTATCTGTGCTTTCAGCCATTGACCTTGTACACATGTCCACTCTGGTGCACTGTTGCAACTGCTGCATGTACACAGACAACCCTCTCCTCTAAACCCCAAACACTCAGACCTGTGAGGGTTACCCATATATCATCCAATGTGGGAATATGCACTCTCCAGCAAATAATGGACTAGCAGGTCAAGCGGATAAGATCAACACCTGCACCACACCATGTGGAACACATAGATCACCATGACACCCACTTTGACAGCCATGACATAGAGTGAAAAGCCACACACCCACCTTCCCAGAGGCACTCAATGGACATCTATCCAAACAGCACAGACCAGCAAGGCAGACACCCAGTCAGAAACTGCAACATGGCACATGCTAAGAGACACATATTTAACCTACACAGGGTGCCCCAAACCTAAACTCCTAAGGCTAACCACCTTCCACAATACAGTGATGATGGGTAACTTAACACTGAGGCACACACATCCCACTCACTAGGTTGAATATGGAGCAAGTAACAGCCAAATATCAATCAAATGCCAGTATCTAACACATGGCATGGCCAGTCATGTCACTCCACAACAACTACGAGTATCACTCTGTATGCATGTGGGTGTGAATGAATTGGGACACACCTCCCTGGACTACATGACAGGAGACATGGTTGAACTCTCTGATTATGCGGTTCAGGCAGGTGTGACAGCAGTCCTGGGCAGTGTACCACTGTCACCCAGAATGATGCTGTGGTACTATCAACAGATGGTTGACTGCAACATAGGCTTATGTGTTATGTGTCATTCTCAGGGGATCCAGAACCTCTCTGCTTGAGATGGCATAATTGCCAGAACCCAATGACTTGCCATGGATGTCCTATATCTGTCACCGCTGGGTTGCCAGGTAATGGCTATGTGTCTTGCCACCCCTATGGTGTCTTATTAGGTAGGGTTCCTAATGTTATTACCACCATAAGAGCTACACATGTATGCAATCTGAGGGTCATGTTGCTCAACAGTGGACATCTAATTGTCAGGATGCAGTCACTCATAGCAGTTGTCAGAGTGGAGGACACATGTCTGCTGTAATGGAGAGGTCACAGCAGCAGACAACAGACCTGCAGTATCAGGCTATGATGCATTCCACAGCTGTCATCCCCCAAACAGGGACCACACCACACCTTCACAGGTGGTGTTGTCTCCATATTCATCATGGATAGGAAGACCTCCAGACTAGCATCCCATCATAATGCATTAGAGATATTTCTGGTACAACGGCCTTGGGGTAATGGTGCTATCCAGACCATAGCCTGCTATGGGTCCACATCTATATCATAGACTGTCAATGCACATTTCTCAACACCCTGCCATTGCTGATGTTCCAATGCAACACTGACATAGTACAAGTCTTCAACTACCTCTCCATCACCTGGGAAATGTAGCCAATTGCCAGTACAATGGCCCAACACTTCTAGGATTCATCATTTCCATTGCCCTAGACCAGCTCATACTGACCCATGGTAGAGGATGCAACAACCATGAGCTATGTTGACCACTTAAATATGGGACCATTGCTCATCCCCAGATGTCAGTCCCTGCATGGCAAGATTCACACTGGTTGTAATTAACATGGAACTCAACATGTCAGCCACACCCCCCACAAAGATAACCACCTGGCAGAAACTCTCCAAAGCTGAATTTGCAGCCATGAAGACAGGGGTGGATGACTTCACTGCACCCATGGCAATGGGATGTAGCTGCATGACTGTGGAATCTTGTACATAGGCACTGTACAAACAGGTACATGAATGCATGGTATAAGCCAGAGCCAAGAGAACCCAGACACTGTCCTCCAAACACTGGGAGACAATGTGATGTCCCCCTGCCATTACTGAAGTGTACATCAGAAGGAGAACACTGTTGCAGGGAAAGGTGGTATCCCATGACTGTTGAATCCATTATTAGCCTCAAAGACAACATTGGATCCCTCATGGAGTCCCTGACAGGCATCTATGGCAGCAGAGAGGCAGCAGACACTGACAACAGTCACAACAGCCTTGATAGTTACAGCAATAACCTCCGCAGCATTAAACACAAGTGCTGGGAGTTACTGCACAAAGCTAATACCTATCATGAGACAACAGATATTGGCCACAGTCTTGGTCACACATTCAGTGCCAACTTTCTCGCTCTGTCCCCCCACACATGAAGTGCTGAGTGACTGTGTTCTAACATGCTGTATCTCATGTCCGTTCTAGGCATCTGTGTCACCAGGATGTGCCCCTGCAGCAAGGCCACAGGGTATGGCAGTGTGGTGACACATCCACCATGTCATAGGCAGGGTATCGTATGTGCACAGTAATTCCCATTCTGTAACACAGTGATTGTATATGCCTCACAGATTATAGGGCTGAGGGTTGTACATAGGTAAATGTTGATGTACGACATCTGTTGTAGAATGAAGAATGGTACATGTTCTGGTACGGACACACCTCTGATTGCTAATAATAACAGCCACAGGGGATAGTCATCAACCAAACATACTAGGATTACTATTCACACACACACACACACACACACACACACACACACACACACACACACACACACACACACACACACACACACACACACACACACACACACACACACACACACACACACACTTGCAAGCACTGAGATCCATAGGTTCATTGCTTCATAGGTGTGTAGTAGGTGAATGGGCCTGAAGGGTCTACAAGGCTAGCTCAAGGGAATACCTTGGCATCAGGCCACATGACAATAGTCCCCAGTGTGGCTCAGAAGTATAGTCACTGGGGTGGTCCCCAGGGGTGAGTATTGTATTCCCCATCCACTCATCCACATATCTATAGTGGGTGGCCAGTGATGTTCACTGCTTCCCATGTATTTGATCTATTTTCCATAACATGGAGAGTGCCTGGGTTGTGCACATGTTTCACATGCATTTTCTTTGATGTGTGGAAGTGTGTTTGAGGTCTCTGGGGAATGTTGTGTGGATAGATTGGTACTTTCTGATGTAGCATTCCTGACCTCATTTGGTGAGACCTGGCTGTGTAACTGAGGTAGTGGTTGCACCTACATTGACAGTATAATATGGGTATTCAGTAGAGTTAGTGGCATCTGTCCATACAGGGCATGTGCATAAGGCATGGCATTCCCTTTGTGGGGTACATTTGCAGACTCTACAGTTGTTGCAGGCATCCAGTGGTGAACATGGCAAAAGGGCCACTTTACACATTGATTGGGCTACTGAGGGGATGGAACAGTGTGCCATGTCCTTTTACTTGCTGGATAACACACACTCTGTCAAGAGATGTAACACATCAAAGTACTTTCTGATGTCAGTGGCACTGTTGTGGTCAATAGGTATGTAGTCCACTGCAATAGCACCATGGGTACTGTCTGTGAGGCATTATGCAGGGGAACCAGCAATATTGTGGTTGTTGCCTAGCCAAGTATGTTTGTGTATGATACATGCATGGAGAGTGGTCTCTGAGTAATAGAAGGGTTGCCTATTTTGTTCACTAATCCATGCTGTCACATTTAGGGCTATGGATTGTCTACACCAACCTCTCCTTTGTTTGACATTTGTTGGCCTTGTAATGTGGACATTGTGGCATATACTAGGTCCTCAACATAATAATTTAGCAAAACCCACCACCCAATGGATCCTGCTATTACACATTCATACACACACACACACACACACACACACACACACACACACACACACACACACACACATGCACACACATGTGCCAGCACTGAGTTTCAAATCCATACCTATGTATTGCTACTACAATGTACCACATTTATCACACGCATCATGGAGCTTATAGGATGGATGTTGTCCAAAGGTACTTCTAAGGTGAGGAACATCATCAGCCATTGTAAATACTGGCACTGGATGATGTAGTGGGTGAGAGATTCCAAAAAAAAATGCTTTCCCTACATATACATTTGCCAGGGGTGAGATTCAAATCTCTATCTTTTGGACCATTACATTACGCATTTACCACATGCACCACTGACATTACATGGTTTAGGGTTGGCAACAGGTACTTCTAAAATGGATGATATCTGCAGGACTGCTAAATTCAGGCACTGACATGTGTACTGGGTGTAAATGGGGCCAAAATCTTTGAGCTGCAGACATACATATCCTAGGGATGAGATTCAAACTCATATCTATGCAGCTATTGCTGCTACATTGTTCCACATTTACTGCATGTGCCATGGAGCTTACATGTTGGAGAGCTGTGCAAAGGTATCTTTGAAGGTGAGTCACATCAGCAGCAGTGCTAAAGGAGGGGTAAAGGAAGTGTTGTCAGTGTGAATGACCACAAAATCAGGTCTTTACAAGGATAAACGCAATCTGTCACACAAACACTCACATTTACACAATTGCCAGGATCAGGATTGGAACTCCTACCTAACTAATTTGCTACACTATAGTATTACACAGTTAGCGCAAGCGTCATGGAGCTTATATAATGGGGAATTGTCCAAAGCTATCTTTGAAGGTGAGTGACATCAGCAGTGGTGTTGAAGGAGGGGCATGGGAGACTTACTGAGTGTGAATGGCCTCAACCACATTCATCTAGAAACATGCTCACACACACAACTTTACATTTGACAGGACTGAGATTACAACTGCTACATGAATACCTATTTGTAGTGTAGTGTTACACAGTTATCACAATCACCACTGATACTATAGGGCTGAGGGCTAACCAAAGGTATTTCTAAGTGAATGACATCAGCACATCATGTGATATAGGCCGATGGGATGTGTAGTAGGTGGGACAGGACTCATACTGGCATTCTGTCTGTCGCTGTCTGTCTTTCTCTTCCCCATGTCTCTGTGTGTGTATGTTTGACATATATTATGTTTGCCTTAGATATGTGTATGTATTTCTATCCAATGTCTGAGTGTGAAGTATCAATGGAGTACAGTTTGGTGTGTGTCCACAGACAGCTGTGAATAACCAATAAATGTAGTCCACTGTGTAGTGAGACATGGGCTTCATTTCACTAAGTGTAAGAGCATGCCCAGTATGGCCTTCTATATTGAGTGGGTGTATCCATTCCAGGGAAGGTTGGACTCTAGTTCAGGTATTTGTGTGCTACAGCTACACCTAGCAAACTGTTTCTGCAGGATATCTGTAGATAGGTTGCCAATATGGTGACACAATGGGCTTAACATACAGGGTATACTGTAATTATTGATGTCTGTGCTGCTTATGTGACATGTTTGGTTGCAGCGTAGATATTCTGACATATGTACTGTTTTACACTGTGATGTGTCATGTCACCGACTACTGACAGTTATCATTCTTTGCTCACAGTTATTTACTGGGAAATACAAGATGAATGCAGCTGAGACCAATATTCCGAGGCATATAGACTACACATTCTGGCACACACCTGCCATTGTTGAGGGGTCGCTACAGACAGTAAACTGTTGGTTCGGTGTAAATGTGCAGCACGTTGTTAGTATGCTGGCTGGGGTTCCCCTCCTTGTCCTTTTCTCAACTTCAAGGAATGGCCATATCCTTCTGGGGCCATACCGTTCAGCTCTACAGATACACCCAGGGTATTCAGAGGCAGGATTCATATATCTGGTCAGTTTACCTTCAGATTGTGGTTTACAAGTGGTTTTGTGGCAATTCTTTCATGGGTTTGCAGTCGGGAGTTGTATGGGCACACATTAGAGTTTCGGACATCACACACTCCATGACATCCATGCTTCTACACCCCCCGTTATTCTCTTCTCCACCTAACATTATGTCAGCAATATCTTGCAGGTATCCCTATAGTTGGGCCTTTATCCTAGTAGTATTTATAGCCTGATCCTTGCAGTAGGACATGGGGAGGCATGCTCCTGGCATTTGTCAATATGGCCTTGCATTTGTTTTCTGTTTACAGTTGGGTTGTTAGTTGGGACCGCCTGATATTCCATACATTGGCACTATGGGTAAGGCATGGGCCTTTGCCAGAGGACTGTAGGCCATTTGAGTGTGCTGCAAGCCATCTGTTACTGCATTTCTACATGAGATTGTGGGGGGGGGGGGTGCACACCTGCAGACTTCAACATTTGAAATGACTGTACTGGTGTGGTTACTCTGTTGGCTTCCATTTCATATTGTATTGTGACCTATCATGCAGACAGGAGGCATATCAGTGGAGTACATATGTTAGATCTTAATAGCATATATTTAAGCTTCAGACTTCTTACCCTTCAGAAATGGAATGCAACTTCCAGACCTGTTGTAGTATGTCTGTGTAGGGCTGGTGGGGGGCTGTTCACCATTACCATCATTTGGTGGCCTTAACCCAGCCTTTCTTCATGGTCATCTACACCTGTCCTGCTGGGTGAGGCTGGTGGTGGATATGTAACCTCATTGACATCCATGTGTGTGACCTATTGACACCCACAGCTCTTTGGCCATCACATGTCGTATAGTGGGGGAAGTCACCTTGGGTAGTGCTGCCTAGTATGTTGACACCAGTATTTGTTATGAATGTCCTGCTGTCCCATATAGCTGTCTGCTGCTATCTCATTCACCCACCCAATTCCCTTGCATGCTTGCATCCATATCATACATACATACAGGTATGAGAACATGCTACTCCATTCAGTTATTGATAGGAGGAGTGACTTACCTTGTTGCTGGGCCAGTATTAAGGACAGTGCTGGAGGACTTACTATGCTGAATGCACATTGCACACTCCCTATACATGGTACAGCTCAGGTAGTGTCATGTTTGGCATCACTTTTACTGTCTGTGCGAGTTGGAGAGAGGTATCAATCCCTGGGTCCCTACAGTGTCAATGTGTGTTCTATGTGTTGTCTCTTTGCCAAGGCCTGAGTATACTGTGCATGCCTCCTTCTGCCTATAGGGCCAGGCTCAGGATGTTCCTCCTCCAAGTACCTCTGTGCTTGTGCTGGCCTTGGCAATGGTGGGGGGCTGTGCGGCCCTGATCCGTGCTGTTTCTGCTGCAGCTGTTTCCGCAGGATCATATTGTGTAGCATGGCACATACCATGAACATTTGGGTACATGCAGCTGGAGAGTACTGCAAGGCTGCACTGGATATGTCAATGCAGCGGAACCATGACTTCAGCATTCCAAACACACATTCTACAATTATCCTGATTTGTACATATGCCTCATTATGGTGTTCTTGTTCAGGTGTGCGTGCATTTCTGATGGGTGTCATCTGCCATGGCTCCAGTGCATAGCCAGCATCCCCACTAGATGGCCATATGGGATACCCTCCCCCCCGGCAAACACCTAATACAGCTGTGAACAATGCCAGATGTGGGAGTTGTGATAGCTTCTAAGGCCGCCAGCACACACACACATTCATGATAATGTCTTGGGCATCACACATGACCTGTCAATTGATGGAGGGGGAAGCCCTTGCAGTTTTGTAGACCCTGCCCTGCTCACCCGGTGGTGCTTTGATGTGGATGTGCATGCAGTCTATAGCACCAACTGCTTCAGGGTATTCTGCTATACAGTGGAAGAGATGCATATGTGTGGTCAGCACCTGATGGGCAGTGGGGAAATAGATGTGCTCATTGGCATGTTGTGTCATGGCATCTCGGAACTGGTAGAGTACCCTGGATGCTGATGCATGTGAGACCCCCATGATATCTCTAGTTGGTCTATGGAAGGTACCTGTGGCTGGTATTCTTAAGCCTAGACATACCTTGGTATCTACTGGGATGGGTTCCCCTCTATTAGTTCTGTGTGCAAGGCATTGCCAGCACAGCTCAACAATTTGCTGTAGAATATCCCTGTCCACCCTATAGCACTCTACTATCTCCAGCTCATGTAGACCCTGGTAAGGTACCCTGGGTCTGTACACTCTTCTTCTCCTCCTCACTGTGGGTTGGTTGTCAGCATTCTCCGCCTCACCATCCTCAGTCTCTAGCACATATTGATGGAGTAAAGCAGCAGCAGCCTCTAACATATTAAGTTATTTTTGCCAGTTAAAAATCTCCCATCTGTGTACACCAGTGATGTAGGGTTTGTGGGGAAAAAACAGTCTATAGGGTATTTGCATAGTTTAGTGTGCTTGACTGCTGCATGTGTAAACTGGCTGATTCTGATATATTCCACCTGCCAGCTATGCTAGTTCTCCTTGGTTGCCTTCCTACTGCTGTTTCCCCTTCCCACTTCCTCCCTATTTAAACCCCAAGGTGCGCCGTGCATAACTGGTTCTCAAATGTCAACATTTCTGCTATTTCCTCTCTCTCTTTTTTTTTTTAGGCCCGCTGGGCACCGCACACACCTGTTTAGCTAATGTAAGCTCCTTTAAGCAGAAATGGTCCTGCCTGGATGCGAACTTGCTCTGCATTTCATGGAAATGACAATACAGCCTCAGACACACCCTCTTCATTAGCTGTGCTTAGCTAAGGACAAATACGGGCCACAGAGCTCCAATGAGCTTACAACAAGCATGACACACCCCCCTTATGAAGTCATTCAGTTGTTGTACTTGCAGTGATGTATTGCTGCACCTACGTGATTAAGTGCAAGCTGACACACTGAGGAAATCTGTGATTCAGTATAACTCCCATCATTTGCATACCCCAGTGTGTACATCCTTAGTTACTGCACTTAGACGGACCTTTTCCCCTTAACAACCAGTGCTCCATCGTATTGTTTACATTCTGCATACCATTGACTATAATGGCAAAATGCAGAATTATGGTAAAATTGATTTTTGTAATTTTTTTTATTTTCGGCACAATCCTGTTTGCGCGCCGCTGTCCTAAGCTTAAATGGCCGTGATCGGCCCAAAAAAAAAGGTTTAATTTAAAAAAATAAATAAATAAATATTTCTTAATGCCAATGGCCTTATAATTCAGCCATTGGCATGTGTGTTTGACTATAATACATGCTTTCTACGAGCTGTCCTGCCTCCATTTGCTCAGATGCAGAAATGCATTCAGTTACTAACTGAATACATTTCTGCTCTAACACTGTTCCTGCATGGAGGCTGGCCAGCTTTGTTGATCACAAAATCACCTCATTTGCAAGTTTTTTAGCAGCAAATGAGGCGATTTGCATCCCACACAGCTTTCCATGCAGGAAGAGTGTAAGGCCACTCATACACGTGAAAACAACACTTTCCTGGATCACTCAGCGGCCATTTTCCATGCAGGAACTACTACACTGTTCCTGCATGGAAAACTGCCATTCCTGAATCCCAGGGAATGTTTGAGCATTGCCAAAATTCTTATGAGCTATTTTTTTTTTTATTTATATTCATCAAGGTAGAGCACTCATCAGAAACTGGCAGTTTGCAGTATCAGCCTGGATTCCAAGAACAAACAAAGAACAAATAGCAAATGATAAAAAGTTCCAGTATATAAAGAGCATTGAGAAAAAAAGGTGGCAATAGTGAACAATATTTATCATTGTAAAACAAGTGCTATTATATTACATGAACATCAAGGCCTTTTTCAAATGTAAAATAGGTTTAAACAAGTAGAAAATTAGATTGTGCAGAAATCTGGTCAATGTCCTATACACTTATTTGCATAACAGGTATCGCAAAGGTTAGAGTGAAGTAATTAAGAATTGAAAGGTAGTCTGGGTGTGCACTTTACTTTTCCTGTAGCTAGCATTGTTATACACAGGGAAGGGCAAGTTTCAAAAAGTGCTGTTTTATAAAACAAATGTATGTAAAATCTTTATTTTTTTTCAACAAAATGTAGTGGCACAACAGATATTGCTGTCACCTCACAGCAAGAGTTTCCTCAGTTTGATTCTTGGCTGGGGTGCATTCTGCACAGTGTATGCATGTCCTCCCTGTGCTGGAGTGGGTCTCCTCAAACATTTCAAAAACATACAGAAAGTGTATTGGGCATTCTAAATTAGCCATAGGTGTGAGTGTGTGGTTTAAAAAGAACTAAAGCAACAGGTCTAGCTACCTGGTGGTCTAAATCTTGGCTCTGGATGATTGTCACTGTTGAAGTGACACCCTGACCGCATGTGCAAAAATGGGAAAAAGGGGTTGTGGATGGATGGATACTAATTTAGCCCATTTACATTCATTAAAATGTGGCAATCAACCAAATTGTACAACTACTATTCAATAAAAACAGCATACATTACATTTTGACATACGTATAAAATGACCTAAGGTCAATGGACAGTAAAAAACAGAATTTTTCAGGAATTGCATGCATAAATAAATCTTTTATTTGCAGAAAAAGAATTTTTCAGGAACTGCTTGGATAGATGAATCTATTCATCTGCATGTATACATTAAGATTTATTGCTAAATTATACATATTTGCTATACTTAGTCACATAATAGTAAAACGCGTCTATATTATAAGATCGACAGTTGAAAACATCGAACACCATATGGTCAACACCTTATGTCTTCAAACATCGAACTTATAAAAACAACAAAAAGAAAAAAGAAGAAAGTATCCTAACGGGTTCCAAGACAATGCTCACGACTGGGAAGTCCTTGAACCTGCATTGCAGATTCAAAATTTAATGATAATGTTAACATTTATTTTAAGTTACAGATGTCTGTTTGGACTGTCTAACTTGTGAACATGCTGGAAAATCACCCTATTTTTCTTGAGCCTGATAAAGGTAATGATACAATCTATCATGTGTAACAATGTGTACCAACAAATACAAAGAATCACAGAGGGATGAAAGCAGAATATCAAGAATAGGTGAAGGATTAGATAGTGCTAGCATTAAATGAATTAAAAGTCTGATGAAGGACATTGCATTTTATAACATAATAGGCAGTATTAAGACTTTGTTTTCCAGTACAGGCATTTTATTTGAATTCTAATAGTCCTGATGGGTAGATTCTGGTATGTTATGCTGCTGAAAGTTTTGTCTATTATGTGGTATTGTGCTTTAGTGAATGGAGGAGTTTTTATTCATAATAGATGACATAAATAATCTCAGACTTGTAATTATGTCTTATCAAAATGTTGATGGTAAACGAACAGAAAAAAATGATGTAAAACATGCAGTTAGGTGATAAGATTTGTACTACATTGCCTGCATCAGTTTTCATTAAAAATAAATTGTTTCAGTTATAGTTGAAACTTGATGTAGGCAGGAACTTCTGCATTAATTGGTATGAGGGATTGTCGGGGAGTTTAGGAGCAAACATTATGAAACTATTGTCACAGCAAGGGACCCTTGTTATAGAGGTCTGAAGAGTTAGAACAAAGTTAAATTGACCATAAGGTTATAAGTAGAGGCAGATACAATGAGATTCTTAATGAGAGGTGAAGGAGTTTCCTGATAATGAAAACTGAGATGTTCAGAGTATGATCTTCCTAGACATTTAGGGTTATATACTATATCTAATTTCTCAGTTTGCAGTAGTAAGCAGTATGGTGGAGATCCAGAGAAACATGTTGCATAGAAGTGTTAAGACATTAACCATGCAATTTGTATTGCATACATGTGACTGCATAAGTAGATGCTAATGATGGTGCACCTTCAAGTGAGCCGGTGACAGTATGCACATAACATGGTGTCATGGTTCATAGAGATGGATAAGGAAGCCACTGTACAGTTGTGCAGATCCTCAGAGTACACAGGAAATAACAAAGATGCAGAGCAGCATAGTGGTTTGTAGTGCAGCAGCAGTTGCTCAACAGAACACTATTTCTTGTTTGTTGCCATCACTCTCAGGTATCACCTCCACTCTCAGGTCTTCTCATGTAGTTTCTAATATCTGCCAATGAGTGTAGTAAAGGTTCAGGCAGCAGCCAAAAGACTCAAAGGCTGGCAAATAGTTGATTATTGCAGAGTGGGCAGTGGCATCCTGTTGTCCTTGGATAAGTATCACATACACAATAAATGTAGATATATGTCCAGTATGCTTATCTCTTTATGTACCAAGGTATGTGCAGCTGTTACCATCTTAACTACTGGGACTTCTAAATGACCAACTAAAAACACTTTTGATGTATTATGGTCAGCTGACTCCTACATACCTAAGAAGTTCCTAGAAAATATGCTTGTCTGTGGGTGAGCATATATGTCACCCACTGATACAAAGATGATCTCCACCTCTGTGCATGAGCTATACAACATTTCTCACTTTTCGTAGATACTGGGTAACATTGCATGCATATGTGTAGTAGGAATGCCCATACCTGGCCTACAGTCACTGAGATATGGGAACTGAAAGAACTACTGTTTCTCAAACTAACAGGTAATGTGGAATACAAAGATGCTATTTGAAGTGGACAGCATCAGCATTGCCAACAAGACATGCATAGGAATTATGGCATGGTGATCATCAAAATGAGCAATATGCCTCCACCATCTACAGCTAATTAACAAATTGGATATTATTGTTATGAAGGTCTGTAGTCAAACCATCTTGATGTATAATAAATCAGGTAACATTACATATAAACTATTTCTGATGGGATGCTATTACAGCTAAAGTTATAATGGTAAGTGTAATTGCTTGTCACAAAGTATGTTATCTGATGTCAATTCACATGACAGCAATATTGATTTTTATTAGAGGGGGTTATTTGTTGTTGTTGTTGTTGTTGTGTCTTTCGGCTTTTCCCAGTTAGGGGTCGCCACAGTGGAACTCCGGTCCACTAATGATTGGTAGTTGATTTTTACGTGCCGAGTTACCAGCCCTGATGCACAACCTTCAACGAAGGTATGCCCATTCACACATGTCACCACGCAGAAGACGTTCTAACTGAGAATTGAACCGGACAGCGTCATACTGTGAGGCAACAACCCTACCGCAGCATATAAGGAAGAATTAATCACAGCCTGTATGAAGCTGTACATTTCAGACACATAACATATGTAACATTCCAGTCTAGAGCTGAAGTCATCTGTGCACTACTGCAACAATGATGACCAGGAGGTGCTCTAATTGCAACATGGATGCCGTCTATCACACCAAGTACCTCAGAGAAATGTGCTAGCCATAAATGTCACTCATAGTCTGGGCTTTGTCCTGAGGTGATGCCGGCAAATAGATGTGCTAATCCACATGTGCCAAAAATACATCCGGGAACTGCTGAACTATCCTTGAGGCAGTTCCCTGTGAGATCCCCAACATGTCCCCAGTCTGCCTCTGGAAGATTAGTGGAAGCTATACATACTTTAGTTTCCACAGGCATAGGAAGTCCACATATCCCTCAGTGCATCTAAGGAGGTCAGACATACCCACTAAGTCTAGTATAATGCCCCTGCTACTTTGAACCTATCAAGGATTTCCTGATTATCAAAGTTATAATGCGTAATCCTTTGCTTATATTTTCACCTTCTTAATGGGCAAGCACCATTGGGCACAAGTAGTTTTGGCCCGGCCAAGGCAAGCAACTCATATCTAAAAATAGCAAAGCTCATCGCAATTGATAGCATTTTCACCGACTGCATCTCTGATAGATTTGGGATACTTCTCTTTATATAGCACATCTGCAGCCAGAGCAGACGAGTCAAAAACTTGACAGTGAAGCCCAAATGGTGTAAAACTTACTTCATTAGCATACAGAGATTTACATCACTCCTCATTTACATCTCATTATTTGCACATTTGCATAACCACATTCAGGGTCATAATACATTAGTGTAAATGGCCGCTATGAATCGCAGTTCTGCTGTGCTCATTTATGCATGCCCCCTGAAATGCCTAAGCACATTTGTGTAATTTACTATGAATATTAGTCTTTTACTTGATGTTATCCCCAATTTCTTCTCTTTTTTTGTGATAATTACTTGTCCAGTGTTATAGATTTCTGCCGAGAACCCACACAGTTCTTAATTTTGCAAGGTTGTTAGCATACATCATTGAGAAGGCAACCTAAACTAACAGCCATCATGACCTTTATTCTGACAGACAGAGGATTAACATAATAAGCTACTAGAACAAATCAGTTGGGGTGTCAAGTCTGGGTCTATATTAGATCAGCGAAAACACTTTTCAGCAAACAGCTCTTTGCTGAACACTCATTGCCAAAACTTTGCTCCGTCGAATGGCCATTTCAGCAATTTTTTTTCCTAGGTGAAAAAATGCTTAGCCAGCACAAAACTTCACAAAATGTAATGCCCTCCAAAGTGGGGGAACTTCACTAAATATACCAACTCCAAGATTGCACTTCAGTGGGGAAAAGGGCAAATTCCCAATGATGCCAAGGATTTTTTTTCTCATAGGAAAAAATTTGCTGAAATGGCCATTCGATGCAGCAAGGTTTCAACAATGAGCAGCTAGCAAAGAGCCATTCACTGAAAAGTTTTTTTGCTGATCAAATATAGACCCATCTACTCTAAGGTGCAGTCATGATGTCTCAGACAAACATGTATATACAAAGGAAACATTACTCAGCCATTCATTTGTCTCACAGGTTAAAAACAAAGGAGCCAAATACATTGACAAAGACTGCCCCTGAAACAGATGTCACCCGCCCAAAATTGTTGCTCATACATATTTCCCCCATCTAATGGAGTAGTCAGTATAATGACATATAAACTTCAAGTGAAATATTTAATGATAACATAAATGGGGGAAGGGGACTGAACTGACAAGTATCTTCAGAACGTAGCACAGCCTTAACATCCTGACCCATTTGTCAAAGTAGATGGAAAAATGCATGCTCAAACAGTAATAAAGCTCAAATCATACCACTGCTTTCCTACGACCTATGTCAGATGTCACAAAATTGGTAGTGACATATGAAAGGTATACTGTTTGGGAATGAATATCTACAATCATTAGCCTAGTAATCTCCTATTGTTATATGATAATAATATTAGAAACCTTACAGTCTAAAGCAAGTATACTCACCATGGAACTCCTACGTGCTTCACTGTACTCCTCTGTAGTCGTCTGTTCAGTTCAATTTCTTCAGGGGATATACAGATAAAAATACTATTGTGTGATATTGTTGGATAGCATGCAGTGGCAGGTTATGACTAGCCAAGATAGGTTACATTTACAGTACATATGTTGTAATCCCTATTTACCTTTAGCCTGCCATTTGCATAGGAGGTCAAGATTGTGGTGCCACAAGTCACGGTAATGGTAATGGCACTATTTCTCCCTGCATAGAATGCCAGTGGCATGGTTGAAAACCTGGGCTAAACTATTCCAGGTTTCAGTCCTCCTGCAGGAGCCGCGGACTGTAATCTTTATGTAGGAAGCCCATAAATATATTAGACTCCTCCTCTAAAAGGAGCACTACCCTCTACTTCTCTAACCATGACATCTCACCTTGAACAATCTCAGTGCAAAATGATGGAAAATTGGCACCAAAATAAGGTCTTATCTATCCCATGTTCTCTGAAATGATTGGCATTGATGAACACCTCATTTACTCTATGCATCCAGGGTCAGGATAATACAGTTACTGTATTTTTATGGTTCACAATGCAGTAAGTAAACTCTCAGTTAACCGGCACCCATACTGATTGGTAGATGCCGGATAACTGTAGTTTCTGTTTGCTTGAGCATTACTATTAAAAACAGAACAAACTAACAGAACATCCAAAAGGATAAAAACTAGTAACCAAATGACAGCCGAAAAACCAGAAAAGTAAATCTGCTTTTAATGCACAAACACAAAAACAGCCTTCACGAACTAAGCACTTTCACCATTAACCAAAGGCTTCATCAGAGTCAATGATAGGCTTAAAAGTACAACTTAATATATAATGACATCACCACACATAAACCAATCATTTTAAAATATCAATAAACTAATTTTTCAATACAGACTTTAACTATATATGTGTATATATTAAAACATATATATATATTATAAAAATACAGTAATGTTAATGTTAAAACATCCCATAATACAAACCCTACCTACACAGCAACTTATAAAAATACAAACTATGAACTTGTATACATAAATAATGTACCCTAAATGTCTTTCTAAATAATACATCCCCCTTAAAAATATATATCTGTATCTTAGTAAATATTGCAAATATATAATAAATGCATAAAATAGTACATGAAAACTTAATTACATACTTTACTGAAGCCATATTTATATTAAGTGACTTCTTTGTTTCAGTAAAGGTAAAATAGATGCACTATCATTGAGGCCGGGGAGATTAATAGCATTAAGCCTAATCTGCCAGTTTTATTCCAAAATCTCAACTCTAAGCTTGTCATCTCATCCTCTATCACTAGGTATAACCCTATCAATTGCAAAAATGTAAACTTTTTAAAGTTGGGGCATGTGGTACTGTGCATATAAAGAGCGTTAGTATTGTCCTTATTTCTAATAGCTCTAATATGTTCAGCAATTCTTTCTTTAAGCTTCCTAATGGTCTTCCCTATATAAAAACCCAGGCAGGATGCACAGGTGGCTAAGTACACAAACATACTGGTATTACAGCAACACCTGCCTGGGCAAGGAATTGACCTATTAAACCCAAATACTGAAACATAAGATCCTTCATTAATATACCTACAGTACCTACATGTCCCACATTTATGCATTTTTGATAAAGTATATTTAGAGGGTGGTTGTTCAAGAATGTTTTTAATGTTTCTGCCCCTACAGAACACAAACCGAGGAATCTCTCCTAAAATTCCTCTGATGTTGGCATCAAAATTGAAATCCCAAATCTTCTTAGAGTTTAAGCTATTTGGTAATTAAATCTAAGTACTATGGAATCACCTTTATGTGTGTTACTATCTTCTCATACCCCCACTTGACCCCTTCATAAAATTGGGGGAAACTGAGTGGTTCTCTTACGAAAAATGTCATTCCTTGTTTTCACCAATAATTTCAAAGGATATCCTCTAGCTACAAACATACCTATCAAAGTGGAAAAAACTCATTACCCACCGACACCACGCAACCGACACAAGCAAACACAAACTCCTACAAAAAACACAACACAAACACACAATCAACAACACATACAACCCTCCAAACACAACACAAATCCCAAACAACAAAACACAAACAGCACACCCCCATCCCTAACGGCCTCCCCTAACCACAACTCCCAAACTACAACCCTAAGGTCCTAAACCTAAAACCCTGACCTGACCTAACCTAAAACACTAACTCTACCCCCTAACCCTAACCCCACCCTATCCCACCTCTAACCCTAACCTTAAACTACCCTAACCTAACAATCACCCCGCCCCCACCCAAACAACTCTCTATCCTACCCTCCCTAACCACAATCAACCTAACTCACTTACTCGCCTTATCCCTAACTTACCTCACCCCAACCCTAACTTACACTTATCCGGCTCTCTACCCTAACTCCTAACCACTACACCATCACCGCCTGACACGGCCCTTCTTACCTACCCTCTCCTAACCCTACCTTACTCCCTACTCCTTACCTTTACCCAACCACCCTACGTCACAGCACTACCGCGCTTTGGCATAAATACAGCCTTTTCCCATTTCCGGCATCCTCATGGTCGGTGCTTTCATCGTTGGGTCGGGTCTTCTGTGGTTCGATCTTCTAGGTCCCGTCGGGTCCGGTCTTCGGTGTCCTCGGCTCTGGGCTGGGCTTGCGATTTGTCGATTCCCGGCGTGTCGTTGAAGTGAGGTAGAACCATCAAAGTATATGTTTCTTTCTCAAAGGTAGCAGTATTGCTAATCAGACAGGACAATCTAACCATTTGGCCATTGACATTGCTTCTATGTTGGTGATAAGGGTGACTACTCTGAAAATGTAACATAGAATTACTATATGTTTTCTTTCTGTAAATACTACTCTGGAGTCCTTCTGGTGTTTTCATCAAATGAATGTCCAGAAAGTCTATTTCTTCCCTATTCCAATTACTTGTAAATTTAAGAAAACAAGTAGTTGAATTAAAGTAATTCAAGAACTTTTTTGCCTCAAATTAACTCCCCTTCCACAGGATAAGGATATTGTCTAAAAAAATGATTGTATAACATTTTTTTTCTTTGTACAATGATTCAAATATAAAGGATTATTCCCAGTGTAGTACAACCAAGTTGGCAAAACATGGGGCGCACTTTGCCCCCATTGCCACTCCTGATACTTGATGGAAAATCTCACCTTCAAAGCTCAAATAGTTGTTTCCTAAAATCAACTCCATTAGTGCAACCAAAAGGTTGATTTTCTCACCATTTAACTTCTCTAAACTATTCAATTCCCTCACTATGTGGGATTACTGAAAACAAATTTGTTACATCTATGGTAAGAAAAGATATATTTTCTAGTTCCTTCAAACTACTAAACCTATTCAGGCAGTGCCACAAATCCTTTAGAATATGTTCCACTCCTATCACAACCTGTTGGATATTCCTGTCCACAAACAAGGTTATAGGCTCTGTTTTGGAGCCCTTAGCAGCCACTATAGGTCCAAATGGTGGGTCATCAATGTTTTTGTGGACCTTAAGAATCCCAAATAACACAGGTGTGATGGGATGTTGTACAGAAAAATTACTAAATTCGCATTCATTAATAGCTCCCTGAAACAATGCATCCAATAAAAATAAATCAATCCTGTGGTAGGCTATATGCATTTCATTAACAGAGGCCCTTTGATAAGTCAGAGTGTCACCCAATATTTCATGCATTTTGGCCACATAATTAAAGTAAGACATAATGACAACCCCACCCCCTTATCCGGTTTCATTATTCTCACTTCTTTATTGTTGGCCAATTCTGAAAACAATTTTCTTTCTTTCTTGTTCAAATTGTCATATTCCCTAAGTCTGCCAATCTTGAATAAACATTTCCTAACCTCATTAAATGTATAACTTCTCAGAAATCATAACCTTTTTGTGTGTTGGGGGTATAAAAGTACTTTTTCTCTTAGGAGTACAGAAAACATTATTCACAACCTCATTATAGTTCCTTTGTTCTTTAAAGTTCACTTCGCTCTCGTACCCTACCCCCATTCCCACACACCCCATTACAGTTTCCTTTATACTTAACCATCCCTCCCCTTCCTGCCAAGCCATCCACTACAAATCCACTTCCTGCTTATCACCACTCCCACACTTTAACTTCCAGTCAAGCATAGCATATTCCCCTACTATACATCCTTTCATAACTTCCTCTCTCCACACCCAATCCAAACTACTCATCATGCTGCATCTACTTTTATCTGCAACACTACTTACTCTACTCTCTGTCTCTACCTCCTATCACTACCACCTCACATATCCATTCCTCTGTTCTCCAACTTCTCACTCATTCTACAGCTTTCCTACTTCTTCTTCCTTTACCATCTCTCCAAACCTATTTAACACTTCTACCTCAACTCTATATAAAAGGCACATATTACAAGTTCTTAAACCATCTAATAAGACTAAATCTAAACCACCCAAATACCATCAACCTTTCACATCAATTGCTCTTCTCACTAAAGACCTACTCTCCTCTGGGGGCCTCCACCCCAATCCAGGCCCCTCTACACCTCCCCTCTCCACATCCCCCCATCTACCTTATCTATCTCCTCCTCACAATTCCCTTCCAATAACTTACCTAACATAAAACCTCTGTCCCATAACACACCTCCATGTAAACAGCTAACCTTTTATTCACTGAATATTCAAAGCCTAGCTAATAAAACTACTGAGCTACACTCTTGGATTGTTTACAAAACCCCTCACATCCTATCCCTATCTGAAACTTGGCTCAAGCCACATATCTCTAATAGTGAAATACTCCCTCCTGGCTACAACATCTACCGCTCTGACAGACCTACAAAGAAAGGTGGTGGCGTAGTCATCCTCTACTCTAACAGCCTTAACCTTTCACCTTACCCCACATCTATTCCCAGCTTCCACGCTGCTGAACTTCTCATTCTAAACATTCATCTGAATCCCCACAACAAAACTGGCTATAGCTTCCATCTATCTTCCTCCTGGCAACAATATACCCATTCTGGAAAACATATTATCCTGGTTCACTCTCAACATACCTTATGAAACACTCATCCTTGGCAATGTCAGTATAAACTGGTCAAAACTCTCTACTAACTTTCCCTTACATAGTATTCACATTCATGCTTTCCACCAACTCATTTCTACCCCCACTCGCTTCCACAAAACCTCAACCTCCAGCTCCATAATAGACTGGATTCTTACCAACACCTCCAATCACTACCACCAGCCCACAACCTTATCAGACTCCCTTAGTGACCATCTCCCTACCTACCTCCATCCTAAGATACAACTCCCATACTCTTAAACCCCACCTTTTCAAAGACTGTAGAAAATGATCTACATTTAATTCTTCACAGTTTAACTCTATTCTACAAAACATGGACTGGTCCATCCTTAGACAACACCCTCTAAATGATTCTGTTAACAATTTTAACAGCATTTTCCTGAGTACTCTGGACTCCCTAGCTCCCTCCAGGAAGATTAGAGTGGAATCCAATCATGCTCCCTGGCTTTCAAAGGAAATTAAGTCCATCATGAAACAAAGAGACAGTGTCTGGAAAGCCTGGATCAAATCTAAACAAACACCTCTTCTTCTCAAATACAAACAGCTACACAATCTTGCTAAAAAAACAGGCAATAATAGACAAGAATTCATTCTATAACTCAGGCCAGAACAAATATAATTCAAATCCTCGGAAATTTTGGACTACACTTAACAATATCCTTTACCCAGGTAGTCCCTCTAACCCCTCCCCCTACCCAAACATAACTCCTGAGGAAACAGCTACCCTACATAATTCACATTTTATCTCCTCCATCCAAAATCTCCTACCCTCCCAACCTACCTCGTTCTCTTTACCTGACCCCACACTTGCCCCAACACTACTTCTTTTTCCTTTAAGCCTGTTCCCATTTCCTACATCAAATCTCTACTGCTCAAACTCAAACCCTGCTCTCCCTCTACTGACAAATTACCTCTTACCTTCCTCAAACTCGCAGCTGACTCTATTGCCTACCCAGTGACAATATTAATAAATAGATCTATGCAAGAATCTACTGTTCCTACCCTTTGGAAATCTTTCTACACTATCCCTCTCCATAAAGGAGGTAACTCCACTGACCCTTCCAACCATTGACCTATTGCCATTCTGTTCCCACTATCTAAGATACTAGAAAAATGTATCCACACTCAACTTCTCCATCACCTTCTCAATCACAACATACTCACCCCTACCCAACATGGCTTTTGCCCCTGTCACAGCACAACTACTGCCCTACTCTCCTTCACGCACACCATTGCAGAATCTTTGGACAACAATAAACTTACTTCCTGTCTCTTTTGTGACCTCTCCAAAGCTTTTGATACAGTGTCTCATCCATTACTTCTATCTAAACATGCTAACTTTCACCTATCCACCTCCACTCCCAGCTGGTTTGCTAGCTATCTGTCTGGACACGAACAATAAGTCAAATGGCTCTCTTCCCCTTCTCCTTTCTTGCCTATCTCTACTGGTGTTCTACAAGGTTCCATCTTGGGTCTCCTCTTATTCAACATCTTCACCAATGATCTTTTCACCTTGTGCTATCAGTCTTCTCTCATACAATATGCAGATGACTCCACAATTATTTCTACAGCCAACAACATCTCTGACCTATACTCCCTAACCCAAAAAGCTCTACTATAAACTGAACAATGGCTTTCAAAAAACTTACTGATCCTCAAACCCACAAAAAACAAACTCTTACTCTTTCTGCCCCATTCTCTTACTCATCATAAATCCTCCTTTGTCATAAAGTCTTGTAATAATACAGCTATCCAACTTAACACCTACACCAAACTCTTAGGGGTCATCATCGATAATGAACTAAAATTCAATCAACACATACAGCAATGCATAAAGAAAACACATCAGAAACTAGGTCTCTTATACCGGAACAAAAAATATCTCAGTTCCGAGGCTAGACTCACCTTAGGATAAGCACTTCTTCTCCCCTCTCTCCTTTATGCTGCTCCAGTTCTCACAAATATCCAAAAAACTACCCTGAACAAGCTCCAACAATCCTACCACAAAATAGCCAGATTCATCACTAACTCCCCAAACAACACACACCATTGTATTGCTTTAAAGTGTCTACAATGGCTAGAACTCCCACAACTACATCTCTACCAATTTCACATGCTGCACTCTATGCTCTTTAAATCCTCCTACTGTCCATCTATATCTCTCCTTGTCTCTGTCTACACCCCAGCTCGACCCCTCCGCACCTCTAATCAACAATTGCTTGATATTTACCACACAAATAAGCCAGTAGGTAAGCTGCTCTACAAACACTCTGTGGCTCAAGCCTGGAACAAACTTCCCCTTAACATATGCTCAATCTCTCACACCCCACTATTTAAAAAGAAACTTAAGACACATTTACTCAATTCCAGAATCTGCCCCTGCTATGACCCTACATAGTTCTCTCCTCCCCCCACACTGGAATCACTCTCAGTTGATCCTAATCACACTCTGCCTCACTAGTACTGTTCCAAAGTATTTTCCTGAAAAAAAAAAAAAAAACACATGCTGTCGTTTAACTGTGGTTAGTGTTTGTCTTCTATTGTTTGTTACTGTAATGCTAGTTTCATTTCTATTGTTTGCTGTGCTTTTTTACTACTGTAATGATTTATTGTACTATCTGGTGCTTTTCTCCTCGGGTCTCCACTGAAAATGGGATAAAATCCCAGTTGGATTAACCCGGTTAACAAATGTCATTAAATAAATAAAGAACAGTGTTAAATTTAACTGTCTAGTGTACATCTTTAAACTTATATAAAAATCAACAAAATCTAAATAAAATGCAGGTTCAAAAGTACATCCCTTGCTTAATAAACTATGATGTATATCATTTATTTCAAGAGCACTATAATTATATATAGAAAAAACCTCTTTGTGGTAAATGGTACAAATTTCAGAAGCATTTGTGCTGCCAGCTTGTGACAAGTACATATTATCCATACCCTGTTGAAAAACATCTACAGTGTCTGAAACATTCATGTTATTAATATGTGGTAAACCCATAGTGTCATTTGTGTTAACATCTTGTGATAAGCACATAATATCTGTGCCCTATTGAAACATATCCACATTGTCAAAAGCATTCACAATGTTAACATTATTAACATGAGGTAAACACATAACGTCACTACACAGCTGTAAACTTTCAGCATTATCAAAACCTTCAGCATTTCCAGAAGCATTTACCTGTGAAAAACACATAACTTCAATATCCTGCTGTAAAATACTTTCAAAAGCACTGGTGTTAGCAACTTGCGGTAAGAGCATATACTCACTGCCCTGTTGGGAAATATCAACAATGTCAGAAACAATTTCAACCTGTGACATATACAGAACATCAGTGCACTGTTGCAAAATATCCCCCCTATCAAACATTTTCACATTCATAACATGAGATAAGCCTGTATCATAAGAAATCTGTTGTAAAATGTCCACAATATCAGCACAGTCATCAAGCGGAACACTCAATGTCCCATTCTGTCCACCCAATGGCGTTTTTTGTTGTTTTTAAATAAATTCTGCTGTTGTTGATATCATCCATATGTGGTTGATAAGTTTGCCCACCCCCTCTCTTGTTCCTTAACCATTCTGATCTCCTCAAGTGAGGGGACTCGGGTAAAAAACGTTGATCTCCTTGTCACTCATTATAGTTCACATTACTATTGCTGTTGGCAGCATAGTCCACAAACACATCTTCTTCTACCTGATTATTTCCCCTCCTGTAGTTTTTACCATTTGTAAGACTAGGCCCCTGAGGGTATGCCTTATTATTATTATTATTATAATGATCAGAATCTCTTAAGAACTTTCTACTCTTAATTTTAATATTTCTGCTAACAAAGTTCTCAATGTTATTAAGCATTGTATGGTATTTAGTCACCTGCTGACAAAACAACAAATCTTTAACTATACTGTCATTCAATGTCAAAATTTCTTTTTCTAAACATGCCAATTTATTTTGATTGTTCTTAATAATAATGTTACACATTTCCAAACCTGTTCTGTTAAACAAGTCAGTCAATTCCTTAAAGGTCACTGAGCCGCCATCAATAGCCATTGGCAGCTTCCAGAGCCTAAGCCCCTTCTGTACTTGCTTCAAAGTTAACGATTTCAAGAAAAAGGTGTCCATCTGTAGGCCTTGGTACTTGCGACATAAATCCCCAAACTGATCTATCTGCTTAGTCAAAGTTGGCGTTTCCCTTCTCTCATCATTCCTCTCCTCGTTCGAGTTTGAGAAATTGAACTGGGGAAGTTGTAGCCACTGTTTAATATCCCTCTGTTCCATCTGCATTGCATTGCTTCTGAATTTGCATTGTTGATTTCTCTAAACCCTGGTGGTGTGTGGAGCGTGAATAGCTCAACCTGAGAGTCAGTTATAGTCTCGCGTGGTGTTCCTTTACATTTGAATCTATGTACAAAGAAAACATTTTGTTGTATGATTGTTTTTAGATGATATGCTTATCCTGTGGAAGGGAAGTGAATATGAGGCAAACCAGTTCTTGAATTACTTGAATTCAACTACTTGTTTTCTTAAATTTACAAGTAATTTGAATAGAGAAGAAATAGACTTTCTGGGCATTCATTTGATGAAATCACCAGAAGGACTCCAGAGTAGCATTTACAGAAAGAAAACATATAGTAATTCTATGTTACATTTTCAGAGTAGTCACCCTTATCACCAATGTAGAAGCATTGTCAAAGGATTGTTCCATCTGATTAGCAATACTGCTACCTTTGAGAAAGAAATATATACCTTGATAGGTATGTTTGTAGCTGGAGGATATCCTTTGAAATTATTGGTGAAAACAACAAATTAAATTTTTAGTAAGAGAACCACTCAGTTTCCTCCAATTTTATGAGGGGGGGGTCAAGTGGGGGTACGAGAAGATAGTAACACACATAAAGGTGATTCCATAGTACTTAGATTTAATTACCAAACACCATTCATAGTTGAAACTCTAAGAAAAGTGTGGGATTCCAGTTTAGATGCCAGCATCAGAGGAATTTTAGGAGAGATTCCTTGGTTTGTGTTCTGTAGGGGCAGAAACATTAAAAACATTCTTGAACAACCGTCCCCTAAATATACTTTATCAAAAATGCATAAATGTGGAACATGTAGGTACTGTAGGTATATTAATGAAGGACCTTATGTTTCAGTATTTGGGTTTAATAGGTCGATTCCTTGCCGGGCAGGTGTTGCTGTAATACCAGTATGTTGGTACTTAGTCACCTGTGCATCCTGCCTGGGTTTTTATGTAGGGAAGACCATTAGGAAGCTTAAAGAAAGAACTGCTGAACATATTAGAGCTATTAGAAATAAGGACAATACTAACGCTCTTTATATGCACAGTACCACATGCCCCAACTTTAAAAAGTTTATATCTTTTGCACTAGATAGGGTTATACCTAGTGATAAAGGAGGGGATGACAAGCTTAGAGTTGAGATTTTGGAATTCAACTGGCAGATTAGGCTTAATGCTATTAATCTCTCCAGCCTCACTGATAGTGCATCTATTTTACCTTTACTGAAACAAAGAAGTCATTTAATATAATTATGGCTTCAGTAAAGTATGTAATTAAGTTTTCATGTACTATTTTATGCATTTATTATATATTTGCAATATTTATCAAGATACAGATATATATTTTTAAGGGGGATGTATTATTTAGAATGACATTTAGGGTACATTATTTATTTATGTATATAAGTTCATAGTTTGTATTTTTATAAGTTGCTGTGTAGGTAGGGTTTGTAATATGGAATGTTTTAACATTAACATTACTGTATTTTTATAATATATATGTTTTAATATATACACATATATAGTTAAAGTCTGTATTGAACAATTAGTTTATTGATATTTTAAAATGATTGGTTTATGAGTGGTGATGTCATTATATATTAAGCTGTACTTTTAAGCCTATCATTGACTCTGATGAAGCCTTTGGATAATGGTGAAAGCGCTTAGTTCGTGAAGGCTGTTTTTGTGTTTGTGCATTAAAAGCAGATTTACTTTTCTGGTTTTACGGCTGTCATTTGGTTACTATTAAAAATAGGCATGACTAATACAGTACCTCATACTCTTTGTTTGGTTTGACTTGTTCTCAGGTTGGGGAGAGAGGGAATTTATTCCTATCTTTCTTTTTAAAACTCTAAAACTGTAAAAGTGTAAGGTATGTTTCTGTGTGGGGGTGGGGGACAGAAAGTGCAGCACATGAATATTGTACTGTATTTTTTTTTTCTGGTTACTTGAAAGTGCTGGTTGCTTGAGTTCCGGTTAACTGAGAGTTTACTGTAGTACTTTAAGGTGTGAAACATGTCAGTCCTCTATCCTTATGTATTCTGGTAAGAAATCTGGCACCGCTGTAATTCCATTTACCAGTAATAATATGTGGAATTGCAGAACTCCCTAAAGGTATGGCCTGGGCTGCACATGCTCATTTCTACACAAAGAGATTCAAACATGAGCTGAACATTAAGTACAATTGACTGTGATTATTAGTAGGTTTTCTCATCATGCAAACTGAATGATTTGAGGTGATCTTTAAGTAGCATAATCATCATGCTTAGCCAGGTGAATCTGCATTTCTTGAAGTGTGACATCAGACAGACAACCTCTACTTGCAATGGAAGAAAACTGTATAGCACAGAGTTTGGTACTTGCCAGATGTGAATATCTGAAGTTTACTTCTGGAAAACTCTTCTTGTACAATGTAAGTGCTACTTTTTCAAGTCTTCATTTATAATATGTCTGCTTTTGACTTCTATTCAGATTGTTGGCATAGTAAGATGCATGATTGTAACTACTACTAAGTGTATTCGGAAAGGTGTATTGAGAGTTGAAGAAATACAACAGTTTCTGAACTGTAGCACTGTTACAATTAGTTAGAGACACACCCAAGTGCACATACACAAAGCACAGTTCAATACTTTCATACATTATTATACTACTTTCAATAAATACATCTGAATGCTGTACACATCTCAGTAGCAAAAATATTTTTAACACTTAGAGATAGTCATGTCACCTTGGTCAGTTGCAGTGGTATGTGATTGTTTTGTAGGGGACGTGGTCTGTAAGCCTGTCTATGGATACAGCTATATTACTATCAGACACACACAACATGCTATATGACCAAGGAGAACACTCGTAGTATCAGGATTTGCTAGGGCCATGCAGAAACAAGGCTGGTTATTCCATTATTTTCCATAACAGCAGAGCAAAATCTGAAAAAAATATAGCATGCAGTAACACACTACTAAGTCTGGTGGGGCATCCACATGTAAGCCCAAGTTATCACATACAACAAATGAGATTCTATTCCAGGGCCTCTGTCTGCCTGGATGGCATGTCCCACATGCAGCTGACCAGGCCTATTGGGACTATGCCTGGGATGATATTGTGACAAATGTCAATGTGGTTGGTAGAATGAAATGGTGCACTGCATGGCCAGTGATATTATGCATGGTGCCCAACAAAGAGTACAACTCATTGGATGGGAAAGCAGGACACTAGATAGGGGAGCATGAAGTATAACACCTCTCATGGGGGTGGAGGATTTCCTTGCGTCTTTCAGAGAGAGTGACATTGTCCTGCAGTGTGGTGCTGTATAATGGGGCAGAGATGGACAGATCCAAGAGACAATCCACTGTAGATGCTCCAGGTATGTAGACCTGGTATGTACATCTAGTTCTGTGTATCAATACCTTTAAGCTCACTGCACTTCTTATTCACCATCAAACATATTAAAGCTGTCTCTGACACATGGTATACAGACACATCAGGGTTCAACATCTACAGCAAAGTATTAAGTGTTATCATGTTCATATTTGTAAAACACAGTTACATGTATACTTCTGGTGCTGGGCCATACTTACAGTGAATATTTTCTTTTGGTGTATAAAAGTGATTCCTTATCTGGCACCAACACTGTGGAACTGCCCCAGCTGATGATAGAGGATTGGCAACCTCTGATAATGATAGTGGAGGTGACCTGCCACAGGTAGGGGGTACAGAACACATGCTGGACACAGGGAATGTGTCCACTGCATCCCCAGCAAGGACTATGGACACAGATTCCATGCCTCCAGATACCCAGGCTATTTATCCTTCACATGGAGGGCAGGTTAATGGAGGCATCTTTGATCTTAGAAGTTTGCTGGCCCCCAGTAAATGGATGTCAAAATCAGCCTCTAACACTCGTGGATAGTAAGGTCTACACAGGGAAGTGGGTAATGGTAATTACTGAAGATATGGTTACCATAGTCCCCAAATATTGGTGTGTCAGTCACTACAGCCCAAGGTATGTGCCGAGTTATTGCAGAGGCAAAGGCTAGTACCAGCACAGCCATGGCAGAGATAGTGAGAGTGATGCAGACTGTGCTTGCATTTCATATATATGTGTTTGCTTGGAAAGACTTAGTCACAACTTAGAACTTGCAATGGCTTCTCTAGCTCAACTGCCAGGGATGGGAGGCCATCCATGGAACTGGTGAACTGCCTTACCAACAGGTGGTAAACAATGTGCATGTTGATGGCTAAGATCCTGCTCCCACATTGCTAGCTCTCCCATGGCAACATCTGTTATGGAGGTGTCTACTCCTAGGAGAAGACTTTCTCATAGTTGTGCTCATAGCCAAATTGGCAAGTCTCATAGCAGACATGCTTAGGTAAGCACAGCTTGGTGTTGATTTTTTTTTTTACTGTAGTCTGGCGTTTGATAGCCATGAGTCTGTCACTACTGTCACTAATTCTGACAACACCTCAAAACCATTTCTAGTCTGTCTGTCCCCTGCTTAGTAGAGTATGAGTGCTTAGCCAAGTAATTCACTGTACTGCCCTTCCCCTTTGTCTTCTAAATACACACTCCCTTACTATCATGTTATCCATTTCCTGGCTGTTGTATCAGTGAACCTAAATTTAGTGTAGCAATTTTAGTTCATTTTTGACAGGATTATTGGTTTTAAATCTAGCTTTCATTCAACAGTGCTATCGCAGGTAAGCCAGGAAGGGTAACTGGACACCATAAGTGGCAGCAGTGGCACGTGCCGTAGCCAACATCATTCTTGTTCACACAACACACCAATGTCTACCCAGGGTCATAAGACAACTGGTACAAATCCTGATAGAGCCATATGTCATGCAAGGGTGTATGCATGGAATATACAAACCTCTACCATGCATGCCTGGACCTCTCCGGTATACAAAGCCACAGTGATGAAACTACTGATAAGGCTGTGCCTCAGAAAACATTCATGTCACCACAGCCCCCCCCCCACATACACACTTCTACTGACAGTGTTCCTTCCCAAAGCCTTTTAGATTAAGTACCCCTCAATGAAAGCCCATGCACACAACTGCACTGTTTCTTTTAATTGTACTCAGAACTCAAATTTTCTAGTAAAAGATATCCATACATTTAATTACCACATACCTTTTCAAATGAGGATATCAATGCCTTTTCCTTTGCACTTGTTATTATTGTTGTTGTTACCTGGGTTGCCTCTGTCTGAAACACTACAAGGACAGCCTTTGTACATGGGTATGCCCAATGCTGGCTTTGCATTGATCACTTTTACTGTAGTTTATCTGCTTTACACTGACCTGCTGTTACCTCTTTGCAAGTGCCACAGCATACTACACTGTCCTCCATTTGTCATGCTCAACCCCTGCTGCTGGATCCTCCACTGACTCCTCGTGTGACTCAGCCTCCACTGCATGGTGTGCTGGGGACTGCTGCTCCCTGCAAGTGCCCTCCCTGCTGCAACTGTATAATATTGTATGACATTGTACATACTGGAAATAATTTTGCTGACATGCCAGAGTCATAATGCCGGGCATCATCAGTTGAATCCAGAGAGTAAAAGCATGCCTTTGCCAGCCCTATCACATGGTTTCATTTTCTGGACTTTTGATGGGTGTCATCTGCCAGAATTCTATGGTATATCTGGCCTCACCAAAAAGATGCCATGGGGGATCTCACCCCTCATCAAACTTTGGTGCATGTTACAGGGTGTGCCATATGCTGGAATCATGATAACTGCCTGGGTGGCCTCCAGAAACAATATAGATGACGCCCTATACCTTACAGACTATGTGGCAGTTGATGGAGTGATACTCTTTGTGGTTCTCATACCTGCTTCCCAGTTCACCAGATGTAGTCTTTATTTCAAGGTGTGTACAGTTCATGGCCCTCAGTCCCTCAGGGAAATGGGCTATATCATAGAAGTCTCACATAGTTTTCCCACTCTCCTTTGTGGTATATGGGAACAACACATGTTCCCTGACATGCCAAAGCATGGCTTCAAGAAACTAATAAGGAATTTTAGAGGCAGTTGCCTAAGGTACCCCAACTCTGCCCCCAGTAAGTGGCTGAAAGATCTCTATAACTAATATACATAAAGTCTCACATGCATTGGTATCTACTCTGGTAGGTACTCCACAACTCTCAACATGCAGCAGATGAGGTTGGCAAATTACCACAATGTCTTGCATGGTCTCCTTATCCAGATGGTACCAGTGGGCAATGGCAGTTTTGTAGAGTCCATAATATGGGCAGATGACAGAATGTAGATGTGACATTTATACATTTATGAATCCCTTCTTCACCTTGTTTTGCCTCGGTTACATACACCAAATTGCTCATTATAATAATGTAGCACATGGGATACTGTGATTATGCTTCAATATCAGGAAAAAGGCCAGCTAGTTAAGTGTTAATATAGCATAAGACCCTAAATAATAGCACCATTGTTAAGCACCTTTCAAAACACTGTTAACATTGCGTCTTGCACTAGGCACTAAGGACTGACAGTACCAGCCTCTAAACAACAGCAAGTAAAGCAGCTATGTTTCTGTCTTGTCATGTATATCTCAACTTGTCCTGTCTCTCTTAAACTTGTTCAGTCTTCAGTTAAGTCACTGAAAATTACAGTCAGTCAAAAATTCCTGAAATGTTTCATATCAGTTATTCTTCAGAAATGCATGTTGATGCAAACCCTGTTCTTTTTTTTTTTTTTTTTTTTTTTTTTACAAGTAAGGGAATTTGAGAAATGTTTCAAATCTTTGTTTGATTTTTATCCTTTGTCCTGCCTACAAATGTTAAACAAATAAGATTACTGATGTTCTGCTGCTGTTTGTCTGACAGAACCCTCTAAGGGCTTCACTGTCTTTCAAAGACAGAAAAAAAACACTTTGTGCTTGTTTATCTTTTTTTTTTCTGTTACCAGTAGTACATGGAGCTGATAGTGCTCCCTGACTTCAAAGAGTTATGATTGCATCTCTGGTCACAGCCTTTGTTTATGTGCTCTTGACATGGATGCCAAGATTTACTTCTCATACTTCACTCCTGAAGAGAATTTTTTGACGTCCATGTCTATAGCACATAATAATAGGTTTAGAGCTGGAGAACTAATCATAATCCTCTGTGATACTGATTACCATACCATTATATACCATACTGTTATATGGCCAGTAACATATACAACTCCTGACTCTGCTGCTTGTCATTCCCAGAACACCCTGCCCATGGCTGCTTATCACATAAAATCTCTCATCTCCATGCATTAAAGTTTTCAGAATCCATCTCTTTATTGTCAGAAAACCAGTTTTACCACCTAGACCAGGTTCCAGTTAATTAGTTAAAATGCTTGTCTTACCGGCACTATTCTTCTAAAAATCTGTAACTGTTGAAATTATGCTTCTTACTGAAATAAATAAGTGACTTGCACAGGCAATGACACACACACACACGCACACACGCACACACGCGCACACACACACACACACACACACACACACACACACACACACACACACACACACACACACACACACACACACAGACACATATATCCACACATGCTTACATGCATACATCCAGTATATCCAAATGCACACAGATATGCACATACCTATTCAACTGCCTTAGCAAATGCCCCTACAGATATGCATGAGCACTTACATGCACATACACACACACACACACACACACACACACACACACACACACACACACACACACACATGCATGCACTTTAACACCACCACACCACTCCCTGAACTTACCTGTAGTGTGACTACTTCCAAAAGAGTGAACGAAGGACCACGATTTTTGACAATGTTAACTTTTTCCTCAAACTGCTGAAAATTACTCAACAGCAGCATAAATTGAGAGCTGCTGGCATTTTTGGTGTGAAGCACATGGGGATACTAATATTAGCTGCTCCCCAAGACATACTCATTTGCATGTAGCTCATTCAGTTGGACTGTCATTCATGCTGTAACTTTCACTAGTTGGAAACCTTGGTGATAGGTGGTATATGAATCTCAAAAGCATACCACAAATGGAAAAATGACCATGTAAAAGCTTCCCACAACTGAAAGCCTTTCAGAATCCCAAGAAAAGTACTTCCAACTACAAAATGCATTGGCCAGAGTCATGACTTTCTAAGATTTAATTTTATTCATAATAACCCTGCTGGATATTTTTCAGATACAAAAACTGAACTAAACAAAATAGATGATTGTTTTAAATCTACGCTGCACATAAAACACATTTGACAGCAATTATAGCAATTCAAAAAATATGCATCTTGTGAATTTTAGTTAAAGAAAATTTGATAAAAAAATTAGGCAGTGAGGCTATCCAGGCTGATTTCTAGTAATTAAGATTTTTTTAGGAATGGGCAATTTTGAAATGATATTCAAGGAAAGTTATAGGCTGGGATTCAATAAAAGAAAATCTCTGTGTCAGAATACTGTAGCAGCTTCTGTACAGAATATGGCTGCCGAGCAATCCAGTAAACAAGGCTGGGGGTGTGCATGAGCCTGCCAGCATTATTCTGACATGGACACCACTGAATAATGCTAATTACCTCATTTGCTGGTGAAAACCATGTAAATGAGGTGAATTAGTGATTCAGTAAGCAGGCAGGCATCCATGTCAGAGCAGTGTCCGTTGCAGAAATGTATTCGGTTACTAACCATGTACATTTCTGGAAAAATCAAAACGGGGGCATGACAGCTCAAAGTAAGGCATGTATTATTACTATTAGGCATACCAATGGCCAAAAATATGGCTATTGGCATGAAAAACAGTTGCAAAATTATAAAAATAAAAGATTTTTTTTGGCCGATTTCAGCTGTTTAAGCGTAGCGCAGTGGTGCACAAATGAGTTTGTGCAGAAAATAAAAAAAATGTAAAAAGACAATTCTATGTGAAATATGACTTTTGACATTAAAGTAGGTAGTATGCAGAACCAAAACAATAATAGGTAACACTGGTAGCTAAGGAGATACTGTACATAGTAATGATGTAACAAGGGACTAAGGCAGTGGGATATGCAAATGAGCTAAATTTATTGAATAGCAAAATGGGAGACTGTGTCCACCTGCACCTAACCGTGTAGGAGCTATAATGCTGCAGTGTAAGCAGGACAAGCGACTGACATGAAAAGGGGGTGTGTTATGCTTGGTGTAAGCACATTGGAGCCCTGCTGCCTGTGTTTATTCTCAGCTAAGCACAGCTAAGCAAGGGGGTGTGTCTGAGCTACTTTAAGAAATGCTGAGTGTGTTCACATCCCTGGGAGGGTCCTTTCTGCTCAAAACTGTTTACTATAGATGCATGGGGTGTAAAGACAATGGAAATAAAATAAACAACAAAAAATAAACAACAGGAACCAGCAGAAGTGTTTACATTTGAGAAGCAGGTTTGTGTGGTGCGCCGCATGGCTTAAAAGAGGCAGAATTGGGAAGGAAAAAAAAAACAAGAAATAGCAGAATAAAGACACTCAAGCACAAATAATATAGTTGTCATGTGGAATGTATCATAGTCAGCCCATCACACAGCCAGCATCTGCAGCAAACAACTTTCATTCAGTTTTTTTCCCACAAACTCTGCACCATTTGTGTACACAATCGGGGGAATTTTAACTGACAAAATATTAGAGGCTGCTGTCGCTTTGATACATCAGTATGTGCTAGAGGATGAGGGCAGTGAGAAAGATAATGCTGACAACCATCCAAGACTGAGGAGGAGGAGAAGAGTGTTCAGACCCAGGGGAACCAACCAAGGGCTACATGATCTGGAGATATTAGTGCACTACAGGGTGGACAGGGACCTATGTCAGCAACTCTGCAATCTGTGCCAGCCTCACCTCATATCCAGAGCCAACAGAGGGGAACCAATTCCAGCTGAAACCAAGGTATGTGTAGCCTTAAGAATACTAGCTACAGGTACCTTCCATAGACCTACTGGGGACATCATGGGAGTCTCACAGGCATCTGCATCCAGGGTACTTCAATAGTTCCTGGATGTCATGCGAACACATGCTGGTGAGCACATATATTTCCCAAGCACCCATGAGGAGAGGACCAGCAATATGCATCTCTTCCACTGTGTAGCAGACTACCCAGATATACTAGGTGCCACATATCAAGGCATCACCCGGTGAAGAGGGTAGAGTCTATGTCAACCACAAGGGCTATCACTCCATCAACTGCCAGGCTGTGTGAAATGCCTAGGGCATTATCATGAATGTGTGTGCTGGCAGCCCTGGTAGTAATCATGACTCCGTATCTGGCATGCCTCACAGCTGTACCAGGCATTTGCAATGGGGACATCCAGTATGGCCATCTGATGGGGGATGCTGGCTAGGCACTGGAGCTGTGGATGATGACACCCATCAGAAATGCACACACACCCACTGAAGAACACCATAATGAGGCACACGTACAAACCAGGAACATTATATGGCATGTTTTTTGGGATGCTCAAGTCATGGTTCCACTGCCTTGACATATCTGGTGGAGCCCTGCAGTACTCTCCAGCCACATATGCACACATGTTCTTAGTATGTGCCATGCTACACAATATGATCCTGTGGAAACAGCTGCTGCAGGAACATCACAGGGAAGGCCCACACAGCTTCCCCACCATTGCCAAGGCCCCCACAGACACAAAAGGACTTGGAAGAGGAACCCCCTGAGCCTGCTCCTGTAGGCAGATGGAGGCATGCCCAGTATGCCCAGGCCTTGGCAAAGAGCCAAGACATAGCACACACACTGACACTGTAGGGACCCAGGGACTGACACCTCCCTCTGACTCTCACACACAGTAAAATGGATGCCACACACATCACACTACCTGTATCTTACCATGTATAGGCTGGGTATTGCATGCATCTGACAGAGCTAGCCCTCAATCACCATCCTCACAACTGCCACAGGCACAAGTTAAGTCAGGTTTCTTAACAATAAATGGAAGGAGTAATACATTGTGGTAGCATAGCTATGGTATCACTGCATGCCTGCAAGGGAATGGGGTGGCCTAGCAGGATAGCAGCAGACAACCAACAGCTATGTGGGAAAACAGGAAATGTCTGCAAAATACTGTCTTCCCCAGAGAATGCACTAGACCCCTAGGTGACAAATCTCACTGCAGTATATGTGTGGGGGCTAACAAACTGGGGGGTCATAGGTCACATGCATGGATGTCAATGTGGCAGGCACCATACTATGCTAAATGGAATTGATATGTCAAGGGAACATCAGCACATTCTGTGCAAATGTGGACAGCTGACAGGTGTGCCCCCCACACACAGCCCCATATTCCCAGAGAAATGCAGTAACAGTAATGTTTTTAGGGTATAAGCAGCATAGCACACATTCCCAGGGGTGTCCCAATCAACTTGATAACTTGTTGCATGTCCACAATATGCAGGGGTCAATGAGCTATGTATATATGTGTGGTCAATACTGTCAGTATGTGGCCTGCACTTACTCCTGGCTGTCATGTCTTAGTGGCCTAGGTACAGTACTGTGGTTGACAGGGTCCATGCTCCAAGAACTGCAGTGCCAACTATTCTGCATGTCAAATACAGCTATGGTAGAAGTTGTACACACTGTTCAGATGTCAATATCTGTTACTGCAGGAAAGTTGGACAAGGCACCACACATATTGACAGTACACAGATCAGGGTAACCTGAACAGTGCCTAGCATACCCCACAACTGTACAGACATTTTGCAGAATGTCCAGAGGTTTGCATCATATTTGCGGGCTCTTTATCATGAACTTGTAGTTTTCTGGCAAATCATTGGAAAATCACAAAAGACTAAAGTCAGAAAATAATGACAGATTGCAGTTTCAGACTTCATACCCTTTATCATCTTTCTAAGTTTGTAAGGCCAATAGTTAACAATGGTCTGTATATGTAGGCCTTTGTCCCCAAATTACTTATGAATGTGACCAGATGTCTGGCTCTAACAATTCTGCCTAGTAGGACAGCAGGTACCTGAAGGTCAGTATACTGCCAGGTTATGAAAGGCTGCCAATGTACTGTGTCAGCACTGACATGTCACTGGCCAACATCCATTCCCCTGGAATGACACAGATTGTCACAGAAGGAGTACAAGTATGACTTGTATATCTGTTCTGCTTGTTCTAACATTGCATTTGCCTGCCAACTATTCACAAAACAAGAAAGGGTCATGTCAAAACAGCAATGACAGACAGTGGGGAAGCAGATGTCATACCCATAAGAGAAAGCAAGCAATTGCCAAAGTGGTCTCCTAACTGTCTATGTTGGGTAGAACATTATTAACACCCTGTCCCCATATGTGACCCTTTGTCTGACTGTCATATATGGGCCTGTCCAGATGTCAGTGTGTGATGGCTTGACAGCTAGGTGCACTTGTAACCTCATAATAACTTATAGCAACATGAACCGTCTGACAACCACATCAAATGTAGTGGTGCAATGATGGACAACCTGCTAAACAGGTACACTCAGAGGTGTGAAGTCCACAGCCTGGAGTGTGATGTAATGGCATTTACCCCACTCACATCAGAATTACAAATACATAACAGCAGCCACTGTGGGCAAAGCCTGTGACTGGACTACAGAAGGACAAAGAGACACACAAAAGGGGAACCACTGGCCAGACACATGGAGAATGTGCACACAAATTGTGTAGTAACATAGGTGCAATGCAGTGTATGGAGTCAGTAAACATCACCTGCAAATACACAACACACACACATGCAAGTGGAGATCCGCAACAAAACAAAAACCCAAACAATGGACACCTCAGAGGCAAAAACACATGAGAACTCCAAAACCTACACACAGACCATGTAGACCCCACACACCAGGGTCTTGCAAACACTAAGGCCTTACCCCAAACCATAAATATCTATCCTACACAGATAGGCTAACAGCACTATCCCTGTACCCTGTTCCATACAGACTCTGCTGAGGTGACCCCTGTCTGGCATACAAAGCAATCCAGACCTTGCCTTAATGGGACTGTTGCAAATCTGGAAGTCAAGCCCCACTTGATTAACCTGTAGGCACAACATCAACCTGGGCTGGAATATCAGTACAGCTTGTTGGTGTGACAGATACATGTCCCATACACTCCCCCATCTGTGCAATACACTCCCTGTCCACAACAAGCCAAGTGCCTCAATACCCCTAATGATGTGCTTCCTGTATAAGTGCATACGAAACACAAAATACAGTCCTGTGATTCCACCTGTGTCCCTGCCAGACAGGGGCTTTATGTGCTAACATGTCTTAACATAGGCTACACTCTTGTCTGCATAGGTTATAAGGGCTTCAGGGCCAATACCCTACTGACATCATATCAACCTATCAACCTATACACAACTGTCTGTCAGTGGTTCACCACATTACTCTGGACTGCTCTGCCACTGACATACCTGGCAGTCACAGTGCTATGTGGAATATACTACACATATAATGGACATTTCTGCACAGTAGAATACACTCTGTACCCACACCTATACCTCTCAACTTCTGACAAGACATCTGGACAAGGTCATAAATAAAAGTAGGACAAAGGCCCAATGATAGGCACGCGTTGTAAATATTCCTCATACACACTGAGATAGTTGGCAGAATAATGGGTTTTGCATTAGCAGGAATTGTCTAAAGGTTATGAATTCTGAAACACTAATGTCTCTCATTATTTTGTAATGTCAGTCTTTAATTATTTCCAACTTACTTGCCATAAAAAACACACATTTATGTAGACTGGACAAAACATCTATACAAACACCTGGACAATCTGCCAAAAACTGTACAGTTGAGAGGTATGGCCACACCAGGATATGACTTTCCAGGTAAGAAGAATACCATACAAGCAGGAGATCCCCAGCCAGTATATCACCATGTTGCTGGACTGTTTACACACCTTTATCAGTCAACCAGCTGTAGCCACACTTATCAACTGGCATTTTTGGACTAGAATGTCTATAGTTGGACTCATAATATTGGTCTGTGCATCATACATCTTGTATTCCTCTGGTAAAGCACTGTGATGATCTGAGGATGCCTGTCACTAGGTATTGACACAATACATTCCAGTGTCAGACTTCAGATATGTCAGAAAATGTCTGCTAAAACAAACACTGTACCTTTAACAAATTCCTGTGTACTTTTGAGAGGTATGGCTGTAGCACACAAAACCCCAGACTGGAATACAGCTATCTCTGCAATGGAGTCCCATACTTACAGTAGAAGGTCATACTGGGCATGCTCCTACACTTAGAGAATCACAGCCAATGTCGGAACTCAGATCGGACTATATAACTGTATTGTGCATATATGTCTTTGCATACAGACATGTATGCACACCTTAACTGTCTCTACACACACCCATCACATAGGATTACCCTCTGCTAGCTGTAGGTGGCCCATATGTGATATATCTCCATCTGTTGCGTGTGATACACAGACATATATACGGGAAACATATGACAATATGTCAAGCATACACACACATAGACGTGGAGAAGAGAGAGACAGACAGTGATAGAGACACAGGGAGACACGCACAGAAGGTGAGTCATACACAGGGATACCCTGAATGGCATAGACAGATGTCCTGCTGTGGATAGTGGCATACTGGCCATAACCAGTCGTGCATGCCAACATGAAAGTGAGCTCCATTGTGTAATAATACTGAGGTGGGGTTATAATATCACATCATCTGCCTTTGTGTGTGTGTGTGTGTGTGTGTGTGTGTGTGTGTGTGTGTGTGTGTGTGTGTCTGTAGGTTTAAGTATTAAGAGGCCATTCCCACTCAGTACACTTCCCATTGCCCTACTTTACAAGATGTACTGATGTCATTCACCTTAAAAGTACCATTGGGCACCTGTCAGTCCTAGAAGCTCTGTGGTGTGTGCGATAACTGCATAACACTATAGTACAAATAACTAGATGGGTAGGGATTCAAATCTCAGTCTTGGCAAATGTGAGAGTGTGTGTTTGTTTGTAGGTGAAACAGTTTTAAGCCATTCTCACCCAGTACCCTTCCCAGTGCCCTACTTTAGCAGTACTGCTGATGTCATTCCCCTTAGAAGTACCTTTGGACAGCCCCAGCCCTATAAGCTGTGTGGTGTGTGCAATAACTATAGTACAAATAACTAGATAGGCAGGGATCATATTCTCAGTTCCCACAAATGCGTGTATACAAGTGTTTGTAAGTGTGTATGTTTGTAGAATGAAGTATTTTGAGGACTTTCCCACCCAGTACACTTCCCAGTACCCTACTTTAGCAGTCCTGCTGATGTCATTCACCTCAGAAGTACCTTTGGCCACTTGTCAATCCTATAAGCTCTGTAACATATGTGATAACTCTGTGACACTATAATACAAATAAGTAGATAAATAAGGGTTCTAATCCCACTCCTGGCAAGTGTGTGTGTGTGTGTGTGTGTGTGTGTGTGTGTGTGTGTGTGTGTGTGTGTGTGTGTGTGTGTGTGTGTGTGTGTGTGTGTGTGTGTGTGTGTGTGTGTGTGTGTATGTGTGTGTGTGTGTGTGTGTGTGTGTGTGTGTGTGTGTGTGTGTGTTTCTTTGTAGGTAAAACAGTTTTAGGCTATTCCCAACCACTACACTTGCTAGTGCCCTACTTCAGCAGTCCTGCTGATGTAACAGTATAGTACAAATAACTAGATAGACAGGGGTTTTATTCTCAGTTCTGGCAAATGTGTGTCTATAAATGTGTGTACAAATGTTTGTAGGATGAAGTATTTTGAGGACTTTACCACCCACAACACTTTCCAGCGCCCTAGTTTAGCAGTCCTGCTGATGTCATTGCCCTTAGAAGTACCTTTGGACAACCCGCAGCCCTATAAACTTAGTGACATGTGTAATAACTAAGTAACAGTATAGTACAAATAACTAGATAGACAGAGATTCTACTTTCAGTTCTGGGAAGTGTGTGTGTGTGTGTGTGTGTGTGTGTGTGTGTGTGTGTGTGTGTGTGTGTGTGTGTGTGCGTGTGTGCGTGTGTGTGTGTGTGTGTGTGTGTGTGTGTGTGTGTGTGTGTGTGTGTGTGTGTGTGTGTGTGTGTGTGAAACTGTTTGCAAGTGTGTATGTTTGTAGGGTAATGTATTTTGATGCCCTTCCCACCCAGTACATTTCCCATTGCCATACTTTACAAGAGCGTTTGATGTAATTTACCTTAGATGTACCTTGGGAAATTGTTAAATTCTATAAGCTCTGTAGCATGCGTGATAACTGTGTAACAGTGTAATAAACATAACTAGATAGACAGGGGTTCTAAACTCAATACTGGCAACTGTGATAGTGTGTGTGTGTGTGTGTGTGTGTGTGTGTGTGTGTGTGTGTGTGTGTGTGTGTGTGTGTGTGTGTGTGTGTGTGTGTGTGTGTGAAAATCATATCCCATGTGTGTGTGTGCTTGGGTGAGAATCATATCCTCTAGGGTTGTGGGTTATACCATGTTGAGGTGTGTAGCACCCAGTACACTTCCCATTGCCGTATTTTGCAAGGCCTGCTGATGTCATTCACCTTAGATGTACCTGTACATACTTGTCATCCCTCTAAGCTCTGTGGCATGTGCAATAACTGTGTACTATTATAGTACAAATAATTAGATAGGTAGGGGTTCTAATATTAATACTGACAACTGTAGTTCTTTGTGTAAAGCATATGCCCTGTGGCTGTGTGTGTAAGTTATACCATTTTAAGGCCTGTTGACCTCCTACCCATGACATTACTTTAATTAGCCTGTTAATGGCATGTGCCTCACATGCACCATGCAACACTGTACAGCCCATATCAGTCATCTGTACAGATGGAATATCCACATGTTTGCAAACTATATGTGTTCTGTGTCCCCTAACAATGAGCATCCTTGTGATATAATTGCCAAATATGCCACAGTTACCATAGTGACACAGATGCCAGCATCAGACGTCATACCCGATTGACACATCATGCTGATACAAAGTCTGTCACTCTATCACTTGTACAGATATGTAGGAGCAGTAGATTAGACCTGTTGCTAATTCTGGTGGGTTATCCCACCATCCATGAAGACATTTACAAGATTACTTATTGTAACAGGTTGTGTGTTATGTCCCAGGCATATAATCTATGTGGAGCATGTCATGTGTACATAGCACTATAGCACACACAAGTGGATATGTAGGGATACTAATATGTCTGTTGGCAACTGTGTATGTGTTTCTATATGCACAGCCCCTGTTGCTGTCTTTACTGTGTCTATGTGATGACTATACCATTTTGTGTACTTCCCCATTGCCAACCTCGTTTAAGCCCATACAGATGTCATCCACCATACAAGTACAGTTGCACAGTTTCTAACACAAAGCCACTGTGGTGCATGCAATGGTCACATCCCTGTGTATTGTACATAAATAGATGTGTAGGTCATCTAATCTGGGAAGTGTCACCTCCATGTGCATGTGTGTTTCAATGCATGTCCCCATGCAGCAGTGTGTGTGTGTGTGTGTGTGTGTGTGTGTGTGTGTGTGTGTGTGTGTGTGTGTGTGTGTGTGTGTTTGTATGTGCCAGATGGCTCTACCATGTTAAGGGCCTCTGATCCCACCATTGGCAATCCTAACAGGCCCTGCAATTGTTACCCACTTGAATAGTAGTGGCAGACACTACAACACTACATTACTTGTGTGCTATTTGTGTTATGTCTCCAGTGCTATCATTCATAAGACTGTGCAGGTAGGGGCTGTGTTCAGCCCTTTGACAGCTGCCCTGTGTACAGGACTATGACTCTGTGTGCACTACCAGCACGAGAAGCCAGACATGCATATGAGTTAGCAGACACACATGCTGGTGATTGTCAAATTAGATTAATACAGTCTGACCTGTGTCAGGAATACATACCCCAAACCTGCCATACACAGTACCAGGCATACCCTCATCAACTGCATGGAGGTTGAGTGGATAGTACAAAAATGTCAAGGGCAACAGGTGCTGATAGGTGAATCTGTTGCAGTTAAAGTAATTGGCCAAGCTTGTGAGGGACCTAGTGCCAGTACTCAAGGAACCTCCTCTGTATGTGTGAGCCTGTGGTCCTACAGAACCCCCAGGTGACATTTATGAAGGCTAGCTGGCTGTGTCAAGAGTATGTATGCAAGGTCACACCATCTGCCACAATTGTCCCTTGCACACTGTTGCATGTAAACACACCTGGTAAACATGTACATATACAGCTGTACCTTGGCTATAAAAAGGTCACTGTGTCTCCACTCTGCTATACTCATCATTGCTACTGACAGCAGGCCCACAGCCTGAAAACACACAGACACCTGGAACATAAACAGAATACAGTATGTGAAACTACAGTCAGTCAGCAGTACTAACAGCAATAGTGCATCACGGCTAACAAGGTACATACACCTCGATTTGTACTCATAACTATTGCCAGCAGATAGCACCTTACACTGCATTACATTACTACACTGTACTATAGTTACTCTGTGCATCAGATCCATATGAGCATTTCCGTGCATCAATGGTATGGATAACAGGATTGTGGCACAAGTATCATCAGTCCTGGGACCTCTCTTGTTCGGTATATATTTCTCTGAGGTACAGGCTAACACGGGAGGACCATGGCTGACCAAGTTCGCAGATGACTGCAAACTGGGTGCTATAATCGACTCGCCGACTGACACAAGCATCATCCAAAAGGGTCTCTCAGAGACAGATAACTGGTGCCAGAGCCATGGCCTAAAGCTAAATGCCAAAAAGTACATAGTCATCCCCTTTGGGAAAAACAAAGTGTCCACAAATTACCACATTTGTGGTAATCCATTAAGTACGGAAGAAGTAATTAGGGATTTGGGGACCCAAGTAGATAGCAATCTCTCCTTTGACAATCACGTTGCCAAAGTGGTTAGAAAGACCTTCTATATAACCCACCTTATCATGAAAGGGTTCACATCTAGATCAAGAGAGGTCATTGTGCCCCTCTACTCATCACTCATCAGGCCCATAATTGAATACAGTGCCCCATTTGGGATTTACCTTACCCGACACCTGCAGCAACTGGAAAGACCCCAAAAGTACCTCACCAAGAGGATCAAGGGACTCAAACAGATGCCCTATGCAGTTAGGTTAAAGAAACTCCAGCTCTACTCAGTTGCTTACCGCCTACTCAGAGGCGATCTGTGCCTGACATTTAAAGCTATGTCCAAACCAGAATTAATGGACATGCTCCACCTCAGGAAATCCAAATCCCTTAGAGCTACATGCTATAGGGACTTAAACCTCAGCACAGAAATAAATAGGACATGCTGGAGGGACAGATTCATATCCCAGAGGCTCCCCTCACTCTGGAACAAAATCCCAATCCATGTTAGGCAGAGTCCCTCAATGACCCTCTTCAAGAGAAATCTTGACGAGTGGATGGGAGATGGTAGGTTTACCCCTGGGATCTCTTCTGTGTCCCTACTAGACAGAGGCACAGTAAACTAACCTCAAAAGGGCTATCTTCTGTGACCTACTATACAGAGGCACAGTTAACTAATCTAAAAGGGTGGCGAAAGCCAATCACACTCTGGCTAGGCTTATAAATGCCCTAGGGCAGATAGCCTAGTATCAACCTATGAACCTATGAACATGCACAGGGTGTGCTGTGGGATTGCCAGAGGCCTATGCTGGGCCATATGGTTGACATCATGTGTGCCTGTGTGTCTGGAGGGGTGATGTTCAACTGGGTCATGCAGAGGAGCTGTGCATGTCTGGTGGTGACTGGCCTGTGATAGGGATATGTGAGTGTTTGCACACAATCAAGCCATGTGAATGCCTGACACAGGGCTATGTTGGACAGCCATGGACTGTACATAGCAGGATGTACAGTTCACCATCTCCTGGCAAGGATGCAGGAACTGGTTCTGCCAGGAGCTGCACTGGAATCACCAGGGCCAAGAACAGATGCAGTACCACTTTTTGATGGTGACTGCTGTCTGCTGGATCCACAACCCTGACGGAACTGGCCAGGACCACGTGCCTATGACCTGCTCTGGTGTGGTGTGGACAGCACCCTCCCTTCGGTAGTGCTAGTGGTACTGCCACTACGGGACTGTGAATGTGCACAGCCACATGGGCTCTCAGCTGATCATGTTGCTGACCTACGTCCACCTAGCAGATGCCCTACTCCCACCACATGCTCGAGCACAGATATTGCATGGTCGAGCAGTGACAATGTCTCACTCCACTGTCTATCCACAACATTGGCAAAATGACGTATGGCATCACAAATGCCATGGAGGTCATCAGATGTGGCAGTAAGCACTGCATTCATGACCCTGTGCATCTGTCTGATGTTGTAGTCAGTATGCTCCTGTGCCTCCATGATGGACCATAACATGCATCTGGTGACACCTGCTGTGGCACTTGTTACAGGGGCTTGATGGGCAGCAGTCCTCCGTCGAGCACCCCTGTCCAACTGCATGTGTGTGACCTTGCCTGCTCTATGGCTATGGCTAGTGTCTACACTCACACTTGCCAAAGTCACAGCACTAGCCAGTTCCAAGCCACCAACCTCTAACTGTCCATTATCTGTGGCTGTTGGGGACTGGGTATGTGTGGGCATATTGACTGTGTGTGGGGACATTGTGGGTGAAAGTGGGATACCAACAAATGGCACAGATTCAGGCTTGACAACCCCACCTGTGCCTCACTATGACCACCAACATCATGAGAGTCCACTGAGACACTGACGTCAGGTTGTAAGGAGGAGAGACACCAACCCCCATGTTCACCTATGAGGGGAAGACAACATATGTAAATGAATACCCTGCATTATTATGTCTGCTGATACACACACACGCACACACGCACACACGCACACGCACACACGCACATACGCACACACGCGCACACACACACACACACACACACACACACACACACACACACACGCGCGCTCTCCTGGTAAATTCTGGCACAGCTTTGACACCTATGGGCACTTCAGGCCAAACCTTACAGTAGTTCTGACTGCCACAATCCATCTCTTTATCAGCTACTGAAGGCCCTCAACAAAGGGTGACAAATCCTACTGTGTGATGGGCCTATTACAAGAATGGTAATTGTGATCAAGGCCAAGGCTATTGGAGTGAGCTATACAGTGTCACCAAGTGCATAAGCAAGTACTGTAAGAGCTGACTTACTGCTATACAGACCAGACACATTGGCAAGGTTTAATGATATGTGATGATAACTGATGAAGGAACAAGATAATATACTATTTCTGCAGTACCTATACAGTTCAGACTCACAGGGATTCATTTCAGACAACATTGCAAGACAGTCTGCAATACATACAGGAAACATGTAAAATACTAGGTGCATAGCTTCATAAGATGATACCAGGCTATTGGCCATGATGCCCTCATAAGCCTAGCCCAGACTTTCGCCCATGTTCCTTCAAAGCCAGCACCTGTTTCCCCTGTCCAGCTGGGACACATGTGGGATCCCAGGGGTGTCTTTTTCCATTTCCCATGCAGTTGTCCAGCTTCTTCTTCAAAAGGACTATACACATACTCTGCTTGACATAGGGAGAGAGTATTTTACAAACAGGTATTGTGTAGGACACTACACTATCCCACCAACAAGTACTATACATGTCACAGACCAGGTGAGGGCCTTGTGTGTGTGTTGCGTGAGTGGGGTTTGTCTTACAGATATGCAGAAACCTCATCAAGGCTGGTTTGGAAATGGCCTTGTATGCCAGGCACAGGTTGCCTATGATCAGTCTGTATGAGACCGAGTATAGGGGCAGGGCTTTCAGCCTATCTGTATAGCATAGGTGCTGCAGACCCTGGGTTTGCCTATTCAGGAACCTCTGTGGTCTCTACAACTGCTGCAATTTGCTTGGCAAGGTACATGCCAAAGTAGCCATTGTACTTGATAATGTATCTGATAATGGTGGAGTACAGGGATGTTGTGGCCTCCTCGTTCTTGGATGACATACCAATATTTGTGAGGTGGGTCATATAAACAGCCTTCCATACAATGATGCCCACATGGTGGGAAACTGTCAGGTTTCTACCAACCTTGGTGCACAAGTTGCCTCACACCTGATTGCATGCTCAGTACATTGTTATTACTGTCATAATTAGTGTGGACAACAGCTACCACAACAGGGAAAATTATGCATCTCCTGGCATTCAGTTTGAGGCAATGCTTCTTGCACCAGTCATTAATTTGGGTAAGGGCATCTTAGAGGATGCTCACATCTGTAGGGGAATGTAAGACAGTGGCCAGCTTGCAAGCATCTGTAAACTTGGTCAGCCACAGACCACTGCTTTTATCCTATACCTCAGAAATGTATATCTCCAACAGTAGAGGCCCTCAGACTTGGGGTACTCTGCTTTATAAGAGTCTACTACTAGAGGTGGCTTCCACTACTTTGACTGAGTGAGTACTATCATTGAGTCAGTTAGCTACCCATCTGATAACATGCAGGATGATGCCTAGCTGTGTAGGCTTATGTATCATGGCCACCTGGGGATTATTGTGAGAGATTTGGGCTAGATGAAGGTAGGCAGTGTTCTCCATCTTCCCCTTGTCCTTGTGTTTGTTGACTGCTTCAGACAAGTCAACCAGGTTTAACAGGCCTGATCTCCCTTTGACAATACCACACTGTGTGGGATCAAGCATTTTGAGGTTGCTGATGTCCCTGTTCATAAGGTCCTTGATATTGCCTTCCATGCCCATGCAGATCAGTCTAGTTAGGCTGATGTGCATATGACTGGCTGGGTCAGTGGATTGCTCCACCTTTGTTTATAGAGATGGCAGTGGCTGTCCTCTGTGCAGATGGGATGACATTGGTGCTCAGGCTTTGGTTGACTACAGTGTGTAATGGATCTGAGAGCTTATGCCTGAGTTCATGTGGGATGTAGACAGAGATGGTATCAGGCCTGTGGAGACTTCTGTGTGTTGCCTTTGAGAGGGCATTATGGACCTGCTTCCTGATGATGAGGGGAGGGGGCAGGTGCTGTGCATGCACACATGTACCAATGGGGGGGCAGGGAGGTGATGTTTACACTTCACCTGTCTGCAGCAGGTTGCCTATCTATATGCCATATGTGTATGTGGTGTTATTGACCATCACTACAGAGCAGATTTGAGTGTTACTTCTGGGATTGCAGACATATGTGAGGAAGGCCTAGTGATTGGCCTTGGTGGATGTGTCCAATTTGCACTCAAAGATAGCCTTAGGGTAATTCATCTGTGACCTTATTTGCTTGTACAGACCAAGGTGACATTGCTTCCAATAAGGCACTTGTTCCTTCTTTGCCCTGTCCAGCAATTATTTCCACCTATTATTGTATTTGTGCATTGCTGCTGTCATCATGGACATTTACCCTACTTTGAGGGAAATGATGTTGTCCTATCAGGTATTGCTGAGTTCATACAGCTATGTAGGTGCTCGCATAGTATTGTGGTGGGGGCCTGGACACTACTGCTAGTCCCAACTGACGGGATGGTGGCTGTAAAGCTACTTCTACCTGCTCTGAGGAGATTTCTAGTTTTGTTTGAACCTGACAAGAGGGGGGCAGGGGAGATGGTGACCTGAACAGTGATGGCTATGTGGTCAGACCTTCCCAAGGAGGATGACACTGTATGAGTGCTACAATGGCTACTCATGTTGGTTAGGACCTGGTACAGGATATTTCCACCTGTCGTAGGAGTGTTGACCAGCTGATCCAACGCATTGCCATTGACAAATCTGAGGAATCTCTGTGCATTCATGTTCAGGTAGCATAGGTCATGTACACAATGGTTGAGTAGTTAAAGTCACCCAGGAGCAGGGTAAATGGCAAAATCTTGACAGATTCAAACAAGTCCAGATAGTGTGGTGGGTGTCCAGAGTCATGGTTGGAGGTCTGTAGCTAGCTAAGATTTGAGTAGGTGTTTTGTCAACAGTTAACTGCACTCTGGATGTGTCCCATTTGTCATACTGTTTAACCAGCCTGGAGGTGTGTAATTGTATGATAATATTTAAATCTCCACCTCCTGTGGCTTTGCCGCCCTGCATTTGGGGTATAAACGTATGGTGGGATGTGTAACCTGGCAAGGTTAGTATGCTCTCCACAGCTGCAAACCAGGGGTCAGTGACTGCACAAATGTCAGTATCCTTCAGAACGAGTTACACTTGCAATGACATGGGTTTCATGCTAAGACACCTAGCTCCTGTTAGAGCAAGACATCTGCACAAAGGCACCACACATCAATGGTGGGCAAAGGTCAGAAAATAGTGACACTTTATAAATCTAGCTGTAACACAATTAGTTGCTAGCAAAGACAGTTTCATATTCACAGGACAACTCCACAGGATATGACATATGATATTCAAATGCATGTTATTATGTTATGACCTCAGTCTTTAGTGGGTTGCAAGTGATTTGCCAGATAATACATAACTGTAAGAGGCATAACTACAAATATGAGGCAAGCACATGGTCACTTTGCAAAACTCTGGACAGCTGACAGGTATGGGCTCAATATATTACATACAGCTCAACATACACTTCTGCGCCTGTTGTTTACTATGTGTATACCCTATATAAGTCTCTTACATTTGTAAGACAAACATATATATAATAGTAGCATTCACAGGTAACATATGAATATTTACAACATCCCGGGTAGCTGGCCTAGCAGTGTCACAGTCAGTACTGGACAACAGACACTCCAGTAGTAATCATACATGAGCTGACCTTTGCTGGGGTGACTCAGGGGTCAGAGCTGTGATCTATGTCACTGCAGTCAGGGCCAGCAGGAATGACCATAGGTGCCAGACAGCAGCACGTGAGTCCAGCAAGTCTTGTTGCGACCTAGTGTTTAACTTCCTATTTCAAATTATTGCACCCTCCTTCTGCATTCCATTACATGTTTAAGTGATTGACATACCTGTTATAGTGCTGAAGAGTTTCCTCAGAATAATGCAAATGTTTAGGTTTGTGTAGTCACAGTCTGTCTTTGTGTAGATAGGTTCAGACCTGTGTTGCATGGGCATCAGCTTACCTTTTGTAGGTAATGCTCATGAGCAGGCAATGGCCTGTGAACCAATCAGTGTTTCCCATTTCCTACTTGCATCCAGAGCAGCTGTGATGCTTTCCATTAGCCAATGCCAGGGCAACACAGTGCTATAATTAAGTCCTTCATGTAGGCCTTGCCCTTTTTCCTTGCCTGTGAGGAGGACATTATGAAGGTGTGAGAGCTACAGCTTCACAGACTGTAGGTGGAAATACCTCTCAGAACCAGAAATGTGGAGACATCCTACAAACATGGGGGACAAATTTCCAGAATTGGGTACAGATTGTAAGTAAGTATTGCTGTTATACACATAGAAGATTGATAGGTTAGTCCCAAAAGAAGATATCTCTGCAGCCCAAAGGGCCAAACCCAGAATAAAAATACAATATGTGTAACAAACAGGATAGGACCACCACGATGTAAAACATAAAACAGATATTTATTTCATAAGAAAAAAGATAAGCGCTTTCGCATGCTAATAAAACACGCTTATTCAGATCTCACTAAACAATAAAAATGTTCCCCATATATACATTCAATTCAATTAAAACACCTGAAACAATCATTCATTAGCAAATGTTAATTCATCTCATTAATTCAGCTACAATTTAGCTAGAATTAAGCTCTTTAAAGCTACCTTACTCATTCATCCAGTTTTTCATTTTAAATGGCTGTCTCATATAAAAATACATAAATTATATTCTTAAAACATAAAATATAACATATTAACTTCAAAAATATATATAAATATATAAATCATATATAAAATAATATATATAAAAATAAATGAATCAAATATATATATAAAATAATTCTATATATAAATGTCTCTATCATCATATTATGTCACTTTATATTCCACATCTGAGACATGACAGTTTAGTATATATGTAGAAATTTAGATAATCTTATAAATATCTGTTATTGTATCTCATGTGTGAATATATAGATATGTAAATATATATATATATATATATATATATATATATATATATATAATATGAGGTAAATAGAAATCATATATAAAATATAAAAGCTTTGTTGGATATTTAGATTACGAGCACATTTGCATCCTGGCTTAAATCAATTTACAAGTATCAAGGCCATACTTGAAGCACGCACACTTAAATAAAAACATTATATTATAAAGGAATCTATATATACACATTTATATATTTTTATAACTTTTATAACTTTTTATATTTTATATATGATTTCTATTTACATCATATCATATATATATATCCATATATCATATATATATATATAAATATATATATATATATATATATATATATATATATATATATATATATATATATATATATATATATATATATTTACGTATCTATATATTCACACATGAGATTTGGTCACAATTGTGTACTAATGTATCTAATACAATAACAGATATTTATAAGATTATCTAAATGAACTTACACACAAATATTTATTCTAAATTATGTCATTGCATTTTGCATAAGTAAGGTTCTACATATATACTACACTGTCATGTCTCAGATGTGGAATATAAAGTGACATAATATGATGATAGAGACATTTATATATAGAATTATGTTATATACATATTTCATCAATTTATTTTTATATATATTATTTTATATATGATTTATATATTTATATATATTTTGAAGTTAATATATTATATTTTATGTTTTAAGAATATAATTTATGTATTTTTATATGAGACAGCCATTTAAAATAAAAAACTGGATGAATGAATAAGGTAGCTTTAAAGAGCTTCATTCTAGCTAAATTGTAGCTGAATTAATGAGATGAATTAACAATTGCTAATGAATGATTGATAGATTAACAAGGTTTGTCTGGAAATGCATTTTCTGCGTGACTTAACGTCTGACAGTGATATGTCTCTGACAGACCTCTCAACTGTCCAGATGTCCACAGAATGCCCAGAGGCTTGCCTGTTATGTTTGGTCTGTTCCTCAGGCAATTTCTGTTTTTGAGAAATCAGTAGGATAATGTGAGGATTATAATCAGTAAATGTTGACATCCATTTGTTTTTCAGACATCATATCCTTCAGGGATGTTATGTTACAACAAACCCTGTAACACCAGGAACTGTTTCAGTGTGTAACACCATTATGTGATATATGTCCCTGTTTTCCATCCCCTGTTACCCAGGTATGTCAGGCTTTGTCCAGATGCCTTGCAGTAAGAGGTTCAGAGGTATGGTATATCATTATTTAGTGACTTCACTCCTGGAAGTGGTATGCAGCAGTGGCCATAAATATGGTCCCACACCCTAGACATTCTGTGGAAATCTGTACAGTTGTAAGTTATGTATGACTGGCCATTATTACCAGACAGTCAAGATTGCGTAGCAGTGTAGTGAGTAAATGTTTGTTGGGCTGAGTAAGGAGAGTGGCAGATGTGAGTGCCATAGATCATTTTCTATCTGATTGTGCATGTTGCTACAGTTGCTAGTGGTCTATCAGGTGTATATGTTTCTATGGACATACTGAGAAATGTCCTGTAACATCTCACGATTCCCAGTAGACTGTGACTTGGGGTAGTATATGTTGGTGTAATGTGTTACTGGCAATCGGGATATGTTTGTTCAGACAGTTGTTGTACTCAAGAGTTCAGCTGGTATACTGGTATGTTGCTGTGATTGTGGTTCAAATGGTTGTGTGTGGACAATTTCTCACTGATGTCTGCTTTTCCCTTCAGTTACATCCCTGTAGTGCATGATATACTTGCAAATGCATGAGTAATTCCCCAGAGCTGAGTTGGGGTAGTGTTGTGTTATTCTGACTGTAGTTCAGAAGGTGCTGGGTGAAATGGTTGGCAACTCTCAGTGTTTACTCCCTTCTGTTACATGACTGCAGTCATACTTCTCCACTGCCCAGATTTCTATACACTGTCCAGATGTGTGGCTCATATGTTTGGTCTGTTCCCCATAACAGCTGTGGGTTTCTGACAAATCACTGAGATGATGTGAGCACTGACATCAGTAAATGATGACAATCATTTGTGTTTCAGACCTGCAATCTGTCAGAAAATATATGTTAAAACAAACCATGTTACTCTAGCAGACTTCTACACTTATAATAGCTATATTTCCCATATGCTACTATTGTTTGCCCTGTACCCCCCCCCCCACTTTGTTGGACTTTTGCAGATGTCTTGCAGTAAGAAGTTGAGTATATAAATATATATATGTATATATATATATATATATATATATATATATATATATATATATATATATATAAATATATATATGTGTGTGTGTGTGTGTGTGTGTGTGTATATATATATATATATATATATATATATATATATATATATATATATATATATGGGTCTACTTCTGATTGTCAAAAGCTCAGCTTCACGACTGGACTTAGTATATTTAAGTACGGGGGTGTAGGAGAGCACAGCCCCCCACATGGGGGATGCAGGGGGGCTTGCCCCCCTTCAGCAAAATACTATTTAAAGCAGTTTTTTTTTTCTAGTTCGGAGAACCGGGTTTTACAAAAGTGCACTTTCAATCTAGTGCACTTTCACTTTAATGGGTTTTGATGTTGCTTGATCAAGATTGTGAGATTTCGATCAAGCAACATAGACCCATATAAATATATATGTATATAAGAGTACTAAGGATGTGTATGTTTCCCTTATGTTAAACGAATGTAGTGAATGACTTGTTTGTAAAAGAATTACCAATTCATACATCTCCGATAGTGTAGAAGTGTGTTGTTGTGATTGTAGTGTGCAGGGTCCTGGGTTCAAGACTTGGTAGTGATGACTTTTTTTTCATTAATGTTAAATGACCATAACGCATGGTATGTTTATAAGAGCATTGCAAATCCTCACAGCTCAGTTGGTGTAGTTGTATGTTGTTGTGATTGTAGAACACAGCGTCCTGGGTTTGAGACTTCTCTCAAGAGAGAATGAATATGCAGGTTGGTGATGAAGATCATCTTATGGGCAATTTAACTTTGCTTATTCAGAAGCTGAATGCACGAATGGATGATTTAAATGCCAAAGTTGATGGCCTTAGTGGTATAGCAGCAAGTATTGGCGGTTCCAGTCGGCAAGTTAACCCGAATGGGGATGCCAATGGTAGTGCATTATTGCATGGAAATAGAGGTTTACCTTCCACATCAGCAGCTTTACCGGGGACTAACCAGAGGCTGAATGGACTTAATTCTCCGGTTCAAAACAATAAAGGTACGAGTGTTCAGAATGATAACAATGTTCAATTTAACCTGCCTTCATTGACTGAGTGCATCAATAAACCGATGGTTTTAACTTTCAGCAAAGCAGTAGCTAGTACTTCAGCTGTGACTGCTAACAATCATACTAACACTGTGGATATTGTAAGTAATTTAAAAACTTTTGATAATAAGTTATTTAAACTCAAGAAACTTCAATTGAAAATAGTTTATTTACGTATGTGTATTGAGAGGGGTCACAACCCGAAGGGCCTATGACTATGGTGGTTTCCTGTAGGTTTAGAACGTGGTTCCCGGTTTCATAAAGACCTTTTGGTTTTGTTTGATAAACAAGGCTGTGAATTTCTTGAACTGTTAATAAAAGACTATGATGCACAAATTTTGTTACTGAGGAATGATTTGTTGGAACTCGAAAAAGCTATTAAAGGGAACAGTGACTTTCATAGGTATAAATATGATTTTTCACGTATATTTGTTAGCATTGAACAAACCTTGGAGAGACTATGTACAGCTTACCCCTTACCTCCCCTTAATACCAATTTGAGAACCAGTGATGAACTGCTTAATGTTGGGGAAGGAGGATCTTTGGCTAATTCTGATGTCTTGAATAACATTACTGCTGTTATTGACCTTACTGGTGATGAGAATAATACCATTCTACCTTCTCCACGTTACAGTGAAAGGCTGAGAAACCAACATGGGGTACAGACTAATACCATCCATAATACGGGTTTTCACAACAACAAGCCTGTACAGGGCGGTTTTACGGGACCCCACATGGGCAGGTACTGACAACCGAGGAAGAACAATCGTCGCCACAGATAACAATTAGCCCCTGTGTATTGAATCCATCAGAAATTACTGAAATTACATATCCTTGTGTATTGAATCCACCAGAAATGACTGAAACTGTATATCTGCATATTTTAATCAATACGTTTGGTGACTTTAGAATATATAATTTTACTGAATTTGAAGTATCTCCTCAACTTATTAATGTATTGTCCAAAGGGTTATCTTTCATACCAGCCAAGCATATGAATGTGGCTGACACCATTTTAGAACTGAAAATTTTCATACGTAAATTGAACTTGTTGTGCCTTCTTGGGAATATGTCTAGTCTGAATTCTGATGTACATATTTCCAGTATTTTTAATCCCGCTTTGCATAACACCATTAGATTTTTTGAAAAAATTATGTGAATTAGATTTACGTAATTTATCTGTGATGGGTGTTAAAGGTAGGGAGACTAGTGGAAATAACATCTCTAACAATGAATTAAAAGCATTAAAATTATTAAGAGATCAAAGAATTAGAGTATTAAAACAGGATAATGGTGGTGGGCTTGTTTTAATGAGTGATAAACTTTATGAAGAAAATATCTTAATGTTACTTAACACCGATACCTATGTTAAGGCTTCCTTGAACAAATTAAATGGGGCCTATCAACGTATTAGAGTTTTGATTAAGGATTTATTTATTGATCGTATGATTGATTTAGAAACCTTTAATTATTTGACTATGCCCTCACCCATTACACCAGTTATTTTTGGATTGCCTAAAATTCACAAAAACTTGAGTAAACCAACTTTACGCACAATTGTGGACGAACGTGACAGTATAACTTATGGGTGTGCTAAATTGGTTGATTCTAAATTTTAAAAATATTTGAAGAATCAACCACAAATATGCCGGGATTCATGGAGTTTTTTGGAAACAATAAATGGCTTAAAATTTGAAGACCAAATGAATTTTTTAACCGTCGATGTCCGTGACCTTCATACTGTTACTCCTCAGAAATTAGGTATTGAATGGGTTTGCGAGTTTTTGTTTAAGTAAGGAGTTTTAGGTGATGAAATTAACTTAATAGAATATTTACTGGACATTGTGCTCTCTAATAGTTATATTTTGTTTAAAGTCAATTTTTATTATCAAAAATCCAGTGTTGCCATGGGTTCCCCCTGTGGGGCGAGCTTTGCGAATACTGTTATAGCATATTGGGAAAATGAGATTCTGTTTAAACTTGACATCTTTAAAGAATTTGTCTGCTGGTACACACGTTATTTGGACGATATTTTTGTTTTATTTAAAGGTGATGAAAGCAAGGCTGCGGAATTTGTCTCTATATTATCTAATCTTACTTCATTTTTGAGCTTTACCTATGAATTTAATAACTTTAAGATATCATTCTTGGATGTATTACTTATTAAGGATAAGGTGAATTTGTGTTATATTGCAAAAATCTACCATAAGCCAACATATTCTAATACTTTTCTTCACTTCAGTAGTGCTCATCCCCATTATTAGAAACGTGCTGTTATTAAAGGCCAACTAGTTGGAGCAGCCCAAATGACCACCCTAGAGGATGATTTTTGGGATGAATGTTATCTACTTAAAACAATGTTTATAGCAAGGGGATACCCATCTACCTTGATTGACAACCTTATATCTGAGGTTAGTAATAAACATAATAATGGTTGGTTTAAACCCATTCTTGGTAGAATTGAAGTCATTAATGGCATTAATACTAATGACTGTGGTACTGAGGGTCCGCATTTGAATTCCTCTAATATGAATACTAATTCTAATGAAGGTAACATAATGCCTCATTGTATTTTATTACATCTTTTTGTATTGAGGCTGAAATTGTGCAGGGTATTCTATACAAGAACTGGGTGGTATTGAAAGAGGACACTTTTATTAGAAACAAGATACCAGATATGTCTCAACTTGTTTATAAAAGGGGACGGAACCTTAAAAATTTGGTTGAGACTGTATTGCCCCCTTTATAAAAGGATGGAAGCATGTACAAATGTGGTTCTTGTAAAATGTGTAAACATATTAACGTGACTAATAGTTTTTCCATAGGTAGAAATAAATAGAGTTAAGGGTAAATATAATTGTAGTGCCACTGGTGTGGTATATTTAGCCCAGTGTCAATATTGCCCCCAGTTCTATATTGGTAAAACTGATAGGCACTTTAGAAAGAGAATACATGAACATTTATATAGCATTAATAGAAAAGATGTAAACCACGCTTTAGCAAAACATATTATTGAATGTCCTGAGCATTCATTTTTGTTTCTTGTTATTGAACAAATACATGCTAATATTAGAGGTTGGCCAGTATCTGTGGAGTTAGAACTTAGAGAATTATGGTGGCAAGTATTAACTAATGCTTACAACTATCCTGGTTTAAATGAATACAGTTCCATTAAATGTATTTTGAAGCTTAAGGCCTTAAATAGACATTAAATGACCAATTGTGTACTAGTTTTAATATTGTTATATGTTTTAATATACTTGTATATATTTATATGCTTTTATATTGTTAATTAATGTAAGTTTTGTTAAAGGTGAAAAGAACTTTATGTAGAATGAAATATGTTCTTGTGATTACATTGTGATTTAATGGACAATATATTTTTAAATGTTTTACAGGATATGATGTCATTGATGTGGAGGGTTATTTAAACTAAGTCAGTTAACAACTGTGTTTGTTTGAGGAAGTTTGAGAATTTTTACATTCGAAAGCGCTTACAATAAATTGAATTAGTTTTAGTCCAGTGAATGCCCTTTGCCTATTTGTTTCTCTGGGTTTGAGACTTGGTAAGGCTGGTTATTTTGTTGCTGGGTGCTGAAAGGGCTGATTGAGACAAAGGGATTAAGGCACTTTTAAGCAGTTGTAAGCAGGTTTGTACGGTTTTGCGTGAAGCTAATCAGTGCTAAAAGATGTTTAAGTCCTCTTAGCTTCACTTAGCGGCGCTTACTCCGACTTACACCTGAGCCAATTTTCAATAAAGAAAAGAAAAAAGATGATAGCAAAGTGGTAAAATGGGGGCAATCAGGTGGTAAATCATCAGGAAAACCAGCTAGGGATGTGCAGGGTGGGTGTAGGAAAGGACCATAGCTCAAGATTTCTACTGCAGCAACAGCTGTGGTAGATGTGGAAAATGTGGAATTTACAGCCTCACACCCCACAGGCAGGGGTGCTGTCAACAGACATTTGTAGAGTAATTTGAGTGCTGATTAATTTATGTAACTGGACTTGGGGTGAAATGTAGAGCTATATTTGGGGCAATGAATTTTTGTGGGACAGATGGCCTTTTTTTATTAAGGTGAGAGTGGGATGTTGGGGAAGGGCTGAAGGTATGTTTGGAGAGGTAGGTTGAGTAGGATAGGTTGCATTCACAGACAGACAAGACACACAAGACAGCAGACAGGGGTGGTATATGGCACATGAAGGAGTAAACACCTTGGACGGGGAAGGTGGTTGGGAATCAGAGGCACATAGGTTCAGACTTCCCCTTGATCTAGATGTGAATCCTTCATGATAAGGTGGGCAATGTAGAAGGTCTTCGTTTAGAAGGAAAGCCAAACTGGGTTGGATCCAAAGTCTCCAAAGTTCCCCTATGTCTTATATTAGATCCATTATGATCCTCTCCATGGCCATGGCTTTGCAGATAGGGCATGTCTAATGGGACGGTAATTTCCAGGGTTGGTGGGCTCTGCATCCTAAAGATTAAACAGCTTCCGAAGCTGTGGGTTTAATTCTGTTGATGAGTTTACAGCCCACACGGCAGGGGACTTCGTCGGTCCCATGATTGCTGTGTTCTTTTCTTGGAGAAGGAAGCTCTCACCCACAGGGGTGTAGATGTTTGGGGGGCTGCAATGGGTATAGATATCTCTCCTTTAGGGAGGGGGAGAGTTTGCACTGAAACCTTTCAGCCAGTATGAGGTAAAAGTGATGATGGGGTGCTCTCAGGAGCCTTGAACCAGGTTTCTGTCAGCACACACCGACATCATGTCTCCATACTGAGAGGGCCTCCAGACAGCATGCATCTTGAGGTTGATTGAGACTTCATTGATTGAGCAGCAGCCTTAGTTTTTTTTTTTTTGTTTTTTTCTAGGGGGGTGGTAGGTTTAGAATTTGAGCCTTGCCTAAAATTGCCTAGGGAGTGGCAGAGCCTTTGCCAAAATCGGAATGGGAGGGTGGTGCAAGAAAGCCCCGTGCTTACAGAAGCAGCGCTTGTCCATGTTGTCCATGTCCCAGGCAGACAGACATTGGGATCCCTTTGAATGACACCCAGAGTTAAGCCAATTGTTAAATGTTCTGTGTGTTTATGTGTATGATTTGAGGTTGTGATGGTATTGTGTGAGACTGGGTCTATAGTGTGTGTGGTTACCTTCTCCTCCTGTCTGGTCATGCCAGTCCCCTATTGAGAAGAGATAATTATAGTTGTAGTCAGTTGTAAAAGTAGTTGGATAGGACAGTAGGAAGAAGAAATATGAAGAAAGAAAAGTGGAATTTAGGTAGCCCTAATAGTTTAAATCTGATTAACCTGCACCTGCCCTGCAGTGCCCTGCAGGTAGCAGTGCAGGTGCTAAAGCGCTTATCCGTGCTTTATAGCAGGGAAAAAAAAAATGGCCGAATTACTAGTTTGCTGCTTCTAACCACATCCAAATGTGTACAGTGGGACTGAGGTCCCCACCCATGGACAGTCACCACTGCACCTTCATGGCCCTGAAGGTGGCTGTGCTGGGTGCTGGGCAACAGGCATGGCTTGCTTCTCCAGGAGCACCAGGTTGCCCTGCATCTGATGCAGCTTTCCATTCAATTCAGAGCAGATGACAGTATGCACCATAACCCAGAACTTGGGGTGGGTGACAGGCTTCTCTCCAGGCTTGCCCCCAGGGGATGATGGGCCCCATCCCCTGATGTGGTTCCACTCAAAGGTGGTGCAGGACCAGCAGATGAGGAAGTTCCAGGTTGGGTCTCAGATGTGCTGGGGCCCAGTGCCATTGCCAGATGAGGCAGAACAGGTAGATCCACCGGGATCTACCTTCCCAAATGTGCTATGTTGTTGAGGTCTTCCAAGATATATGGGTTAGTCATGAACAAACCATTATAAAATTGGTTATAACGGCATGCATGGGTGTCCCAATTAACCCAAACCACAGATCTGAAACAGTTGCATAGCAAACAGAACACATGCATAAATGGAACAACAGTAAGCATTATAAAAGCATGCCAGTTACATAGACGGCAACAGGCCGTGAACAATGGTATTTGAACAAGGTGTGTTAATATGCAATCAATTAAATATATGAACAATAACAGAACAGAACTCCCAACATCAGGTTTTGAGAAAAACATACCCATAGTATAAGAATAATAATTAGTGATGCAGATGTGGGGTGGTGGGGGAGAGAAAAAGTCCATTAAGTGTATAGGCTTCTATTTTTCACAATAGTGCTGCTCAATATTTTACAGGTCTGCCCTCACTTTACATCTATCTATGGCGTATAGCTTCTGTAGCACATACATACCTGTCAAACTGTCAACCTGTAATGGTATGGAGCAGATTGGGACAACTATGGCTATATTACTAGGGGGGCTTGTACATGTCAGGGTTACATATCTGACAAAGAAGGGGTACCCTGCACTGATGTTATGTGTGTCTGCTACTGGCATACTTCACCTGGATTTCTATCTGTGTCCAAGGTGATTGGCAGCAGTAACAACTAGCCATGACAGTGTGAACCTTGAGTGACATGTATCGGGAAGAGTGCAGGGTGTATGTACCGATCCTGCTGTCATTTGCAGGCATGGGGTTGGACAGTGGGGCAGTTGTACATGGTGTATTGGTATACCCTTCCAACAGCTACTACAAACATTTCTTTACCTGTAAGACATGTGGAGAAAATATCTGTTACCACTATCTGACTGTTTCTACAAATATTCAAGATTTCCTGAGTGTATATATAATATATATATATATATATATATATATATATATATATACACACACACACACACACACACACACACACACACACACACACACACACACACACACACACACACACACACACACACACACACACACACACACACACATCTCAGTACCATTCCCTGGATTTGAACCATGCTTGGGTGTGCTGAAATGAACAACAAAAGCAAACAACAGTAAGCAACACCAAAGTGAAGCATCAAACTTTAGCAACAACTGGTTCAGATCCAGGAGAACAGAAAAATCACCAAATGCCTTTGGTCATTTTTCTATTCTCCTGGATCCGAACCAGTTGTTGCTAAAATGAATAACAAGACTATTTCTCATCACACTGAGCTATTGGGGAACTGCTGTCTTTTGTTTGACTGATTTCTGTCTATTAGTCTGTGGGTTAGACAGTCTGACCTTGTAATCCTGAGATTCCTGCATGACAGATAGTTAATATACTGTGTATTAATCCTTTGAAATAATACAATCTGGAAATCAAAGGTTAATACAAGGCAATGCTGCAGGGGACACACTATAATACATTAGACATTACTTTTCAGGGTTCAGATCATCGTGCATAACATATTTCATTTATATCTTGTTTTACAGCTCCACAATCTACTGTTTTGCATAATAGCTGGTTCTCAGAACAACTTCAGTAAATTCATGCTGTCAAAGCCATATTTGCTGTGAAGAAGCTGTACACATTCTATTTGTACAACAACATACCAGATTAAACACAGCAGTTGGTGGTTTAGGTCTTTATTGTACTTATATGACACAGTGCTTTACTACTGGATATCCTGTAGATCAATATTAGTCTGGCAAACTGGCAGCAAATGATTTACTCCTTCTTATTTATTTCACTATATACTGCAAGGTAGATCTGTACTCACCAGCCTCTTGGTGCAGCCTTGTCAGTCTGTCAGCGTGGGCCTCAGCACTGCTAGCCCCCTCTGCTGCAGCTGTAGGGGGAGCAAACAAACATTAGGCATACCTGTCTATCACATATTCAGGCTAGGATTTTGTACAGCTATGTATGAGATACTTACTAATTACTGGAGCATTCCCTGCCCGGGCTTTTGGATCCACTTGGCCAAGATCTCCCGCTTCCTCTGCTTTAGGTGAGCATAGTGGTGCTGTACCTGCTCACCAGTTCAAGGGATTTCTGTGGCACTGGTGAGGTCATGTGCCAGATGGTCCCATGCCTTCACTTTGTACTGATAGCCCTGGTATTGGCCCTGCAGCAGTCTATCATCATGGTTTTCTACAGGGACCCCAGCCATGACCTTGGATTCCTGAATACCCCAGCTCTGTGCCCGAAGGCACGCTCCCTCTCCAATGACAGACATAGTTCCTGCAGAGATCAGACTACAACAGGTTATGGTTGTATTCCCACCTGTGCGGTTTAAATAAGGCCATATTCCTGTCCTTTGGTGTCATTGGACTATTTTGAAAATGTTAAGCTCAGCTAAGCAGTGCACAAATCCACTAAGATGAGTTGAACAGTGCTTAAAGGAGTAAATGCTGAGCTCTGCTTAACAGTGCATAAATCCACTTAGCTGAGCTGACTGCTGCTTAGAATTCACATTTAAGCAATGCTTAAACAGGCTAAGCATAGCTGAGCACTGCTTAGCATTGCTCAGTTTTCATTTTAAAAAATATCAGGATTGTAGATTAATTCATCATTACTGACATATTATTAAGTGTATATGATTTACTTTACATGACATCCCCCTATGTGCTTTCATTACATTACCTTAGGGTGTGACGATACTGTATGGGACACTTGTGTATAAGTGGGTGATTTCACATGTTATATGCACTCACACTTCCATTTTGGAACAGATACACTACCTTGGGTGATAAATATCATTTTCTACATAATTTAACTTAAAAAATTAATTTTAACAATGCTTTCCCATGTAAAAATAAAGTGCCTTGGTACGTGAACCGTGAACACCTGCATACAAAGCCGGAATTCTAAACACTATGATATCTTGTCACTAAGATTTTATCTATACATTTTTATTTAGCTACTCTGAGATGTTTAAGCAATGCTGAATAGAGGGCCATAATGTGCAAACCCGCTCAGCTATGCTTAAACAAACCTTAGAATGAAAAAAAAAATGAAAAAAAAGGAAATTAATAAATTAATTTTAATGATGTGTATAAATACTCCTTGTAAGTCACAGTAAGGGCAATTGCAAGGGGACAAATAGGGACAGCTTTTAAATATTGCTCTTACAAACTTAGTACATTAATAGAATAATAGGTTTTGCATTAGCATTACTTTTCCAAAGGATGTGGAGTCTTAAACTCAAATGTTTGTCATTATTTACTGACTCCTATCCTAGCCTATGCTATTTGCCAGGTACGGACAGATATTTGGGGGAACACACCAAAAATATGAGGCAGACATCTGGATATTCTGCAAAAGCATGTACAGTTGAGAGGAATGGCTGTGGCACTTTCATAATGCAGGGTGTGTGTGACAGTACCTGTCACACACCCCCTGCATTGCTTCCTATCTAGATGGCTGTTTTTAGTGCTGCAGACACTCAAAGCACTTAGAGAGTGCCATACAGCACTTTGACAATGCAGGGAGTGTGTGACAGTACCTGTCACACACCCTCTGCATTGCTTCCTATCTAAATACTGGTTTTCAGTGTCCACAGACACTGAAAGCACTTGGAAAGTACAATATGGCACTTTGACAATACTGGGGGGTTGACAGTACCTCTCACACACACCCTGCATTGCTTCCTATCTATATAGTTGCTTTCAGTGTCTGTGGACACTGAAAGCACTTAGTGAGTGTCGTGTGGCACTTTCACAATGCAGGGGGTATGTGGCAGTACCTGTCACACACACACTGCATCTGGAGCATTTATCCCCGGGCCTCTACTGAAAATTGTCTTTGTTCCAAGTTGGACTTTCCCCATTAACAAATGTTAAATAAATAAAAATAAATAAAATAAAATGATGTCATGATCTCCTATCTATTTCAGTGTCCACAGACACTGTTTTCAATTTGTATTTGCTTTCAGTGTCCATGGACACTGAAATGCATTTAAAAAGGGCTGTATGGCACTTTGAGAGTGCAGGGAGAATTTTGGATGTGTGGGCACTACTTTACCATGCAGCCTGAACTCAGTAGTGCTCATGTCCATTTAGCCTTAGCAGTAGCGCAGCTTCATGACTATGCAAGGCCCACTGCTGTTAAGGCTATGCAGAAACAGACACGGTTCACTCCATGCAGGAATAGCACTATTCCTGCACAGAGTTTATTGAATCCTGGGGACAGTGTGGGGTTTTACAGAAAACATATATTAAAACAAGTGAATTCAGACAGAGGCAGTAAATACAATCCAGTAATATCCATTGTAGCAAATGATAATTCTGCTACCTACTGGCCATGATATAGTGTAGTTAGCCTGTCTGCCAGAAGAATGGTGAGAAATAATTGTATGGGGTGATTTTAAGACATCAAAAATCTTTATAAATTAGATCCATTGTTGTTGATTATTGTTATTAGAAGGAATGAGAGTAATTTAAAGATCATGTTGGAGGTTAATAGTATATCAGTTTTGAAGTATGCCACAGCTATTGAAAGAGCACTCAGATTATCTATGATGGGCCAGTTTTAATTTAGCAACAAAGAAACATAAGTCTTTCCAATAAATGGAGGTTAAATTGGAACATAACTAATACTGTATATGGGTAGTTTGCAGTACATGTGACACATTCTGTATCAGATAAACTTAAGGAAGCTATGTTAGAACTAGTGAACATCATTATACAATTAAGACTAGTAAAAAGAACAACACATTGTTGAAACACACAACAGGGTGCAGCGATTTTAATATTTTTTTAGTCATATAAATGAGTATGTAACTTGTTGAAATTTAAATAATTATGTGAAAGTTAATACATTTCATTGACAGTTCAAATTGCACCACGTAATGCTCTCAGGCTAAATAACTATGTTAACCTGCCTTGTGCATATAGCTTCACCAGACATTATCACACATTCATAAGTCCAGTTTACCAAAACTCCCCACTCAAGGGATCTCAATATTTTTTTTACAAAATAAACAAAACCATTAGAGGGATAGGTTGGTATCACAGAGAATACTGCCTCTATGGAACAGTCGTCCAGTCCACATAAAGCAAAGTACTACTCTTACTCTACTCAGAAGTTATTTGGATAACTGGATGGATAACTGCAAATTCACCCTTGGGTTAGCATCCTTGTTTCTCATGGACAGGTGAAATTTTTAAATATTTCAACATATCCTGGTACGGTCCATTTCTAGTTTATTCTTACGCAAAATATAAGGGCTAAAATCCACCATGGATCTATAAGGAGGGGGCTTTTTAAGATCCTCACAGATCAATAGCCTGGTAAGTCCATGAAAACCTGTGAATCTATAATATTTAAAACTCCTGACCCATTACTTCAAGTTATTTTTCATCCTCTTGGTAACCTGCACTCCAGCTCTGTACAGTAATGAATGTCTTAACCAGGTTTGTATCATGTGTACACATACTGTGAACTAATTTAAATGACTGATTTACCACAACATCAACACTCAGAACATCAAACGTTTAACAGTGAAACTGCAGAAGATCACAAGTATAGAATGTTGACCACCAAATTATCTAAGCAAGTATAGAAGAATTTATCCACCACCTCACACTGTGTATTGCTACCTACAATATCTTCAAACAGCCACGGCAGCATCATTCTCAGGAAACATCAGTGACATACACAAAACAACCAAATCACAAAAAGGAAAGGCGTTACTACTTACCAAAGGGTACATCTATAATTTAGACAAATGTTATAAAGTAAACAAGTATTGGGCATGTAGGTGTAAACTGATAGAGAAGTGCAGGGGAAGTACCATAACCAGTATTGGCCCAACTGGGCAGCAATTACAAAGGTCTTGTGCACATCAGTAACCTAACAGAGGAAGAGAAATATAAAGCTCATACTAAATGAAGGGAAAGGTCTAAGATGTGTAGAGCCACACCATGTCTGGAAGTTGATGATATTATGGCAAGCATACCTGTAGAAAGCATCAGAGCTATGACCAGTAATAAGGCAATGTTGCCAAGAGTAAACTGTTTTAAACAGGAACATATGATTACAAGTGTAGCCTGTGACAGGTCCCTAAAAAATACTGATGTATAGTATTACCCCTTGAAAATCTAGTGTCCAAGTACCCATCATAGTGGTGTTATCCACAATATAAAACCTGGTAGACATGTCAATTGCCCTGGTATGGATGGTACCTTTCTTAATAAGGATCAGGTTTGCAGGCAGCTGTTCAGCATTCTTGGTTTTCTGAAATACAGCTGTGTCACTAAAATTGCACCGTTCATATTTTGTTCACCGTCAAAAATATCTCTAAAGAGTTACAATCTAATGTGGCAGTCCATTTTTGAAATGTTGAGCACTGAACAGATGCAGGTGAAGTTTGTCTTATGTGATTTTGAATCAACAGCTACAAGAATTATTTTTACAAATGTGAATGGGACAGAATGCAAGGGTTGTTTTTCTCTTTGTGCACAGAAAATATGGCACAAGGTTCAAAAGTTATAGCTGAGCACTTTATATGGCTCATTTGTCTACTTTAACCTGTAAGTGAAAAGACTTGTGGCACTAGCATTCCTAGATACGATTGATGTTATATCTTGTTTTGAGCAACTTCATTATGAAAGCATGTGGGGGGGGGGTTGCAAAAATGCTTACCAGATTATTACATTGGGACAGTTGAAGAAGTTTAAAACACATTTAGTTTTATTTTTTTTATTTGATTTATTTTACATTTGTTGACCGGGCTAGTCTAACTGGATATATGTCCATTTTCAGTAGAGGCCCGGGGAGAAAAGCTCCAAGCATAGGCAGTGACATATCATATAATTACATACAAATAGCAAACAGAAATATAAAGTTGTAACCAAACACCCAAACAGTACACTAAAACACAAATAAAGTTCAACGCTGCTCAGGCACAATCAAGGCTGTCCGATTGAATCCAATTGTTGCTGTTAGGTTAATGTAACCACCACAGAGTGCGTTGCTGCAAAGTTAGATAAACACCACGAGTTGAATATATAAAAATAAATGAGTATTTATTAACACAAATAAAATAAAATAAAATAAAGGATTTTATATGTTTAATTTTAGTATTCCATAATATTTTATAATATTTTATATTATTTTATTTTGTATATATATACAAAATTATCATATATATATATATATTTTTTACATTTTATATACACATATTTTATACACATATACTCCTCACATTCAATTTAATTTTTCATTTAATTTTTCATATATATAATAATTTTATATATATTTCATATATATATATAATTTTATATATATTCAACTCGTGGTGTTTATCTAACTTTGCAGCAACGCACTCTGTGGTGGTTACATTAACCTAACAGAAATATAAAGTTAAATTTTTTTTTTTTTTTTTTACAGATGTACAGACATAATTTATATCTAGTACAGTGGAGGATAGCATATTTAGAATAAGAATACTCTAATAAAGTACTAGGAAGGAAATCTTGTTAAATACTAGTTAGAGGCAAGGTTACTGGTTAACCCAGGTAGATGTAATAGAACAACAGAGCAGAAAAGTCTAGGGAGAGTGAGATGAGGATTTAGATATTAGTCAGGGTTAGATCAGGGACATAGCCAGTGTGCATACCTCTCAACCTTTTATATCAAGAAATCTGGACAAAGCCATCAGTAATTGGGGGACAAAGGCCCAAAAATAGGGACATGTTTTAAATATTGCTCTTACAAACTTAGAAAACTGATAGAATAGCAGGTTTGCATTGGAATGAATTTTCTGAATGATATGAAGTCTGGAACCCAAATGTCGGTCGTTACTTTCGGAATTTAACCCTCAATGATTTGACAGTGATTTGCCAGGAAACCACAGTTTTATGCAAAATGGACAAAAAATATGAGGCAAAAATCTGGACATTCTGTGAAAATCTGTACAGCTGAGAGGTATGCCAGTGTGTAGTAAGGTATTCTTTAAGGTATGTTTTGAAAAGCAGTGTGGAAGAAAGAGATGTGAGTTCCCTTGGAAGCAGGTTCCAGTTTTTTCCCACTGTGTTAGTGAATAGTGAGTCCCCTGACTGATTGTTTGATTTAATAGTGGAATCTAGAAGCTTATTAGCTGAGCGTAGTGTTGGCAGATTTTTATATGGGGTAATCAGATTAGTGAGAATTGAAGTATTCTTGGGTTGGTAAAGGATCTTTTGGGTGATGGTGTATTGTTGATAAAGTAGGTGGTTCTGCAGTTCTAACCATCCTAGTTGTTTGAGGTTGAGACAGTGGTGGGTTCTGAAAGGGGTACCAGTGGCAAATCTGGCAATGTTGTTATAGCTGGTTGCAATTTTACAAAGGTTGCTTTTAGATAGATTGGTATAAATGGCAGAAGCATAGAACAGGGTAGAGATAAGGTGGGTCTGGGCTATAGTAGTTCTAACTTCTGGTGTAAGGAAGGGTTTGATTCTATAAAGGGAGCCAAGTTTTCTGTTGACAGATTTTATAGTAGTATTAATATGATCATCATAGCTAAGGTTGTGGTCTATTGTAATTCCTAGGAGTTGGGTTGTAGTGTCTAGAGTTATGATAGTTCCATTGTTGGAGGTTACTGTGAAGTGAAATTGTGCAGACTTTTGAGTAGGAGCAAAAAGCAATAATTTTGTTTTTTTTTGGGTTAGGAAGAAGGCAATGTTGCATGAACCAGTTTTCAACAAGATTAAATACTGCTGTACCACATCCAAGAACCAGTGAAACCTTTTCCAAAAAATCTGTTTAATTCCACAGTCCATCCGAATGCACAATAAAAAAAACTGAATCAATTTATCTCCAAGATAGATTGATTCAGTTTTTTATTGTGCATTTATAATCAGAATTCGCTGTGGAATTAAACAGATTTTTTGAAAAAGGTGTCACTGGTTCTTGGATGTGATACAGCAGTTTTTGTTCCAGAGTGGTTTCAATAAAAGATTAAATACTGTTTGGGTGAGGGTCTGGAGAGAGGTAAGGGACTTAGCTGAACATATTAAAGTAGAATCATCTGCATATTGTATACAGGTGGTTTGTGGAATTTTGGTATTTAAATCATTAATAAAAACTGAGAAGAGAAGAGGGCCTAAAACAGAGCCCTGAGGTACTCCAATGTTAACAGAGAGGTGCAGAGATAGGATATTATGCCAGAGTACTGCTTGCTGTCTGTTTTCTAGATAGGATTTAAACCAAAGTAATGCCTGTGGGTCAAGGGATATGGTTTTTAATATGTCCATAAGTAGGTGATGGTTAACCATGTCGAAAGCTTTTGAAAGGTCAATAAATAGAGCAGAAGAAAGAGAGTTTTTGTTACAATGTTTGTTTATACAGTCAGAAAAGGATAGTAGGGCAGTTGTGGTACTATGAAATGGCCTGAAACCATGCTGACAGTTAGCAAGTAAGTTATTATGGAAAAGGTGGTCAAGTAGTTGTAGGTGGATGCATTTTTTCCATTATTTTGGCTATTGGAGAGAGTAAGGCAATTGGGCGGAAGTTAGAAATCTCAGTACAAGTACCACCCTTATGTAGAGGGATGATATGAAAGACTTTCCAGATGGAAGGGATTGTACTTTCTGTAATTGTTCTATTTATAAGGATAGAAATGGGATAGACAATGGTTTTCACTGCTGTTTGCAGGTATTTGGCTGGTAGACCATCAGCTGAAGGGGTGAATGGTTTGAGTTTTTGAAGGAGGGTGCAGACAAGGGATGTAGGTATGGGTTGTATATGAAAGGAGGGAACTGGGCTGTTTGTGGTGATTAATGGGTTAGTGCTAACAGGTGGTATTGTTTTAGCTAGAGTTTGAATGGTTTCAATGAAGTAGTTGTTAAAGGCTTCAACAATTTGCTTAGGGTTGTAATGGGAGATACCTGATGGGGAAGGAGTTTTAGAGTGCCCTAGCTTAAGTAGTTTGTTAATGCCTGACCAAAATGTTTGTGGTTTTTGCTGGTGGGTTTGTAGTAGGTGAAGGTAATAGTTTTTTTTATCATGCAGAATTTCTTTTTTTGGTGGCATTTCTTAGCTGTTCAAAGTAAAGGTGGTCTGATGGGTTTTAGGAGGATCACCATTTGGCCCAGATTCTGTTACGTAGAAGGATATTTTGCCTGTTTTTTTTAGTGAGCCAAGGTGCAATTTTGGTTCTTATACAGTTAGAGTGAGAGGGGGCATGGTATTCTAGGATTTGTAGGAATTTTGTATTAAAGTAGGTCACTGCTTCATCAAGCTGAAGATGGTGTGGTGGTGACCAGTTACATGCCTTAAGTTCATTCTGGAAGCTCTCTGGAAAAAAGTGTTTTTTAGAGCGCGAGGTTTTGAAGTTATTTGATTTGGGGCTATGGGTTTTTTGTTTAATTATGTAGGTTAGAGCATGGTCACTAATGTCATCTGGAAGGGTACCTGATTTATATTTGTCAGAATGGCTGTTGATAAGGATCCAGTCTAGGATGGTTTCTTTACTGCCTGGTTTGTGAATTCTAGTAGGGGTTGTTATTATTTGGGAAAAGCCATATAGATTTATATGGGTAATAGAATTAGGGGAGTTACATGTGGCCCAGTCTATATTAAAGTCACCTAGCACTATGGTTTCCTGAGGTAGGTGAGTAGAGAGGCAATTAAAGATGTTTTCAAGAATATTGATATTATTACCAGGGGGAAAATAGCAGCAAAATAGGTAAATAGATTTACAGTTGTTAACTTGAAGTTTGGTAGTAAGGGTTTCTGCATTAGTATCTAAGGGTAGGAGCACATTGAAGGATGTGACCTGAAGTTCTATTTTATAGAGCATGACTACACCCCCACCCCTTTTGGCTTTGCGCTCACATCTCAGGATGTTGTATCCAGGAGGGGTAATTTCATGGTCATGATTTGAGGGCTTTAGCCAAGTTTCTGTAATACAGAGGATATTAAATGAGTGCACTTCTAGGAGTGCATGAAGTTGTGAAATTTTATTGTTAATGCTACGGATGTTGAGGTGGGCTATCAGGAGAGAGTTAGTGGGTCTTTTTGTGATAGTTATAGTATGAGAAGTTGGATTGAGTGGGTCATTGGCAATGTTGTTATTGGGGCCAGGGTTTGGATGAACGTCGCCATCTAATTGGGGGTGTTGTTGAGGTGCTTGTATAGTCTTTAGAATTTTGTAATAGTTATTTAAAGTTTTTTTGTTTTGAAAGTAACTAACATGGTTGGATCTATGATATTTTGGTAGTATATAGATAGAAGTGGAGGTTATATTTATATGGTTGAGGGTGTTTAAGTGAGAAGTAGATTGAGTTTGTTGGTGGGGGTGGTGAAGTTCAGTAAGTGAATAATGTTCATAAATGGTTAGAGTATAGGGTATAGTAAGAGAAACTAGGATATAAGTTAGGAGTAGCAGGTTTGAGTATGTAGTCCTTAGTATTGAGGCCATTAGGAAGAGCAGGATTACAGGAAGAATAAAGATTGAGAGAAGAGTATACTATAAGATAAAATAGAGGTAGTTGTAGGACAGAAAGTTGTATAAAGATATCAAAAGGATGATTGAAGTGCAGAGGGTAGGGAGAGGATATAAAAGCTGTAAAGTTGTTAAAGGAAGTAGTAGTGGGTGGGGATGTGTAGTTAATTGGCAGAGGTATGTGATATGTTGATTAGGGGAGGGGATGTGGTAGGGGATTGGCAGTTTATTAGCAAAGGTATGTGATACATTGATTAGGGGAGGGGGTGTGGTATCAGAAGTATAAAGCTAGCTGCACTGGGGGTGGTTGAGATTGGGGGTAGGGTAGGGGAGCGAAGTGAGCCCGAATGGTGAACGGAGTGGGTTAAGACAAGTAACTGAAAAATGTCAGCAGAAACAATCTGTAATCACCGACTACTGAGTTACTTTCAGTTGGTACATGTAAGTGAGGAGGGAAGGATACAGTGGTTGAGATGGTGAGGGGTAGCTGAGTGCTATTTAAGTGGAAAGTAGCAGAAAGAGTGGTAAAGAAGGGGCAGGAAAAAGTTCCTTCTTTCTTTGTTAGATTAGGATCAGATCTTTAAGTAGGTTCAATTCTGGGGAGAAAAGGTAGATGTACAGAAGAAATAGCCTAGTTCAGGGTGCCATCTAATGGTCACAAATTGTATAGCAACCAAAGCTGGAGTACAGAGATGGAAGGTATAAATAAAAAAAATTACAAGGTTCCGTGAACCCGTGCTAGTGGTGCTGCTGTAGCGTTGTTGTCTCACAGCAAGACATTGTGGCATTCAATTCTCAGCTAGAGCGTCTTCTGTGTGGAGGCATGCGTGAATGGGCATGCCTTCGTTGAAGGTTGTGCGTCAGGGCTCGTAACTCGGCAAGTGAAAATCCACTACCAAACATTAGCGGACCAGAGTTCCACTGTGGCAACCCCTGGCTGGGAATAAGCCAAAAGACAAAACAACAACAAGGTTCTGTGAATAATTACGGGAGATAGCCCAGGGAGAGGAGAAAGTATAAATATTAAGGGGTAGAGAGGGGGTATGGCTGCTGGGTATCCTGGCTAGGTAGAGCACCTCAATGGATATACACGTTCTTAAGCCAGTGTTCAGCTTTACTGCTAGGTTAAGATAACACATACTTTCTTGCCTCCTTGGTAGCAGAGTTCCTAAAACCAGGCGGCAAGTTTCTTTTTATATGAAGAGATGTTTAGAATAGTTTGCAGGGGTCCTTATCACCAGGTAGGTAGAGGTATAAAAAACTTGTTACAAGACAGAAGATTTGAAACTTTCTTGCCTCCTTGGTAGCAGAGTTCCTAAAACCGGGCAGCAAGTTTCTTTTTATATGAAGAGATGCTTAGAATAGTTTGCAGGGGTCCTTTTTACCAGGTAGGTAGAGGTATCAAAACCTTGTTACAAAATAGAAGATTTGAAACTTTCTTGCCTCCTTGGTAGCAGAGTTCCTAAAACCGGGTGGCAATTTCTTTTTATATGAAGAGATGCTTAGAATAGTTTGCAGGCATCCTTTTCACCAGGTAGGTAGGGGTATCAAAACCTTGTAACAAGATAGAAGATTTGAAACAGAGTCAAGGACGCTGGGGCCAGGTACGCACAGCAGCCAGGGGGTAAAATCCAGTTAGTAAAGATGGAGTTAGTATTTGACATTTTCCTCCTATGTTCCCTATGAACTTTTGAACATACCCATGTAGAGCAAGCCCTTCATCTCATGGATCCAAAACTTTGTAGAGGCATGCCATTGACCATTGAGATGTTTATTAGGCAAAAGCATCCCTGACTTACCTTTTGTTTTGTCTGTATTGGTGAGGGAACAAAATCAGGCAGTAGTGCTATGTTTTAGGGTTAGTTCAACTTGCCCCCCTTCTCTGAAAAAAAGAAAGGTGCAGCAGATAAAAGAGCAGTTTAAACATGCTATTAATAACAGAGACAGCTACAGCCCTGCTGAGTATCTGAAAGTTATTGCAATACTTTTGAAAATATGATACTGTCAAGGGAAGTCATCCACCAGCAAAGCACATTATTATGTTCCTGCAATAATTTTCTTTATTCCAGTCTGTGTCTCATTTTCACATGTATGCAGTCCACAGCAGTCACAGAGTTATAATGATGTCATGCCAGATAACTGTACAGCTTTGGTGTGCACATCTTCTAGGTGTTGGCTGAATGCTTTTTTTTATACTGTAGGTGTGTATATTACTGCAGTATGTATCCAATAGTGCATGTTCTGTATGCATGGTGCCTGTTTTGAGCACATGCCCTTTTGTTCTGTTTTACATGGTTTCCTCCTGAAAGACACTTTTTCATTACTTGCATACAACCTGTGGAGAGGGTGCATTGAGGCAAATATTTAGATATTATGAATGTGGAAGTTGTGTGTTTATGATATACTGCAGTTTTGCCAGTTTGAGTCTTATCTTCTAAGTTACGATGTTGTGGTAAGTTGACCATTTAAATTAGATTCCTGTATATATGAAAAATTAATTTCATGCACTGCCCACACAACATTGACAAAATAGTCCACACAAATGCAATAATACCTGCTCCCCAGAAAATAAGTTATTTGAAATGTGAAAGAAAAAAACAAACAGAATATGAAAAAAAAACAAGCTGTAGTTACACAATCAGCAAACTGTTTTATTTGCAAAATAGGATATTAATTATCAAAACTATGAAAAACAATTCTCTTCTCTAATGACATTATTGTCTTTCTATATCCTGATATCTTTATGTTTCACAGCATTTGTTACTTTATGCTTTTTCTACTTGCACGTCTTGAAAATGCGACCTGGGCTGAGTTTTTGTTGGTGATTTCTGATCAGTTCTTTACCTAGGTGAATGTAATAAATGAAAATAATGTTGAAACTAACTCAGAACATAACCATTCTCACAGCAGTATTAAGAGATAAAATGGACAATGCTGCTAAAATGAATGACAATTTCCTTGCAACTACAGTGGAAGTCCGTTGAGAACTCACTGACTCATTAAAATAACACAGTTATGTATAGCACATTATATATTTATACAACTCATGTAGCTCAATAAAATAAATTAGGAACAATAACTCAAACCTAAGAAAAAATAGAGGAATTGATACATGGAAAGTATAGGTTTCTATTTGTATATTCCATTATTGGTTCCCAATCTTAAGGATGCATCTTCTTACCCCAAATTTTGTAACTTATTAAAGCTTCCCAACATGTTGCATTATATAATCTTTTCTTGTTGTGCCTCACACTTCTTCTCTCATTTCACTCATACCTTCTACTGATAATTATCATCTGCTCATTCATTAATAGGTAAGTACCATGGTAGCTGCCCTTGCAGGCCATTTTCAGCTTAGTGAATTTCACTTTCATTGCTTGAATTAACCTCTCCCATTTAGTGTTAGCTTGGCCTTACTCACCCCATGGTTGATACATTATATATTACCCTTAGAGAGAATAAGTGAGATTGCAGCATAGATAATTTGAGCCCACCCATGGGATAAATCACTTAAAAGCTGTCTCTGTCCATTAGAGTACAGGTGGCAGTGTTAAGGTAAAATTTTTGTTACTTTTCCATAGATACAAGTTGTGCTTAAATATGGACAAGGATGAGCTTTGTTTTATATGGAGGGGGAGTCTATTCTAGAGAAATGGTATCTTTTGTGAGATACACCTATCCTCCCAAATTGTTCTGTGATGTTATAGAAAATATTTAGATCCATAGACTGAGTATTTCTGATTCCATTTGACTTGCTGTTGTGTTGTAGGTGCATATATATTGGGTCAGAGGATGCCTTTTATGCCAGACACTGATCACTACTTAGCAGTCTCTAGTATACAGAGTATAGTGACAGGGCTTTGAGGTGGCCTATGTAGGACATAATGTTTAGGTCTTGTATAATTTAGTAAGGTATCTCTGGGTATTCCAGTTGTTACATGTGCCTGGAAAGATACATGCCAAAGAGGATCTTATACTCAATGGCTGGCCTAATGGTGGCTGAATGAAGGGAAACAATGACATTGCTAGATCTAATTGCAATCTATTATATTTATAAACGGCACAATATAGGACTTTCTTATGCCAGTGGACATGGTCTAAAGATCGGTCAATGTCCACATAAGTTCTCAAATCCTGAATAACAGGGTCAACTGTCAGGGGGATATTTTCATTGTGGTAGTTCCTCATCATAGACAACTTCCCAATGGATATAATAATGCATTTTTGACTTTTAATTTCAGTCCATGATTCTGACACCAGTTATTTGCTTGAAGCAAACCTTCCTGCAAGAATGGCTTAGTAATTTAGGGATTTGGTAAGTGGTCCTAGCTTATATTCATCTGCAAACTTAGTCAAACAGAGCCCTTTGACATTAACTTTAACTTCAGAGAAGTATATGACAAACAGAATTCCCAGAATTAATCCCTGGTGATTACACTGGTGAATGATCTCTTTGTGAAGATAGCTTCCCGTTTTAATACCCTACATCTTATTTGTGAGCAAGTTGGGACTCCAATGAGTGATATAGGGATTTGTTCCAAGTTTATTTAGGATTTTCTACTATCAAAAATCTTGGCCTAGTCAATGTATGTAGAATGTAGCAGTTTACCTTCTTCCTTTGTTTTGGTACCCTTCCAAAGAAGTCCACTAGGTTGATGAAGCATTACTTGCCAATGATAAATCCAGACAGACAGAATGACAGTGTTTGGAGGTTGCCTATGTCCTTATTAATTTGTTAGGTAATATGTCCTTTCATGACTTTGCATATGAGGCTGGTTAGATTTATTGGCCTATAATTAACTATGTCTGTGGAAAGTTTTCCCTTATGCAAGGGAGTGACTATTGCCATTCTCCGTTCACTTGTTAGAAAACTTGGGTGGAGCCTGAGGTTGAACAGTGTTGTTGGGGGGGGTGGATAAATCATGCTTCATTCTATTTAAGTTTCTTCCACAGATGTTGTCTGGACACACCAAAGTGGTATTTTTAGCTTTTGAATGTACGTTCAGGATTTGGTCAGTTTCAGGTATATGTTTTGAGATAGACAGATGGAAGACAGGAATAAAATGTGAGCTGAATTTATATATTCAGCCTTGGTGTAGGTAACATTGTTAGCAATTGTCTCAGCATATTGCTGCATTGTGCCCGGTGATTGCTTTGGGCTTGGGTGGCCATTTTAGCCTAAAACTTGGCTTTGGTGAATTTTATTAAGCTCCTGAGTTTATTTCTTTAATGAGGGCTCTATCATTCTGGGATTTACTCTTCTTACCTTCGATCAAAATTCACTTCTTTCAATTGTAAAGCTTTTTTATATTATGGTTTACCCAAGGGTATTTGTTTCTTAGGTATACCTTGAGCTTGTTCCTATAGAGTACAGCTGCATCAATGCAGCTGTTTATATACTAGCGTAGTGTAGTGATGCACATTTCTATGTATTCAGTGGAGTTAACTGAGTTTGGTGGAGATATGAAACTTAACAATATATCACTTATGAATAGGCATTTTGCTCTGAGAAATTTCTAAAGTTACATTAGGTGGAAGGGGTCTCTGGTTTCAACTTTATTTAAAAACAGGTGGCTTTATTATCAGACCTGACAAATGATGAAGATATGCAAAGGATGGTGCATGAGTTTCCATATTATTAAAGACAAGATCCAGATGTCGTTCCCACAAGTGGGTAGTCTGACTAAGTGTTCCAGGGCATTTGTATTGACAAAGTCCAGGAATCTCTGTGCTTGTGCACTACTAGTGGTGTAAGTTTTACAGTCTATAGTTGGATAGATTTGATCATCTAGGAAAATGGTTTTGGATTTAATAATGAGTGACTTCATTTCCTGTGATTGGTATTGTGGTTTTCTTGGGTCATACATGGAGTCCTGTAGCAAGCTAATATATGATATTGGACCATTCTGATGGTTATTTGGACATACAGATGCTGTGATGCATCATAATGCTTTACCACCCTTGATGAGAGTCTTTTCTGGACGAAGATTAAGACACTTCAACCTTTTTCCCCGTCCTACACCGCAGCTGTTCTAAATATGTAGAAAGTATTATAGGTCTAAGTGACTATAGTGCTCCAAATTGTTTGGAACCATGTCTCAGTGACTAGACCAGCATCTACACCCTTTAGGGTGAGAAGGGCTTGTAAGGTGAGGAATTTCTCATTCAGGTTCTTAGCATAGATCAGCAACACCTTCATATTTACCTTTGCTTGCTTTATTTTGTTGATAGGTTTATCAAGTTAGCATTGCCTAAAAAGTGGGAGCAGACAATGTTTTTTTAGTAATCAAAACCCTACAGGGGACAGTTGCAGGCTGTCGACCATATTGTTACATGCTGTCTAATATTGGACTCCCCATGAATGACAACAAAAACTTAGCCAGTTATTGAAATCAATTATTTTGCTCATATCGTAGCATCATCATTGGAGAAGATAAAATGCTACTCAGTGTTTATACCTGCATGGGATATTTATACTTTTTAAGAGCTACATCATGTCTCTGTTCAAATAGTCCATGAAGGTACATCTCAAGTTATTGACACTCACATATATTATGACCCAGACATATTAGTACTTATTGTTTTAGAAATGGATTGTTTTTGTGATATGATGTACCCTGGCTTCAGATAAGCAACTAACTTTCACTCTTTCCTTGTTCAGCTTAATAAGAGATACAGCTGTGTTTCTTACACTAAAGTCACCTATAATTAGAATGTTTGGTCAGGAAAACATCTGCTTTACAGGCATCTGCATCAATGACTTTGGAAATCCTTCTGTTACGTCAGTTGGTAGGCTTAACTTGCTGAGAGTACTTTGTGCCTGTGTTGCTTTTTGGAGGTCTTTGAGGTTTTGGGTAGTTAATCTTTAGAATCTCAAAATATAATGGAATACGTGTATTGTGATAGCCTTTTTGAAGTACAGTGTGTGGTGTATTGCTGACAATTATGGTCTACATTCACATTATATATTTACATCTCTCACACAGTGTTATTATGCTGCTCGAGTAGTAGATGATCATCAGACAACCTGAGCATACCCATCTCAATTGGACTGGCTAGAGAAGTTGTGGGGAAGTGCATGTTCATAGTTTCGACGGGAAAGGCTCAAGTGAGGCAGCAGTGCATTGACCGTGGCTCTGTAAAGCTTTTTTTTCTTCCGTTCTTGATGAGAAGCTTGCTTTTCACATTTCAGGGCTTTCCACTCTTTTCAGAGGTTTGAAAAAAAGACTCTGGTTGACAGATTACCTGGAGAGGGATTCAGTTAAACAAAGCTAATAGTGGAGCTCTGTAACTTTAGAACCTGTAGAAGATCACACTTCTCTTAGTCCTATCACTCTGAATTACAGGTTAAAAACTCCTGGTAGGTTAGGAATTTCAGAAACTTTAGCTTTCACAGTGGGGGCAAGGAAAACCTTAATTAGTATACTACCTGTAGGGAGCAGCTCGGAGAGCACTACTTAATGTGTAGGGACCGGTTCTCCTTCATAATCTCGAATTACTGAATGATCAAAATCCTGTAACTTGAGACTGTAAAGTCGAAAATGCAGAAGCGCGAATCTGCATAAGCATGAATTCAAATATCTCAAATTCTCACTTATGCATGTCAGCTACAGGATGGGAAGTGGGTGAGCTGGGTGTTTTACGGAAGTGAAGGTAAGTGAGTGAATGTATATGTTTTGTAAGTTGTGCGTGTGGGTTAGGGTAGGGAGGTGGGAGTATGAGTGTGAGTGTTGGATGTGTCTATTTATGTGTGATGTGTTTGTGTGCGAGGCAGTTTAAAATGTCTGTGTGGTGTTTTTTTTCTGTGTATGAGTGCAATCTCGGAGTTAGAATATATAAGTAGGGGGGTGTGGGGGGTGCAGGGGGGCTTGCCCCCCCTGCCAATACGTAGTGTAGGGCTTGTAGTTTATGTTATGTGGGTTGTATGGTGTGCGTGTTTTGTTGTGTATGTGTTCTGTATGTTCAGGGTTTTTTGTTTTCGTGCTTGTGGGTTTTGGGATTTTTGTTGGTTCGACTTTACAGTCTCGAGTTACTGAATTTCAAGCATTCAGTAATTCGATATTATGAAGGAGAACCTAGGGACCGGGGCAGATGCAAGTCAGAGCAAGGGAAAGACAGTAACAATGTGGCAAACAGAAAGGTACTGAAATACAACTTTATGAAAGAGAATGATAAAAAATAAGATTCAAGCAGTAAAACTGAAATGTAAATAGCTACAGAAGCACAAATCCTGCAACAAACAATACAATATTGGAAGCATTGCAAACCAAACTGCAGTCTAAGGCAACAGACTAGACAGGATTTACCATTAACCCTGTGTATGGAGATGTGCAGTAATAAATGACTAAATGAGGCTCAAATCCTACAACTGTGAATGAAATAACAAGATTTAGGTCCCAGACCAAATTCAAAATATAAACTTTTACTAGTTAATTCTACTTATGGACATAGAACAGTGCAATCTATAAATGATGACCAGATGTACAGTAATTCACAATTCTGCCACAAATGAAAATGAGACAAAAAGCTTAGGTCCCACAACAAGTTAAAAATGGAAACAGATAAATTCTTTGGCTAAAGCACAGAGAATGCAGAAAAATAAACAGGCCACTGTAAGTGCAACTGAAAATATTCAAACAGTATTGAAATAAAAAGATTTGGTCCTTCCCTTTTTGGTGAAAATCTCATTTCATGCGGCTATGGACATTCTGCACTTCCCATAGTCTTATTTTTTTACTGATGTCTTTCTCTTCTACTTATGTCAAGGATCTTAGTTGATTCAGCCATGATCCACTTTACAAATCTTTGTGCATATTGTAAATGCTTCTTTTGTTTGTAACTTTGCCTTGTTTTTCTCTTACAATTATAAGTCATATTTACCATTGTTTATGCATCTAACAGTGTTTGCTTACTAACCATGGGCCGAAACAACATACTCAATTAAATAAACAAACAAATAATACTTGATGTATACTGTACTATAGGATTATGAAACTTGGCTTAGGAATCATTACTCCCCATTCATCCAAAAATTGGTTTTGCAAACTGACAGTACAAGGTGTGTCATTATTTGTTGTATAACATACCAGTACATATATGTACATATTTTTATATTTATAGCTATATATAATATGTAAAGAGAGATACATTATATATATCTATCTATATATATATATATATATATATATATATATATATATATATATAGATAGATAGATAGATATAGATAGATAGATAGCATATATATGTATACACTTATAAATGAAACAGTAAAAAAGTCACCCAGTCAAACCATTCAGTAAAAGCTAGAAGTAAAATCCAGCTAAGCTACAGTCTTCACTGTGTTATACCTTAGATCTCATGTAGTAGAAGTCTGTAGGAAATCTGAAAATGACCCCTTATGGACATACCAGTGTTTCTGCTATGTGGCTTCTAAATGGCCATGAATTTATACTTATTAAGTCTTTATGGCTATATTTAGGCCAACAAAGACAAACTCCATTAGGTTTAGACATGCATGTTTTGGCCTTTTATACTGAAGAGGAGTGGAGGAATTCCAGACTGTTATCCTAACTAGTCTGGAGGTGAATTGTTCTTTTTTTTTTTTTTTTTTTACACAGTTATGTTCATGTGGTTTGGTTGGCCTGAAAGTGTGGTAGGTTTTGAAACCTTGCAAGGATGGGGAACTCTCAAAGGTCTTGAACTAGGTCTCCATAACAATGCATATATTAATGTTTTTCAGGGTAAGAAATGCTTGCAGGGAAGGGATTATTTTTTTTTTTTTTCATTAAGTCTCCTAGCCGAAACACAATACCTTTATGTTATCCATATTCTGTTTTCCTAAGTTGAAAGCTTATGAGGACTGGCATTGCCTGAAAAAGGCATTATAGGGGAGGTCAAATTCTAGCCAATATGTGAAATCCTTGTGAGATAGGTGTAAGCCACTTTTGATAAAGCATTTAGGACTGTTTACCTTTTCCACCAAGGCTGATAAATATTGGACCACCTTTGAATGACACCAGAAGCTAAGCCAAATGTTGAAATCAATAATGTTTTGCATGCATTGTTTCATTATTCTTGATGATGGTAAAATGCTGCTCAAAGCTAGGTTCATACTTGCCTCAAACACATATCCCAAGAGGTCCATCATGACTCTCTTAATATAGTCCAAGGAGGTATGTTTGAAGTCATTTTATAGCAATGCGTACTACACATTTTATAATGTGTGTACTTGTGCAAGGACTTGAGTGTCTGCATGATGTGGGAAATAGTGGCACCTGATAGGCAACTAACTGTGACCCCTTTTGCATAGCATTGTGAGTAGTGCATCTGTGTGTCTCTCTCTCTATGGAGTCACCTTTGAGTAGGATTTTTTTATTGTGTGGACATTTGTGTTATGGGCCTTTGAAAGGTGACACTGCAAATCTCTGATGTATATTTTAATATTGCTGGCTGCTTGTATTGTGTGTTTGTGAGATTGGAGTGGGTACTAGATGTTTAGATTACATTTAGGAGTCCTTTGTAGTTTAGGTAGGTTTCTTTAAAGATACTCAGCATATGCACATCTATGTGTTTAGTCTGACCTGTGTGAAACAGGTGTAGTGTGTTATTGTATGGTGCTGACAACTTCCCTCTTATCTGTAGTGTCTTTACATGAGACTTTTGACTCTAACAACAGTAAATAACATCATTGCTTACACTGTGTCAGTTTGTTTAAGTAGTAGGTGGTTAGCAGTTAACATGAAACAATTGTGTCACAGGATATCCATTTAAACCAAGCTGTCCTACAGAGACAGTTGGAAGGTGCAACCAATGATTTCTTGTACTTACTAATGTGGACTGGAGGGGGAGTAGAGTCTATGATGTTTGCAGTTAGTTACTTTAGGTGCTATTTGCCTGATATTGGACAAAGTGTTCTTCTCAATACAGCTGCATTCAGCTAGGAATCAATGATCCTTAGCTCCTTCTTTCACCAGAAGGAAACGGGAAACATTAATCGCAAACAGCTTCCTGAGAAGTAGCATTAGCCCAGATGTTGCAATGTCCAGTACTCTTGCAAAGTCTTCTCTTGCTATATATCCTAGAGAGAACCTGCAGCAGCTGGAAGCAGCTTATAGTCAAGCTGCACAAAAGACCTAAGAGGTTCTTACCAAAAATGCAATCATGCCACTGAGTGAAGATCCCATACACACTGACCAATCAGGGACCAGCAGAAATAAATGTCCCTGTGCTCCTTCCCATCACCATGAGCAAATAAAATGCATTTATACCAAACTGGTTCTTAAGAAGTAAGTAATTTCTAGAATTTCCATTCACTGGTAATCTCTAGCAAGACTAGGAAATAATGCACCTCTGCTCCTTCTCTCAAGGGGAGCAAAGCAGAAGCACTATTCTCAAGCTGCCTCTTTTTTTTGACAGGCTTTGTGGGATCTTTTTAAATCTAGTTACAGCTCACTCAGGCATATGGAGCCACAGTTTAATGTGTAATCTAAAGGATGACACACTGAGGCATGCAACACATCCTATTTAGCTGCACTTTCAGAAATCCATCTCCTTGGTGTGGGAATAGAACCCACAGCCTTCTGTACCAAAGACAAGTGTGCTGTCATGACACTGACACTGCATTTTGATAGTTTAATCACAGATGTTACAGATTTTAAAGGAAAGATGGAAAAGGGAATACTACTCTGAATATTGCAGTGTACACTAAGTAAGTGGGATGATAAAAAACAAATGCTAACTCAAGCTTTAAAACTCTAAGGGGGAGGGGTTCCCATTTAGATCTTTCAGTACCCTGCAGAATGAGCAGGTGAGATGATATGAGACTAGGAATTGCTTCCAAAGTCAGATTTGCAGTAATGGAGGGCAGCTTAAAAGTCAGTAAGTTTAAATATACAACAGGAAATGTGTGCATGGGTGGGCAAAATCCAATACAGTCATACACTGGCAGCAGTCTCACAGCTAAAAAAGACTGCAGCTAAATAGGAATTCAGCTAAATAAGAAAGCCTATTTCTCACTAATTAGCTAGACATCATTCATTATCAATCAGTGAATGATTTTTTTTCTAAATGACCCTAGCAAACAAACCTTTAAAACTAAAAAAAAAAACTTTAAGATAAAACAAATTCCAACAAAAAAGGAGCAAAAAAAAATGGAAGTATCCTAACATTCATTGGAGAAATCCAATCAAACTCCAGTGCAGTCCCATGCTAGCAGATGTCTAACATCACTTCCAGCTTTTTCAACCTCTTTCTAACCCATTTGACTAATGTCATCTGTTGCGCTGTATATTGTGTTACATTTGGAAGTATTAATAAGGACATGCTGGTGATATAGCAGTGGTCAAAGGAGGAAGAATGAAACAGTGGCATCTGTCAAAGGGAATACAGTTGGGTGACCAAGGGATAAAATGGATGGACATAACATACATATCAGTCTTATTTCTGTCATCAGAAATATATCACTGATTCTAGCTATGCAAATATAACAGATTAACTTACCTTCAGTACCTAGACTGCAAAGGTAACCAGTATTGTCCTGGGCTACAATCTAATCCTTTTCAGTACCCTATAGTATCTCTTCACTAAATTATGTAACACACATGCTGTTAAAATCAATGTTTTTCTGACTTTCTTGTGTAGGAGCACAGACATATCTTATAACATGAAATTCTCCATCTATTACAGGTGTCTGGGATTCCTTTTCTAAACTTTATTGATAGTGTGCCATTACTTGCAGTATTTTGTACAGAAGAGCACTGTTTTCTGTACAATTTGCATTAGAGTTTATGATGAAAAGCTGTTCTAATCTGAGAGACTACAGGTGTATCTTATAACATGAAATTCTCCATCTATTACAGGTGTCTGGGATTCCTTTTCTAAACTTTCATATGAAGAATCAGACTACTTATTTTGACGTTACTAACAAGCTTTATGTTCGTAAAGGCTTTGTCAGAGATAACTATATTATTTCTTAATGTATTTATGCACTGGTATAACTTTCTATTCTGATGCTTTTTCTTTAAAGTCTTATTTGTCTGTATATTCCACTGAGATAGTAAGATATTAAAAGTGATAAATGCTAGAGTACACGGTTAATGTTGTGGATGAATTTAATAAGACATTGGCTACTCTTGTTGCTGAAAAAACAATGATAATGATATTGAGTCTAATATTATTTGCAGCCCTGAAATTGATCAATGTAATTATAAACACTCAAATCCTACAGTATTGGTCTTAGTAATATTGATAGTGTACTATTACTTGCAGTATTTTGTACAGAAGAGCACTGTTTTCTGTACAATTTGCATTAGAGTTTATGATGAAAAGCTGTTTTAATCTGAGAGACTACAGGGTTATGAGAGGCTATGTTTCATTCAAGGCAAAGCAGTTTGCTGAAGGCACAAGAAACAATAGTTAAGTGAATAAAAGAGATCATCACAGCTTGATACAAACACACACACCCGAGTATCCTTCAATCAGGTTTGTATAGAGATCGCTTTACAAAAATGCATCATAATATGTGAGAGACGGATAGGATGGGCCATATTAAATGATATTTTTGGTATGATAAAATGGTATGGATAAAACAAAGAAAACAGAAAGCTAGAGATGCATATTATAGGAAGGAAGTATGCATGGGCAAAAAATGGAACTGTAAGAGTAACGTTTGGTAAAATTTTTTTTTTTTGTATTACAGTTATGCAGAATTGATGATAGAATAAGACAGGTTGGTGATTTACATCATAGAAGCTGGGTAACTGAAAGATTTTTCTAACCAACAAATGCCATCATGAAAATACAATCTTTTTTTTCCTGTTGAGTTAATAACATATACCCATAGTTAGCAGTATTGATGTTTGGAAGATAAGATGTGTTCACTCAGTCCATGGATCAAGGAGAAAGGGAGAGGGAAGATGAAGATTGTAGTTTACAGAAAGGGGGGAAGCAGGTACTGATAAGACCAGGAGGGTTACTGGCTATATATCATTCATAATCTCTAGGGTTGGTGATCCTTATTCTGTAGTTGGAGGTAACATTTGTTAGAATAGCTAGAAATTAATTCACATCAGAAGATGAGGGCACAGACACTGGTTTTACAAAAATGATAAGAGGAGACAGTGATAGAAGAGATACAGTCATTTATAATGGTACTGTTAGGGAAAGGGTTTTTCTTAAGATAATTTGAAGGGTTAGGGGTAGCACACAAGAATAAGGAGGGTATCATTTGCCGTTATACATGTAGTGTACCTGACTGCAATTTCTTTATATGAAGTGTTTCATTTATTTGATTTGAACACAGCCAACACTTTTTTTTATTACATTCTGTTATCCTCTGTACTCACAATTTTGTAATGCATGATTGAAAAGAGTTATGTACAAGCATGTAAAACACAAAGCTATTTGTTTAAACATCTCTGTCAATACTAGCCTTGTTGTTATACTGCCGATTGCAGGAAACTAACACATTAATTATAACAGTGCAGTTGGATATATACACATCAAGTTTTCAAGAAAAATGGGAAACACTTTTCTTTCTTTCTTTCTCTCCTACTTTTCATCGTATGCCTATCTGCAGTCTATTAGTCTTTGTTGTTTTTTACTGACGAGAAGTAGAGGTGTTCCAGACTGTTATCCTAACTAGTCTGGAGATATATATATATTTTTACAATATGGAGTCACAGCCACCTTTAGTACCTTCATGTGCTGTGGTGGGCCTGAAAGTGTGATAGGCATTGAAACCTTGTATGGATGGGCTGCTCTAAAAGGTCTTTAACTACGTCTCCATAACAATGCATATATTTTCAGGTAAGACATCTTGGAGGGAGGGGATTATTATTATTTTTTATTGTCTCCTGGCAAAAAAATGATACATTTATGTTATCCATATTCTGTTTTCCTACGCTGGAAGCTTATAAGGACTGACATTGTCTAAAAAGGCATTATGAGGAGGACAAAATTTTAGCTGTTGTGAGAATGCCTTGCAGAAGAGGTAGAAAACATCCTTGGCTAAGCATTTAAGACTTTCTACCTTTTCTACCTAGGCTGATATATATTTGAATGACAGCAGAAGCTAAGCCAAATGTTGAAACCAATAATCAATAATGTTTTGCTTGTCTTGCGGCATCATCTTTGATGATGTTAAAATGCTGCTCAAAGCCAGGTTCACACTTACATCAGACACATATCCCAACAGCTTCATCGTGACTCCCTTAATATAGTCCAGGGAGGTAGGACTGTAGTCATTTTATAACAATGTGTAGTAGGAATTTTATCATGTGTGTACTTCTGGTTAAAGGAATTGAGTGTCTGCGTGATGTGGGAAATCGTGGCACCTGACAGGCAACTGACTGTGACCCGTTTTGCATAACATGGTAAGTGATGCATCTGTGTGTCTCTCTATGGAGTTACCTATGAGTAGGAATTTTTTTACTGTGTGGATATTTATGTTATGGGCCTTTGAAAGGAGACACTGCAGATCTCTGATAAATGTTTTAATGTTGGTGGCTGCTTGTATTGTGTGTTTGTGAGATTGCTGTGGGTACTAGCTATTTAGATTACATTTAAGAGTCCTTAGTAGTTTAGGTAGGTTACTTTAAATAGACTCAGCATATGCACATCAATGTGTTTAGCATGACTTGTGTGAAGCAGGTGTAGTGTGTTATTGTATGGTGCTGACAACCTCCCTGTTATCGGTAGTGTCTTTACATGAGACTTTTGACTCTAACAACAATAAATAACTTCATTGCTCATACTGTGTAAGTTTGTTTAAGTTGTAGGTGGTTAGCAGTAAACATGAAACAGTTGTGTCACAGGATACCCATTTAAAGCGAGCTGGCTACAGAGACAATTGGAAAGTGCAAATCAGTGGTATCAGGCACTTACTAATGTTGGCCTAAGGGGAAGTTGTGCCTGTGATGCTTGCAGTTAGTTACTGTAGGTACTATTTTCCTGGTAGTGGAGATAGTGGTGCTATCAATATAGCTGCATTCAACTAGGAATTCATGCTCCTTAACTCCTTCTCAAACTGGAAGCAAAAGTGAATCATTAGTCCCAAACTGCTTCCTGTGAAGTAACATTATTCCAGATGTGGCTGTCTATGATACTATTTTGCTAGATACCACGGAACGAATCTATAGCAGCTGGAAACAGCAGATAGCTAAGCTGTACAAAAGCCTTTAATAGGTTCTCACCAAAACTGCAATCATACCACTGAGTGAAGATCACCTACACACTGCCCAATCAGTTACCAGCAGAAATAAATGTCCCTCTGTCCCTTCCCAAACCATAAGCAAAAAAAAAGCATTCATGCCAAACTGGTTCCTAAGAAGTAATTTTCAAACTTTCCATTGATTGTAATCTCTAGGAAAGCTAGGAAAAAAATATGCCTCTTCTCCTTTTCTCAGGGGGAGCAAAACAGAAGCACTATTCTCAAGCTGCTTCCTGTGAAACATTTCCTAGGCTTTCCAGTCATTTATTTATCCTTTATTGACTAGGTTAGTAACCTCATTGCAAGGAAAAACCAAAGTGGCATTTTTACTACTGGGAAAATTGGCCAGGGCATTTGGGAATTTCCTACTCCTAACTCAGGCATATGGAGCCTCGGTTTAACATCTAATCCAAAGGATGACACACTCGGGCATGCAGTACCTCCCATTAAGCTACACTGTCAGTAATCCATCTTCTTGGTGTGGGAATAGAACCCACAGCCTTCTGAACCAGACAAGTGTGCTAACTGTCACAACACTGACACTGCATTTTAATGTGTAATCCCAGATATTACAGATTTTAAAGGAAAGATGGCAAAGGGAATAATACTGTGAATATTGTAGTGCACACTAAGTTGGATGATAAAAAACAAAGGTTAACTCAAGCTCTAAGATTCTAAGGGGAAGGCCCTCACATTTAGATCTTTCAGTGTCCTGTACAATGACCAGATGAGATGAGACAAGGAGGTGCTTTCAAAGTCAAATTTGAGGCAAGGAAGGGCAGATCAAAAGTCATCAAGTTTAAAATGTACAACAGGAACTGGATGCATGTGCGGGAAAAAATCCAGTGCAGTAATAAACCACCAGCAGTCTTACAACTGCAGCTAAAAAGACTGCAAATAAATAGGAATTTAGCTAAATAGGAAAGCCAATTCCTCACTAATTAGCTAGACTTAGTTAATTTTCAATCAGTGAATTGGAAAGGGATTTTCTTTCTAACTGACTCTAGCCAAGAACTCGTAAAAAAAACTTTAAAGTAAAACAAAGTTTAAAACAAATTGTAATATAATAAGAACAAAAAATGGAATTATCCTAACATTAAAAGGGGAAATCCAATCCAAAACTCAATGCAGTCACACACTAGCAGCAGTATAACAGCACTTGCAGCTTTATAAACCTCTTTTTCACCCATTTGACTAACCATCTGTTGTGCTATATATTGGTTTGTACTTGGAAGGGTTAATGAGAACATACTGGTGATATAGCAGTGGTCAAAGGAGGAAGAATGAAACAGTGGCACATAACCTGTCAAGGGTAATACAATAGGGTGACCAATGGATAAGATAGATGGACATAACATACATATTCATCTTATTTCTATTATCAGAAGTATATAATTGATTTTAACTTTTTTTAACTTTGCAAAGATAACAAATTAATTTGCCTTTAATTAGCTGGACATGAAAGGTAACCAGCAATGTCTTGGGCTACATCATAATAATTTTCAGTATTCTATAGTATCTCTTCACTAAAATTTTGTAACAAGCATGCTGTTAAAATCAATGTTTCTCAAACTTTCCTGTGTAGGAACATAGGTATCTCATAAAATGAAATTCTCCAGCTATTACAGGTGTCTGGGATTCCTTTTCTAAACTTTCATATGATGAACCAGACTACTTTATTTTACATTACTAACAAGATTTAGGTTCATGTGATAATGTGAGGTATTGCCACCTGTGCCAGTGCCAGGGAGAAGAGGACACTGCATGTGTAACATATGCCAGCATAGTTAGCTGGAGTTATGGAAATAATTTTGTGTCATTTGCATGTCACACTGACTTGTACAGATGCCTGTGTTAAAATGTATCAACAGTGTTATTATAACTGATTAAATGTATATTTATTTATTTATTTATTTCCAGTTTGATGACTGGGAAGTCCACTCGGCCAAGCAGAGCCCATTTTTAGTGGAGGCCAAGGGAGAAAAGCTCCAAAAGCCGTTAACCGAATATAACATAAGTAAAAGTATGCAATATACAGTATACAAAAGAATAAATATACAATTTAAAATATGAATACAAAATCAGGGAGTATACGTTTAAAGAACACAAATGTTAAAATAAAGATAAAGTCAAAAGTAATACAGATAAAATAATTAAAGTACAAGTCATAAAGTGTTTATACAAGTTTAATGTTTGTTCTAACAATAATGTTAGTGAAGGAAGGTTTGAAAGAGACAACAGTGTAATTTAGATGGGAAGGGAGCAGGAACAGTTCCAGTTTGAGGTAAGGTAAGAATGGAGGTGTGATTTGAAATTAGAGTGGTTGTGAGTACAGTTGGGGAAAGGGGAAGATAATTCCATAGTTTAGCTAATGAGTGTGATAAAAATACTTGACCATGAGTGTGAAGGGGTTTATAGATTTTAAGGATGTTTTGGTTTTCAGATCTAAGAGTACAACTGGGAAGGTAAGGGGTTAAGATAAATGAAAGAGAGAGGCAGATGGAGAGTTGGAATATGAGTTTGTGAGCAGTGGTGGGCTGTATGAATTTCAGGTAATTAGGAAGTGCTAGCCAGTTTAGGGAATGGCAGTGATGGGTGGAGTATTTGGAACCTGAAGCAAATTTACAGTCTCTGTTATAGCAGGCTACCAGTTTGTTTTTTAGGCTAAGTTGGAGATGAGTAAGTAGATGGGCACCATACATAAGAGAGGGTAGCAGGTAGGAAGAGGCTAGAGAACATCTGGTAGAAGCAGTAAGATAGCAATTTTGTCTATACAGAAGACCTAGTTTTTGGTGGGGTTTTTTTGATATTATTTTGGATGTAGATATCAAATTGTGAATGTTCATCAATGGTGACTGAGTAGTTTGGTGTGAGGTACAATACTGATTAGAGTGTTATTGCGGCTTTTTATTTTAGAGGAGCTTTTGTCTATGGAGAAATTTCTTGAACGAGAGAATATCATGATTTTTCTTTTGTTAGCACTGAGAGCGAGGCGGTTGTTTAGCATCCAAGTTTCAGTACTGGAGAAGGCTGCTTGGGTTTTTTGAAAGAGTTTGGAGCAAGAATTTGCTGTACAGATGATTGTGGAATCATCAACATACCGGATCAGTGTAGCATTATCTATGGACTTGTGAAAGTTGTTAATGAAAATATTGAAAAGTAAGGGGCTGAGAATAGAGCCTTGGGGGATGACAGAGGGATTGTTGAGAAAGGATGAAGTGGGATTTTTCCATTTAACAGCTTGTTGTCTATTGGAGAGATAGCTTGTAAACCAGACTATGGAAAAGGAGAGAAATTGAGGCAGGAAAGCTGAAATAAGAGTAGAGGATGTGAGACAGTGTCAAAGGCTTTGGGGAGATCTAAGTAAAGGGTGGATATGATTTTCCCAGAGTTGCGAGCACATTTAATGGTGTCAAGGAAGGACATAATCGCAGTGGTAGTGCTGTGACCAGGCCTGAAACCATGTTGTGTTGGGGTAAGAAGATGACTGTGTGTTAGGTATGGCAAAAGTTGGTGATGAATGCACTTTTCGAGAATTTTAGAAAGAGGTGAGAGAATAGCTATTGGGCAGAAGTTAGTAGTGTCTGTGTTAATGCCACCTTTGTGGAGAGGGGTGACAAAAGCTTTCTTCCAAAGTGAGGAGACATACGCTTCTTGGAAGGACCTATTGATAAGAATGGATATGGGAAGGGCAATGCTGTCTGCAGCTATCTTAGGGAAGAATGGAGGGAGATTATCAGGAGCATAGGAGCAAGGCTTTAATTTAAGGAGGATTTTTTTATGCTGCTCATGGGGATAAGTTTAAAACTGAAAGGTTGAGTGTTAGAGGGAAAAGCAGTGGATGGGGAACTATGAGAGCTAGAGAAGATAGGAAAGTTTGCAGTTAGTTTGGCTATGCAGCCAGCAAAAAAGGTGTTGAAATTAGATGCAATTTCATGGTCTGGGGGGTGGGGTAAGGGCATGGATTATCTTTTCTACCAGGGTTTAGAAGGGAGGAAATGCAATTCCAGAACATTTTGTGGTTAGAATTATGTTCTGATTGGAATTTGAAGTACTACGTCTTACGGTCTTTACTTATTAGTTTCTTCACTGAGTTATAGAGTTGTTTAAATTTGATTAAAGAGTTTGTTAACAGTTTTTTGGTATTGCTTCCAACATTTGTATCTGAGGTGCATTAGTTTTCTGGTTTCTTTAGATAGTCAAGGAACAGTTTTGGCTTTTATTCTTTTAGTTCTAAGAGAAGCTAGGCTTTTTAGTAAGTCTAGGAAGGTTTTCTTGAGGTAATTAGTTGCACTGTCCAGAGGCAAAGTCTTTAAGGGGGGCCCATTTCATTTTTTTCAGACAGTCGAAAAACGTCTATGAATAGACATTGGTGAGATTATGAGCTTGAATGTATTGATGTTGGACAGACAAGGCATACTAGAGGGCATAGGCTAGTAGGTGGTCACTAAAGGGATCATGTACAATTCTACTGTTTGAGATTAGGTTGAGATGAGTTGCTAAGATCCAATCTAGTGTAGTGCCAGAGGAACAATCTTTACCGGGTCTTGTAGGGTAGTTTATTAGCTGGGAGAAGTTAAAGAGATTAACTGTTTGGTTCAGAGATTGTGAGGAGATGGTGGTCCAGTTGATGTTTACATCGCCAAGGATGAATGTTTTCTTTTTGATGTTGGAAGGGAACCATGACAGAATGTCTTCACGTATATGTTTAAACAAAGAATTATGGAAGGGAAGAATGGAAGTTTTTGAAATTGTTCTATAATTTTCAAATACTTCAACAGATCTTAGCAAAGCTCTGAGTGTCTATTGTATTAGAGTCAGGTGATCAAATGTGATGTCATTCTATAACCAGCACTGAAAGGATGGAACTCTCATGGCAGTTTCTTTTGTTTTCTTTGGAGCATGAGATAAAAGATCTATGTCAGTTATCACAGTTCATTTATTTGAGTTCAGTTCAGTGCAAGTTTTAGTTAGAAGCGCATCACCTTGCCTTGTGGAAGTAAGCATGTAATCTTGCTTTGCTGTATAAACTAAGTTAGCTAGGGAACAGTTATTCTTTAGACAGGCAGGAAATACAGTGAGATTAGTTAAGTATTGTTTTTCTGCAGCTGTTTGAATCTGCCCAACTGTGTTATTTTTATTTTTCCTGTGATTGAAACTCTGGTGTATATTGTACTTGGATATTTAGTATTCTCATATTTTCTATTTTATTATTTATTATTAAATATTTTATACCTTTCTTTGTGTCTGGTCTTTTAGGCAATGCTTTTAACATCTTGACAGCACATGTGCTTATTTCAGTGATACTGTGGCCACTCCAAAAAGCTTTGGTTACACTCTACCATTTATATTAGTATTGATTTTACGCAGTATAATTGGATACACTTGTAAAAGCCTGAGATTAGTTGACTGGAGGCAGGACAATTACCTTAGTCTGTGCAAAAGGGGTACAGCTACTAAATCTGTACCAGCCTTTCTCAGGAGTGTGTGTGTGTGTGTGTGTGTGTGTGTGTGTGTGTGTGTGTGTGTGTGTGTGTGTGTGTGTGTGTGTGTGTGCGCATGGGTGTGCATGTGTGTTGTGTGCATGTGTGTGCGTGTGTGTGTGTGTGTGTGTGTGTGTGTGTGAAAATCAAATACCCAGGTGTGGGTGTGTCAGCTACTTGCAACTGGGACATGGTGCTCCAAGATCTGGAGAGGCAGAGAGTCCAGTCCCAGATCTGGACTATGTTCTTTATGTGCTACTGGGAGAAACTGTGCTTGATGCAGAGAGCTGTATCTGCAAATACTGTGTAAATTCATTCCTGTTTTTAGTGACTATCTCTCACTGATGTCAGTGCCGAGGATTGAGGCTTCTTGATTATTGGTCTGGGGTAGAGAGACCATCACAGTTTATATAAACTTTGCCTTGAGATAACTATATTATCTCTTAATATCTTTATTCACTGGCATCACTTTCACTGCTGATGCTTTGCTTTACAATCTTATTTGTCTGTATATTCTTAACTGAGATAGCAAGACATTAAAAGTCATAAATGCTAGAGTACACCATTAATGTTATTGATGAATTTAATAAGTCATTGGTTACACTTGCTGCTGAAGAAAAGTGGCAATGTTGAGTCTAATATAATTTAGAGCCCAGAAACTGTTCAATCTAATTATAAAAACTCCAATCCTATACATATGGTCTTAGTAGTACTGGTACTGTGCCATTACTTCCAGTATGTGTAGAAAAGAACACAATGTTTTCTGTGCAATTTGAATTAGAATTTATGATGAAAAGCTGTTTTAATTGTAGAGAGTACAAGTTTATGGGAAGCTACGTTTCTTCCAAGGCAAAGCAGTTTTGCTGAAGGCACAAGAAACAGAAATCATTTAAGCTAATAAAAGAGGGCAGCACAGCTACAAGTATCCTTCAATCAGGTTTATTTGGAGATGACTTCATAAAAATGGAACATAATATATATGAAACAGGTAGAATGGGCCATACTGAATGATATTTTCAGCATGATTAAATGCTGTGGATAAAACAAATAAAACAGAAAGGTAGAGATGCATATTACAGGAAGGCAGTATGCAGACAAGTCTTTGTAGGAAGTTTGCATGGATGTGATGGCTCCATTAATGGGACTGTAAGAATAAAGTATGCCAGAGTATATATTTTTTGTATTACAGTTACACAGAATTGATGATAGACCAAGAAAGGATGGTGTTTTACATCATAGAAACTGCGTAACTGAAACATTATTGTAACCAACAGATGACATCAATAAAAGGCAAAGGAAGGAATTTAATAAAGCCTACACATTTTTTTTTCTGTGTAGGCATCACACCGCCCTACTTACATGGTTACAAACATTTTTAGATTCAGTAAAGGCTGCTGAGCGGTGCGTACGCATCTGCCAGCTCAGAAACTTCCATGGCATGCAAATCATCTCATAAGCAGGTGAATCTCATGCAAATGAAGCAGGTAGAGTGATCCAGCAAGCAGATAGGCATCTCTTCAGACCCCATGTCAGTCTTTGTAGTGTACATGGAAAAACTCCATGTACAGGAGTGTAGACAGACAAAAAGGGTTGTAAAAATGTAGATATTTGCACAGAAATGTCATACCACATACACATATGACTGAAACTATTATCCTATATGATGGAAAAATTAAAGGAAATAGGTTAAATTATTATTTTTTTTTATAATCTGGGCATGTTTGTGTGGCACACAGCAGCGCACAAACATGCTTTATAGAAAAATTAAAAAAAAAATTGAAAAAAAAAACAAATGAATTTGTATGTAACAGAAATATATTACATGACTGTACATGAAGTCCCTACAATGGTGCATTGGTGCAGTTGCTAATGTAGTTGGACTATGAAGCATATAGTTTCCAGGCTGTGAGCATGGACATCTATGCAAATGAGGTGGAGGTACTGAATAAAAGGAAGAAGTAATCGTGTCCGCATATACCCTTCGTGTAGGCTTAGACCTATGTTGCTGTTTACACAGGAGGTTGCTGACACCAGGGGGGTGTGGGTCTACTGACTTTTAAGCTCATTGCTGCTTAGGTGCACATGTTTGCATGGCACTCCACTTGACTGAGCATGTCCCCTACAGGCGGGGGGTGTCCACTGACTTCTAAGCTTTGTTTACCTTCCCTGCATGTGTTTGCACAATGTGGCACTGTGCTCAGCATATTAAAAAAATAAATGTATCTAATTAGTTTTGACCCTTGCTTAACCTAAAATAGGGCCATGAAATTATGCTAATTATATTGTAGGCAGGTGCAATACATTATGGTTACCCAATCACACACTTTGCACCTATACCAGAGCTCTATAAAGTATGCATACACCCTACAATCTGATTTTTCCTCGGTACTCTGCACCAATGGTACAGACTTGGGAATTTTAACTGAGACAATGCTAAGGGCTGATGCAGGTCTGCTGCACCTGTATGTGCTAGATGCTGAAGTTAGTGCTGCTGCTGCTGCTGCTGACATTAGGCCTAGACAGAGAAAAAGAAGAGTGTTCAGGCCCAGGGTAACCTTCCAGGAGTTACATGAGCTGGAGATTGTAGAGCTCTACAGGGTGGACAGAGATATAGTACAAGAACTCACTGAGATCTGCTGTTTTCAACTTAGACCCATACCCAACAGAGGAGAACCCATCCCAGCTGAAACAAAGGTATGTGTAGCCCTTAGGATACTAGCTACAGGTACTTTCCAAAGACCAACTTGGGACATGATTGGGGTCTCACAGGCATCATCATCCAGGGTACTCAACAGTTCCTGGATGCCATACTACCACATGCAAGTGAGCACATTTCTTTTACCCTCACCACTGAGGCGAGGGCCAGCAATATGCAACACCTCTACCATTTATTATCCTGCATACCCTAATACTGGTGAGTAAAGCTGCTCTATCGCACATCTATACTGTTGCTCAGAGGATCCAAAGTAAAATCGCAACAGCACATAGTGCACTTACGTAGAGACCCCTGTGCCTGCTGAAATTCACCACATAGATAGCAACAAGTGAGCAGGTGATGTAATATATAATGTTGTCTATACATGCAGGGATAGGGCACATTCTTCCTACCCCCAGGTTGCTCATTCAAGCGCAAACAGCCACATAGGGCCATACTGTCACTGTAGACATATTGATAGGATACTACATTCAGATAATAGTACAAAACAATATCACTTTGAATGCCACAGATGCTGTTCAACACAAGCCTAGTTTGTGTAATCCACAAGCAGTTTGCTCACAATCATGTACAAAACAGATATCAAGTGGGGCATGTGCTATATGTACTGTGATCTACAGTTGTAAGACTAGACAGGTAGGGGTTCTAATCTTACCACAGACCACTTGGTGCATCTGTGTGTGTATCTCCCTGCCAAACAACTGAGAAACCCTGATTGGCTATCAAATGGCAATGGTTATGTACTTTCTGGCCTTGTAAGTTGCTGCTGGCATCCAAACTGCCCTGGTATACAAGGTCTGATGATTTCATCTACCTTAAGATTACCAGCTGCTACTGTAGTATCTGGCTTAAGTCATGGTGCATGTGATAAGTGTTGTGATCTATAGTGTGTTAGATCTATATAGGTAGGGGCTCAAATCTCAATGCAGGCCACTTGGTGCATGTGTGTGTGTGTGTGTGTGTGTGTGTGTGTGTGTGTGTGTGTGTGTGTGTGTGTGTGTGTGTGTGTGTGTGTGGGTGTGTGTGTGTGTACCCCCCTGCCACACAACTGAGAAACCCTCATTGGATATCAAACTGCAATGGTTATGCACGTTTTGGACCTGTACATTACTGGTGGCTTCCAAAATGCCCTCTTCTACAAGGCCTGATGATGTCATCTACCTTAAGATTACCAGCTGCCATTGTAAAATCTGACTTAAGCCATGGTGCATGCAGAAAGTACAGTGATCTATAGAGTGTAAAACCTAGATAGGAAGGGGGTCTAATCTCACTGCAGGCCATTTGGTGTGTGTTTGTATGTCCATATGACATAAATATGATCTCCTCAGTAACTTATAAAGTGGTAGGGTTTTGCAGAATTTTAGTTGTAGCAGGTGATGTTGCCCTCAAAATGCCTGACCATAACTTGGCCTGCTGATGTCATCAATCATAATATATCCTACGCCAACAGTACTATCAGGCATGCGGTGTGTTGTGTGCATCACATACTGTGATCTGTACTGTGTACCATTACATGGGTAAGTGTTCTAATCTACATACAGCCAGCTTGTACTGTGTGCCATGCCATGTCCTGTAAGTAGGAATTAAAAGTGGTGCTATCCTCAATGTAGCCATGTTTCTGTGTGTGGCTGTTTGTTAATTTCCATCAGCTTATGGAATCATAGGACATTTGAACCTCATTGACATTATGGCCATATGGCCATCACAGTCATAGACAACCCTTATTTAAATGATTAGCACATATTACCCCAATCCAAGAGCGACACAGGCAAAAGTCCTGTGGTGAAATGCTGGCTGCCCAGCCAGTCATACTGATGCCATGTGCTGAGGTGCACTGAATTGCTCTGCTTGCCTTTAGCCAGGGGTCTGTTGCAAAGGTGGGTTAAAGTCTGCAAGACAAATCTCTCCCACCAGTATGTATTATTAATGTCACATACTAGATTAATCTCCTTGCAGTGATTAATCCATGTGCTATGCCACCTGCAGATATCCAGCATTTGACAATCAAGTACGGTCGCATCTTGCCCCATATGCAAGGCATAGATCACCTCTTGGTAGTCTATATGCCACAGGCTACAATGACACTCATTTCAGATGATCCCCGTTGAACACATGCTGAAGACATGAAGTTCCCTTGTGAGGGACCATACTGGTTTGTGCAATTGCCAATACTGCTTGGAAACGCCCATTACCAAATGGCTATTGCATTCAGATGTTAGCATGCTGAGGGAAGAGTGCATGTAGGTTATCAGTATGTCAATTACTGGTGATTGTGCCCTCAGCTATGACACATGATTCTTGTCATACCACTGGGGAGACATGGTGATCTCCGGCATATTAGTTGTAAACCTGTGTGGCCAGGTCTGGTGTGCCCAGTTCTTTCACCCCTGAGTATGTACATCAGTGACCGATGTCCTACTTACCAGGTACATAGATGTTAGTGACTGAAATGACACTACATATATATCTGCATGGAGTTTATGGCCATTACTGTCAACAGACATGTGTTCATCACTACCCTCATGTAGGATATTGACATAACTCACAAATTCCATGAGTGCTCACACTTTGCAGGCATCAACCAACATCAATAGCCACAGGCAGTCAGTATTCACTTGTATTGTGGTTAAATGGATTCCAAGCATTAGAGGACCCAGGACTGAGCCTGTTGAACACTGCTGCTTACAGATCAGCTATTGGAGGCAGATGTCCCTTTGTTGAGTATCTGTGCCATCAATGGGCCACTAAGTGACCTCTACAAGGATAGTACATGGATGTCTAAGTGGGTGCTTTGTACATGATGCCTGAGAGGGGGATATAGTCAGCCTAGTTGGCTCAGTCTAGGGGGTTGTATGCTCTGATGTCCCATCATCCAGGTCCTTGGTGACTGCCTCGGAAATGTCCACCATGTTTAACAGTCATGATGCCCCTGCCAGACATCCAAACTCTGAGTAGATCACATATATGTATGCTGATCAGCTCCGTGGTGATTGCCCCTATAGCCCTACAGATACAGATACTCAGGCAAAGAGGTCTACAGTTCTGGTGGTCAGTTGCCGTTGTCTAGTCAGCTGGGGTTCAGCCAGTGGTTTCAGTATGATTGCAAGGTGTTCTGAATGGTGTTAGTAATCCATGACACATCCCACGTAGGATACAGCTTAGGATGTTAACATGTCCAATAGATGCTGTGTATCCCCCATAGAGAGAATATTTATGATCTGCTCTGTAGATATGGAAGTTATGGGACTGGTTGGAGGAATGTTATGTGTCACATGTGGTGAGGACAGGGGAGTAAAGTTGATGCAGAACATGTAGGACTACAGGTTATCTAGGGGTACAGACCAATTCTATGTGGCATCATTAAGTATGAGTTCATGTACAATCTGGGCCTGTGCTTTGAGGTTACACATGTAACTACATGGTGCATTGTGGTTCTGCTTTGTGTGAGTGGCTAATTTTGTCACTTACTGTGTCTACACAACATCATAACACTATGTGGTTGTTGTAGCTGAGGAGTTTGTGTCACCATTTGGGGGGATACCCTCACCCCAACTGTCACACAGCAATATCCACCTTCTATTCTACAGTCTGATAGTGGCAGTTGTCCACCAGGCAGGTCTGCTGTGCCATGAGGAGCCTGTGTGCCCCTATCAGGTACAGCTGCATTCATGCAGTTGTAATGCTGCTGCCATAATGCATAGGTGTACACCTCTGCATACATGCCATCCCATCAGAGGGGGAAGGTGCAGTCAGGCTATGTAAACCATCCCACAGGAGGTAATAAATGGCTTTGTTGAAATATATGTCTGCATTGTCTGCAAGGGGGGGGTTAGTGCTAATACTTTTAATGACACTGATCTGTGGTCAGATCCCCCCAGGAAGGACCTCACAATGGGGGGCTGCAGTGGTCACCCATATTGGTAAACACATGTTGCAATACATTGGTTGCCCCTGAGGGGATGTCACAGCACTGCTCCAGGACATTGTAGTTAAGGACGTGGACTAACCTTTGGGAAGTGAGCTGCAGTATGACTAAACAACACAGCTGGTGGTCACGTAATGCCACCCCACAACATGGTGCAGTGATATATATTGATAGACACATGCACATACAAATATGCACAGTGGGAGAATGGATACATGGAGCTGCTCCTGTAGCTGGCTATTTATTTGATTATATGCCCTTCCAGTACTGAATGGCACCTGCATTGCCTCCAGGGAATCATAGTGTCTCACAAAATCTGGATGTATATCTATCCTTACTGAGTATGTATACACCACCTGCATTACCCTGAACACTGTCATTTTGAGGTGTGAAGATGTGGATGGACATGTAGTCTGGTATGGCTGTGATGCTGTCCACAACCTTGAACCAGATGTCCTTGACTGCACACGTATGCATAATCCAGGGTGGGGATGCATTACACAGAGTGGGTTTCAGTATTGCCATACCCACAATGTAGCAGCATAACCATGATGTTGTATACAGATGGTGTTTTCATTGACAACTTCTCCCTGAACAGTGCATCTATGATGTATTGTGGGGGTGTAAGTAGCCATAGCTGTTACTCCAAATCTCAGGGATGAGAGTTGAACACCATCACTGGTGAAGCATTGATGTCTGTTGAGCAAGGCATCTCAGGCAGACATGTAGTAGATCCCCTTACAATGACACAACATTCACGGGCAATTATTGACCTCCATAAAGTTACATATGCATGGAGCCATCATAGCAGGTGAATGTCAACTGCAGCTGAAAGGTATGAGTATACCTGAGAGAGAAACAGAGAGGCTAAGCACAGTTATGTGTCTGTATATAGACCGGTGACATATGTCCCTAGTCATAGATACCTCCAGGAACTATGATATCAACATTATGTTCACTGATATTCCTTGATTTGTGGCAATGTGTAGTAAGGCCTATTGTTTCATCCACATACAGCTATCTGTGACCTGTCCCATATGCAGCCACTTGACACAGACATCAATGTGTCTTACAATGTAATCACCTCTGACTAAGAGTTGTGATTTTGTGTTTTGCCTCTGGTGTTTGACCAGTGAGAGAGTGGTGCATGCAGTATTATGTGTACTGTGCACTCCACAGGCAGGATGGTCTGAGTTGTCTGTTTGGGAATGTGGCTAGTAAGGAGCTGTGCACATGCAGGTGTGTGTGTGTGATGTGGGTGTAAGTGGTGCAGGATGTGAGACTTGCATGTTGGTATAATGATCATTGCCATATGTAATGACTGCTGATGGAGACACCATGGCAGCAAGGTTTGAAATGCAGTCACATGAGCCACACATGTTTGTGTGTCATAGAAGTAGAGGACTGAGGACACTCCCAACACTTCAGCAGCAGGTCCTGCAAAGGTTGGGTCATGCTGCCACACCCTTGGGATTGACAGCCTGATATACAGTGATTGTAGGCACACCTTGCAGTGAAGATGTGGATGCCCATGCATGCATAGAGGACTTATTCATCTTTGCTGACCTTATGTTGGCATGGCAAGTGTACAATGTCTATCAAGCAACTAGGCAGCACACTGGTTGTTGAGTAGTATGATGTGGGAACACAGACATGTGTGTCGGGTACACAACTCAGTATGGCATGCCTAGGACATGCGGCAGGTGGAAACACACTGGCCAAAGGTGGCCAGTCCACTGCAGTAGGCCTCCCAACCATGTCATATAGATATGCATCAGTAATCTGTTAAAGGGCAGGATGCATGAAGTGCTGTGAAAGTGTCACTTACGATGGGTCACAGCCAGTGTGCTGATTGTTCCAGCAAGACTGGACATCTATATCAATGGACATTGTACATTATATTGTTGTACTACAGAAGTTCTACTAATCCCCCTCTTGTCAGTTCCCTGTGACATACCACCAACCCTGGAACAGATGGCATAACACATGAAAAAGCCTACTTATTGCCCCAGTCGCTAATCAAGGCACCTACGTGGAAAATGGTATGTGAAGCCTACAGACCCTTTCAGGATGTGGAACAGTTATGTGGATGAACAAACATGCTGTGTCCTTCTTGTCATCATGGGCTTCATAAAGATAGAAAATGTATCGGAGCTTGGTGTCCTATGTGAGAGTGGTGTTGGTGAGACCAGCATTAGTAGTTGCCAGGTACTGGCAATTCTGTGGACTCCCATGCTTTCCTCAGTCTTCACAAGGTAATTGTGTCCTTCCAGTACACACCGCTTGGTTAGTGTCAAACTGCAGAACACCTGTATAAACCCCCCACTTTACCTTCAAATAGTATACATATTACAATTCCCTAAAGTGTTTGTCTGCACTCTGTACACACACCTTGGATGACTCTCTTCTTGGAACATGCTGGAATCAACTGCAATACTTAGTTGCAGAAAGGACAACTAGCATGTTGTGCCAAGCAGTGTCCCCAGATCTCTGAGTCATGTGACATGACATGCCATGAAAAGAGTTAGCATGGATAGAGCAGTAACGCTGTCATAGGTCATATGTTCATAGGTAGGTACTAGGCTATTGGCCCTAGGGCCTATATAAGCCTAGCCAAAAAATGTACCCTGGCTTTCGCCATCCAAGAAAATTATTTTCCTGTGCCCCTGTCTAGCAGAGCCACAGAAGTGATCCCTGGGGTGAATTTCCCATTTCCCATCCAATCATCAAGATTTTTCTTGAAGAGTGCTAATGAGGAACTCTGTTTGACATAGATAGGTAGTCTGTTCCAGAGTATGGGAAGTCTCTGGGACAGGAATCTATCCCTCCAGCATGTTCTGTTTATTGTGGTGACAAGGTTTACGTCCCTAGAGCGTGTAGCTCAGAGTTATTGGAATTTCTTTAAGTGGAGCATGTCCAACAGCTCTGGGTTTGACATAGCTTTGTATGTTAGGCAGAGATCGCCCCTGAGTAGGCGATATGCGATGGAGTAAAGCTGTAGTTTTTTGAGATGGTCTGCATAGGGCATCTGTTTGAAGCCAGTAATCCTCTTTGTGAGGTATTTCTGTGGTCTTTCCATTTATTGTAGATGTCTTGTGAGGTACATACCAAAAGGGGCATTGTACTCTATAATGGGTCTAATGAGTGATGAGTAGAGGGGAACAATGACCTCTTTTTTTCTGGATGAGAATCCTTTTGTGATGAGATGAGCCACGTAGAAGGATTTCCTGACCACTGTGGCAATGTGATTATCAAAGGAGAGACTACTGTCCACCTGTGTCCCAAGGTCTCTTATCATATTTTCGGTATTAAGTAGACTACCAGCTATGTGGTAGTTCATGCGTACAGAGGTTTACCAAAGTGGATGACAATACACTTTTTGGCATTGAGCTTCAGACCATGGCTTTGACACCAGGTATCTGTCTCAGTGAGGCCCTTTTGTAGTTTGTCCACATCGTTAGGAGTTCTGATTATGGCTCCTAGTTTGCAGTTGTCTGCAAAATTTGTTAGCCAAAGACCTTCTGTGTTAGCCTGCACTTCAGAGAAGTAGATACCAAACAGGAGAGGACCCAGGACTGAACCCTGTGGTACTCCACTTGTCACTGGTCTGAAGTTGGATTTGGAATCCGCTACTTTCACAGTGTGGGTTCTGTCAGTAAGCCAGTTGGCAACCCATCTTGTGACATAGGGATTTATATCTAGTTTAGTGAGCTTATCTATAATTCCAGAGTGGGGGATGGTGTTGAAAGCCTTGGCAAGATCTAGATAAGCTGTGTGAACCATTTTACCCTCATCTATGGCTTTGGTGACTGCTTCAAAGAAGTCATTCAGGTTTACGAGACATGATCTGCCTTTTACAAATCCAAACTGGGTAGGGTCCAGAGTTTGGAGATTACCAATGTCTTTGTTTATGAGTTCCAAAATGATACATTCCATGGCCTTGCAGAACAGGCTCGTCAGGCTACTGGACCACATACCATTTGCTATGCTGAAGGCCAACAAATGCCTACTGACTCTAAATGGTGGACTCCATTGAGTGTTGCACTATGCAATTGATAACAGGAATATTACTCACTTTATCTACCATGGCCTGACAAGGTGTTTGACAGTATTATGCCAAAAGGCCTTGCTGGAAACTGTGTAGGTTATCTACCAAGTGTTATGTCAGCTAGTGGGTAGGCAAGTGTCTGACAGTCTTAATCTGAGATGATAGCATTGGGACACATAAGCTGCAATGATGCCAGCTATCAGTGGATATTTCCAGACATCACTGATGTCATACCCCTTGTAGTGATTCCCTCTCTGCAGTCACAGTCACCGTCAATGCCCTCTGACTGGATACATTAGAAGGTGATTGTATATCAGGAGCTGTCACTGATTCCCACACAGAACCAACAGTTAATCATGATGGCCTGTGACACACATTCAGTTGCAGTCTGAGCCACTGACAAATACTAAATCAGAACAACTGCACAATACTATGCTTTGGAAAGTCATCCACCCCTGGGAAATATCATAGTGTCTGCACATCACACACAGATGAGCCATTAATCATGGATATATGGACAGAGAGAGAAATGTAGCCTTTGACTTTCAGTGGTTGGTGAGATGTGGGGATGCATTCAATGTTGTACATCATAAACAGAGAAATCTGTGATGTAACTCTTAGACTGTCATTGTTATACTGTATTTGGCACTCATCACACCTATCATTGTGTACAATGGCACCCTTACTATGTCACTACACAGGCATATCCTACAACTGTAGCAGCCATGTTGGTTCCATAGTACTGCAATCCACATTGCAGATAACATATCCTATTGCGTCCATGTCATGACCGTATATGTGTAGTCTGTCTCATAAATGCTTTGTAGGGGATGTGCATTGCTGCCATACAGGGAGGTTTCAGACCCAGTTTGAACCTCCCATGCAAACATGACAGGACTAACACATGTTTTACCCGACCTACAAACCTACACTGTCACTGTGGTATAAATACTACATGTTGGAGAGACAAGTATGTCACACAGACAGTACACCCTATATGTAACAGGCCCCCCATGCATGTGAAGCATACATCTGCTGTGACACACATCATGTTCATGTTATACCATGGAATGCAGAACATGACAATCATAGCTGTTGTGGGACAAATGTCTGTACTGGACATGGGAAATGTGATGATGGGTCATCCCCAGCACCACAGCTTGTAGATGTGATAGCTCCCAACACCCTGGTGACACTTATCAAGGGTACCAAAGATTAGGGATGCATGAGTACGCTGCATGAGGCCATTGTCCTTGTTAGCCTGTTACACACATATGGATTTACAGACCCATGCACCTATAGGGCTGTACCTTGCTGAGGACATATTTCTTCTGTGCGGACAGTCTATCCTGTGTTCTGACATCTATGGCTGTCTTCCTTCTGTGTATCCGTAGATGTGTGCAACAGAATCCTGAAACAGAAATGTATACAGATCTGTAACACACTTTTCATTGTGTAAGTATACAGCCAGTACAACATCATACAACATAAGGTACACAAAATGTTGTTGCTTACTCATTACAAATAGCAGCATACAGTATCTGGCAATAACCACTACAAGTGGCATGGATACACAATGCATTACACAAGTACATGTTAATTTATATAGTTACTCTTTGCATCAGACACATACCTACATTTTCCTACATCAATGATGAAAATGACAGGTATCATCACTTGCACAGGGTGTTGTGTGGGGGTGCAGGAGGCTTGGCTGACCCAAAAGGGTGACAGTATGTGTGTGAGTCAGGAAGGAAAGCAGGCAAGGTAGACCATGGAATTGTGCTGTGTGTGTCTTTAGGTGATCTGCATTTGACACTGGTGTGTGTGTGTGTGTGTGTGTGTGTGTGTGTGTGTGTGTGTGTGTGTGTGTGTGTGTGTGTGTGTGTGTGGGTGTACACAGTCAAGATCAGTGCTAGCCCTACATGTGTGTATGTTGGACAGCTTTGAACCATGCATGGTAAAGCTGACAGTTTATGGTCTTCAGGCCCAAACATGGGAACTGGCTTTGCCAGGAGTTGCACTGGCACCTGCATGCCCAAGGTCAGAAGTGGGACTATTACCTGATGGTGACTGCTGTCTGCTGGGACCAAGTCCTCCACAGTAACACCCAGGACCATGAGGCCATGACCTGCCACATCTTGGCATGAACAGCACTAACCCCTCTGTTACACTGTGTGTACTGCCACTATGGGAGAGTGATTGTGCATGGCCATGTGGACTCTCAGCAAATGAGGTTGCTGACCTATTTCCACAAGGCCGATGCTCAACTCCAACCACACATTCCAGCACAGACACTGTGTTCCAAGACAGACACTGTCTTGGCCCACGTTCTGTCCACTGCATCAGTGAACTGATCCAGGGTGTCACCAATATGGTGGAGGCAGTCACAGATATCAGACTGTGCTGTATCCATAACCCTGAACATCTGGAGTTCCTTTAAGAATGTGCCTGTGCCTCCATGATGGCCTGAAACATACGCCGAGACAACTGTGATATGACACCTGCAATAGGTGGTAGAAAGACAGCAGGCCTCCTATGAGCACCCCTATCAATCTGCCTGTGTGGAATCTCACCAGCTGTCTTTCTTTGGCCAGTGTCTACACTCACTGGAGCCATAGTTGTCACACTTTCCTGTTTAATGTCTCCATGCTCTGACTGTCCAATATCTGTGGCCTCTGGGGATTGGTTATGTGTAGGCATACTGACTGTGTGGTGACAATGTGAGCAGAAGAGTGTTGTCAATCTCTGGGACATATTCAGCCCCTGAACCCCCACGTATGCCTCACTGTGGCCACCACCATCATCAGAGTCTGAAGAGATACTGACATCAGGTTGTGTAGGGGATAGAGACCAACTCCCTGGTCACCTCTGATAAGAGAGGAAAAAGCAGTACATTAATACCTACACTATTATGCTCTGCAGTACTGTGTTGTAATAAATGTACACCTCTATACACTGTTGGTACTATTACAGACCTGTTGAAACCCCAACCTCATATAGTAGGACAAGAGGATATTACTATCCCCAAAAACAGCTGTGGTTACACATCAATCCCATCTGCAAAAATGAGGTACGCTTTTGACATTTGTGAAGACTCTGCACAGTTGACACATATGGCCATCTGCAATGCTCTGACAATACTGTCACATCTATCAGTGTGATGACACCTACAAGGCATACATATGACTGTAACATGTGTACAGTCATAAAATATCTATGCAGTTGGCAGTCATGCCGACTGTACAGCACTCCAGGCAGCAGGTCTGGGATGACACTTTAGGGATTGCATTGCTGTAAACCTGCATCTATAACATAACAGTGCTGTGCTTACCAGGAGCAAGACCACAGCCTTGTCCGATGGACCTGTGTAAAGCAGAAGGAGAGGTAATGTCACTGTCACCACATGTTGCAATACATTTACAGTAGCTACTATGTTAGTTATTATATCGGTCAATATCTGAGCAGGATAGTCAATCCGCAGTTAAACTCTCCCCCCAAAGAACACAGACCTGACACCCACATAAGAGTATGTACACCCTAACACACTGAATGCTACAGTATTGCAATTGAGATCAAATTAATCTGAACTGCACACTTCTCTGCCATGGAAGCTATACCTACATCCACTATGTACAGTGTGATAGATGCCTGGGTTCTATTGTGTGTGTCTAGGTTCACTAGGAATTCCTCAATAGCTGAGAGTGGTTGCTCTGCTGCAGTGCCTCCACCGGTGACGCCACAATCCCTGGGCACATCTGCTGCTCTTCTGCGTGCAGTATTGATCATGTCCATCACTCAGTGTTGAACCTGCTCATCTGTCCTGCTCTGATTACCTGAAACATTCACGTCATGGACAAGGTCAGCCTACAATGCTGCCTGCTGTTCCCTGTTTTGCCTTCCTCCAGACAGTAGGAGTTCATGGTGTTGCTGGAGGCCTTCAAGTATAATCTTATTCTCTGCATCCATGAAAGGTACACAGTGTCTTGGATACATGCCCCCTAAAAGACAACAAAATGGGGGCACATATCAGGATCACATATGTGAAAGTACACTATATAGAGATAGAGCAGGAACATAATGGCTGGCAGTATCTACTGCTTGCTCAGACATGTCATATTCCACAGTGTGCAAACATACTGTGTGTGGATACAACTAGGATACTAGTGATAGTCAGCTATTCCCATGTGTGCCATGACAGAATACCGCTGCATGAACATACACCTAACACTGGAGTGTATTGTAGTGTTCTCTAAGGGCAACCCACCTGATAATATGTCAAAACGACAATGCCAAACAGATAGCAGTGTGATATTACAATCACTATAAAGGGACAGTTCCAAGAGACCAGTGTACCACATTGACAAAAAGCATTCCAGCCTTGATGTATTGTATGTCCTATGCTGGTGCAACAAATCTGGATATCAATGACATGTCATTATCATGGTTCTAAGACAGGCTTAATGCTGTTCCCTGCAAGTATATTCACACATCTGTATCCTGTTGTAAACAAAACTGTTACATACCTGCTGGAGTGCAAAAATCCTTGGCTGATATGTGGTAATATTTAGGTTTTTGCAAACATGTGTTCTGTGTGCAGAAATTCTCATATAGAATGGTTCCCCATAGCCAGCAGGTTTGCCTTTTAACAAGCTTCTGATTTGTAGGTGTTTGGCTCGTAACCAATCTGTTGTTCTGAAATGCTAATTGCAGGCAACATAGCTGATTTGCAGTATCATCAGCCAATGATATGCAATGACTGTAAAAGGTACAAGGCCTCCATGTAAATTACAAGCCCTTTCTGATATGTTGTGTTGGACATTACTTTGGTGAGGAGACTTCATCATCACAGAGTGTAGGTCTGTAGAAGCTGTTATATAGAGATGTGTATGGTACAGGCTGCAACTGCTGCTGCAAGTAATGGGTCTAGGCAGAGAGTATAAACACTTTAGAGGACAACATGCTGTATGTATAACTGTGGCAGCCTTGTAGTAGAGGCAGAGCCAGAGTGAGGGTACCCATTCCACTCCAGTTAAGGCCTGTATTTAAGGTAAGTATGTTAGGCAATGGTATCATTAACAGAGTACTAGGCTACATCTTTGTTGTGTCCTTGAGCAACATAGGGGATAAATATAACATTATGTCCACCATTTGGGCAATCGTCAGTTCACATGTTACAGTCTGTTATGCATATGGAACGTATAAGCTGGCAGTCCTTGTTACAAACAGAGGCTTCATATGTGTATGTTAGTTGTAAGCTGTGCTTATCTTCACTGTGAGTTTGAAAGGATTGTGTACTGCAGTCTGATAGTAGTGGGCCTTATTTTCATTACTTGAGTTAAAATCCTCTGTAAATGCATATTAAAGCATGATGTGACACTTTATACACTCAAAGTTTTGCTATAGGGATATGTGAAGTGTGTTGTCATCTGCAGGTCTGTGACTTCCATCACTGAAAAGTAGACATTTTATTCGTAATGCATTGTGTGGATAAAGAGTGCATGACTCAGTGATTAATTGGTGGCTTCATAATAATGTTATTTAAATGCTACATACTACTGGATTTGAACCCAGGACTGTGCGTGGTAAAATGGACTGCTTGCAAGGAATTTAACATACTAAGCTACTGTTACAACAAGTGTGTTTGCAAGATATAAGTACACATATACTGGCTGTGACATACTGTATTTACAGCCATCATTATGTGCATGGCTTTATATGGATGTATTTCTGCACTAAGGTCCCTGTTCTACATGTATTTTGCCAGTTATTACTTAGCAGGTGTACTTGTAAATGTTGCTGATAAAAGGGGACATTTACCTGCTATTAGAGAATCACTTACATCTATCCTTGTGTGTTTGGCATTCTAGTAGTGTACTCTTGCACGAGACTGCAAGGTCCAATCCCAATTTTTGCACTCCTCTTTAAACAAGTTTGCACAATGGGGTACGATGCGCAGCTCCGCTCAAACATATTTAATGACTGTAACCTGATATTACTATGTTTTGCTTAAACCACCTGTTTTAATTAATGGCTGTGTGGCATGGCAAGTTAATGCAGCACCCTACATGGTCATGGGTTTGAAGTCGAGGACTGGTGTTTGTTTTGTACATGTTTATTATTTGAAACACATATATCACTATAGCTCCAGTTAGGTCAGCTTAGCGAAGCTGCGCATCGCATTGTAGATGACTTTGGACTTTAACCCCCAGAGAGTGTGTGAGGACAACATAATTGTGTTGTTAGGCCAATTGGACTAAATTATGTATTTCCAGTGGACCCGTGTGCAAAATGGAAAGCTATGTATGGGACAGCATTTTTTTATTTGGGAAGGATGCCCATTTTTTTTTTAAGGTGAGAGTGGAACGCTGGGAGAGGGACATAGGCATGTGTGAGGGGAGGTAAGTTGGGTAGGTGAGGAAGCTTTTGCAGACAAACAAGACAGCAGCCAGGGTGGTTTGTGACACAAGAGGGGGTAGACACCTTGGATGGGAAGGGTGTTGTGTAATCTCAGTCCAATGTGCCTCCACAAGGTAGCAGCATGAAAAACATCCCCACCCATGGGATTGCCAACACTGCTCTGTCACTGTTCCAAAGGTGACAGTGGAGGAGGCTGGGCTCCAGGTTGAGCCTGCTCTACCAGGGTGGCTAACATGCTCTCCATCTAGTGCAGGTGTCATTCAAACCCATGGACGATAATCCTGCACACCAAACCCAGCAGTTCATCAAGAGTGACAACTCCCCCTCCACCAACGCTCTCAGAGGGGGTTTGTCCCCATCCTGTGGGGTGGTACTACCTGACGATGCAGGTAGTGCAGGTACAGCAGGGAGAGCAGCACCAGGCTGTGTTCCAGATGTGCTGGCACCCAGTACCATGGCTAGAGGAGGCAAGGTAGGTGGATCACGAGGAACCGTCCAACCTCAATGTGCTATAATAAAGCAGTTATGACAATAAGTTAAAGTTAGTAGTAACCAAACTAATGTTAGTATTAACAGAATGGAACATAATAATATTTATTAATCCAAATACATATTAAGGTATATTATGTGTAACAGAACATTAGACAACAGATCAGTAAGTATGTTAACAGCAAACCAGTATGAATTTAACCATAAGGCAGTAAAAACAAAATAAACAAAATAGCAACAAAATAGTTAATATTTAATCATAATAATAAATAATAATAATAAATTAAGAAGATAAGGGGTGGGGAGAGAGACAGAAGAACATACCATTAGTTACCTTGCAGGTATTATTACTACACAGAGTACAACTACAAACTTCTGCAGGTGTGCAGTGTCAGTTGTAGGTACAGCGAATACAGTTCTTCTATAGCTGATGTGCTGAATACATACCTCTCAATCTGTTTTCATGGGACAGTATGAGCCAGGCAGTAACAAATGTAGGTACACAACTACACAGAACAGTTTCACATAATGTGGACTAATTACCAAGGTGTTATGTAGATGGATTTGAAAATATATACCATTCCAGATAATCATTTTTGTGGTAATCATGGAACAGACAGATTAGGCAGTTGTAATTACGTTATGAAAAATTGTCACAGTTGAGAGGCATGTTTGTGTACATTAAGTAAACTAGACAGGTGTCATGCCTTAGCTGGCAGGCATGGATGTAAAAACTTACAGTTGTGACTGCAGGGGGCATCTGCAAATAATGTAGTAACTGACTGCAGAAACTTAGAACAGACATGCAATGACTACAGCCCTATTGCAAATATTAAGGCATATTTATTTAGGAACCCACAATGCTGCTTAACACATTATTGGTATTGCTGGTAATTATCTATGAAATCTACGCACATTATCACTCATAAAGTGGGTTACCTCAACCATATACCTTTTGTTCCTGGAGTGGAAGAAAACGTGAGCATTATATGACTTATATTGGGCTGGAGACAACCTTGAACCATACTATTAGTTGAGAAAGACATTTTACAGGACATTCCTTTTGCATTGTAGAGCTATTACAGTTTTACATTTGACTGCACTGACAGTAGAATGCACATGCAATGAATACAGATGTATTATTAAGACATATTTATTTAGGAAACCACAATGCTACTTAACGCTTTATTTATATTGCTGATAATTCTATTGTTTATGGCAATACAGTTGTTATTGTTCATTTATTGCACTACATTTCTAACTGCCCAGTTATTGCACTACCGTTTTTATTGTTTATTCTTTATTGCAGTACATTTTTTTATTGTTTATTCTTATTGCACTAGACGTAGCATAATATATCTGTACTTACCACACTCATGGTGCAACCTGGCCAGGCTCCTGGCATGGGACTGAATATTGCAAGTACTCTCAGCTGCAGCTGTTGGGAGAGAAGCAAACCATTATGCATACCAGTTTTGCACACATTCAGCTTGCAGTTTTGTAAAACAGTGGAAAAAATACTTACACATTTCTGGGGAATGGCCAGCCCTAGCTTCTTGGACGCAGGTGTCCAATGTTCTCCTCTTTCTCCACTTCAGATCATCATAGTGGTGATGACACTGCTCACCAGTGTGGGGGATACCAGTAGCACTGCTAAGATCCCTGGGCAACTGATCCTAGGCCTCAGACTTACAGTCTGAACCTTGGTAACTCCTCTACTGCAGCCTAAGGTCATAATTCCATATGAGGACCCCAAAAAAACCCTGGACTCCTGCACACCCTATCTCTGCACCCAAAAGTGGGCACCCTCTCCAACACTGACTGGCATATCAGCAGGTAAGCAGACTCCAACAAATGATGCAGAATTCCACCTATTGACCTTAATATATGCTATTTTCCCACCTTTACACATCATTCAGCAACATTCAATAAAGCACTGCGTTGCTTAGCATCGCACAAGCCAGCTAAGCAGCATGAAAACTTGCACAACTTTGGTTTTAGCAGAGCTTAGCAACATGCAAACAATATCGACTTTAATTTAAAAGACATTTTACATCGCAGAGCTTAGCAACATGCAAACAATATCGACTTTAATTTAAAAGACATTTTACATTGCATTAAGCAAATGATATGCATGCTAGGGAATCTAACCCAGGACCTATGGAACTGTAGACTGTCAGTCTATCCATTTAGTTACTTGAATAGTAAATAAAGTTGTGTACCTTCAGTAATACTACTAAGCAATCACAGTGCTCCACGCAAACTGGCTAAAACAGGTGTACACAAATGCAGAAATAAATAATTAATTACATCCAGTTTCTATTTTTAGATGTCTGGCAGGTGTCTACTGTGTATATGTAAGCACAGCTTTGCATTGCTGCCCTCTGCACTGCTCAAGCAGACATAAAAAAAAAAATGAAAAAGCAAAACAAAAAAAAAACAGTTATCGTTAATTACATCTGGTTTCTATTTTTAGATGTCTGGCAGGTGTCAGCTGTCTATGTATAAGCATGGCTTGGCATTGCTGCAGTCTGCGCCACGGCATGCAAACAGACATTAAAAAAATAAATAAATAAATTAATAAATTTAAACCACAAACTAATAATACCCAGCACATTTCAACAGTAGCATAAAGCATTGCAGGGAGCCTCACCATGTACATAACATCTGACCAGCCTCTACACTTCTACCTACACAGATTCAATTTCCCTGTTACTATGCTCTCCCTCGGCTGCTCGCCATAATTAATATGCATGGCATGTTGCAGAGGGGGAACAGTGGCCATGTACACAGGCACATTCTGTGTAGGGTCTTTTTCCTGTTGAGTTAATAACATATACCCATAGTTAGCAGCATTGATGTTTGGAAGATAAGATGGGTTCACTCAGTCCATGGACCAAGGGAGAATGGGAAGAGGAAGATGAAGATTGTAGTTCACAGAAAGGGGGGATGTAGCTGCAGATGAGACCAGGAGGGCTACTGGCTATATATCATACCTAATCTCTAGGGTAGGTGACCCTTATTCTGTAGTTGGAGGTAACTTTTTTAAAATAGCCAAAAATTACAATTACATCAAAAGGTGAGGGCACAGATACTAGTTTTACAAAAATTATGACAGGAGACAGTGACAGAAGGTTTACAGTCATTTATGGTGGTACTGTTGGGGGAATGGGTTTTTCATAACAATTTTAAGGGTTAGATTTAGCACACATGAATGTGGAGGGCATCATTTATCTGTTATTCATGTAGTGTACCTGTCTTTACAATTCTTTGATATGAAGTATTTATTTAATTGATTTAAATACTGCCAACACGTTTTTGCTACATTCCGTTATCCCCTGCACTCATGATATTTTACTACATTATTGAAATTCCTTATGTACCAGCATGTAAGACATGAAGTTATTTGTTTAACTATCTCTATCAATGCCAGCCTGATTGTTATATTGCCCAGCACAGGAAACTAAGTAATTGCAACAGTGCCGTTGGATAAACACACATCAAGTTTTCAAGTAAAATGGAAATCACTTTTTTTTTCTCTCTTTCTTTCTTATTTTTCACTGTCTAGCTGCCTGCCAGTTTGCAGCCTGTTTTTCTTGGTCTCCATTTTTTGCCACCCTCCTGAAACAGTGTAACACTCCTTCCTACTACTGTCAATAACTGGCATTGACAAATGCTCATGTTACCAGTGGTTTCCAACCTTTCAGTAGATAACAAAACAAGTAGCATAGTGCATCACATTGCTTTATAAAGAACATATATCTGCTCTCAAAAGAAACAGGCTGCAGAATTATGGAAAGATATGTGTTAAGATGTAATTGTTAGTTACTGAATGTGTTTTATAAAATGCACCTGGACCTTCTCCAACATATGTAGGTGTTTGGACAGCTGTAGCATAAATTATTAACTGTATTTTAAATGTGGTGATTCAGGGCACTCAAGCAGAGAAAAAGAAATGCTGTACTTCACCCCCACTTTTCCCTTTTACTGAGATGAAGAACTTGAAATACTTTCCCCCAGATTCTGCAAGCCTTGCATGGCATGCAGGATTAGTGCAGGAGCTCTAGCAGGCAATATGTCTGTCGTGAGATCCAGGAATAGCCTGCAGGGCCATGCACTGCACTAGTCCTGCACGGACTCAGCCCCTGTATGCAAATTACGCCATTTGCAGGAGAAATCCATGCAAATGAGGTGAATGCGCAATCCAGGAAGCTGGAAGCTGTCCATGCAGGACTAGGGTAATCTGCATAAATGTACTCGGTTAGTATATATATATATATATGTATATATATATATACTAGTATGCATACACTATATATATATATATATATATATATATATATATATGCATACATATATATATATATATATATATATATACATATATATATATATATATATATATGCATACATATATATATATATATATATATATATATATATATATATATATATATATATACATATATATATATATATATATATATATATATATATATAGATATACATATATATATCTATATATATATATATATATACATATATATATATATATATATATATATATATATATATATATATATATATATATATATATATATATATATATATATATATATATATATATATATATATATATATATATATATATATATATATATATATATATATATATATATATATATATATATATATATATATATATATATATATATATATATATATATATATATATATATATATATATATATATATATATATATATATATATATATATATATATATATATATATATATATATATATATATATATATATATATATATATATATATATATATATATATATATGGTTTACTATCATATTTTTGAATGGAACTCCATCGACTGCACTTTTGTCGAACACGGAAAATCAAAAATGGTAATGTCAAACTCCAAAAGCCAACCTAGGAACAGGTTTTAACATGGGTTGAGATAGGGGAGAGGTTTGTAGTTCGGCAATAGCAGTGAACACCTATCTCGACCCTTGTTAAAACCCATTCCTAGGTTCGCTTTTGGAGTTCGACATTACTGTTTTTGATTTTCCGTGTTCGACAAAAGTGCAGTCGATGGAGTCCCATTTGAATATATGATAGTAAACCATATATCTACATATATAGATATGGTTTATCTGTTTAGATATTAATATATATACACACACACATGCATCTACATGTTGGAATACATTCCCTGTACTTTTGAATGACTTGGCTGGATGATATTTTTCTATAAACATCAAGGTTATGTATATCTGGCATGACTTAGTGGTAAATCACTTTGGCTATGGTGTGCAATGTCCTGGGTGTGAGCCTTGCAGAGGCTGTTTATTTTGTTGCTGGGCAGAACAAGGGCAGTTGGATACAGCGTGATTAAGGCACTTTTGAGCAGCTGTAAGCAGGTTTGCATGGAGGTAAGCACTGTTAACTTCTGGCTACTGTTTCTTATACTCAGTTTCTGAATTGCTTAACCTGTGTAGGCATTGCTTACCCCTGCGCAAACAGGCTTAAAACCGCTTTATGCTGCTAAAAGTGCTTAGTCCCGCTTTCCCCCACGCTAATTTCTTTAAAAGAAAAGAAAAAGGGTTGATAGGAAAGTGGTGAAAAAGGGGCACAAAGAGGGAAAGACAGTAGGGAAAATAGCTAGGATGTGCAGGAAGGGTGTAGGGAAGGTCCATAGGTGCCCATTTCTTCTACAGCAACAGCTGTGTACATACACTGAATGTGGAGGTAGATTTGGACACTCAAACCCCTGGGAGAAGGGTGAGGACAACAGTAATAAGTTGTGATGCCAGTTAGACCTGATTACATGTGTCCAGTCGACATGTGTGCAAAATGGACAGCTATGTATGGGGCGATATTTTTTTGGGGGAACAGATTGCCCTTTTTTTCTTTTGTTTTTTAGGTGAGAGTGGGATTTTGGTGAGGGATAGTAGGTATATTTGGGGAGGTAGGTTAACAGACAAGACAAGCAAGATGCACACAGGGGCAGTATGTGACACATTTGGGGGGTAAACATCTTGATGGGGAGGGGTGTTGGGAAATTGGATGCCCATGAGCCCCCTAATGGAAACAGTGTGACTGAAGTCCCCACTTATGGGCAGTCACCACTGCATCTTCACAGCCCCGAAGGTGGCTGTGCTGAGGGCTGAGCCGCAGAGCCAGCCTGACCCTCTAGTTGTGACACACGGCCCTCGAGCAGGCATAGCAGATCACCAAACTGCTGGTTGAGTTCGCTAGACACCAAAACCTGGGCCTGGTGATGGGTGACACGTTCCTGTCCGCGCCTGCTCCCAGAAGGGTGCGAGACCCATCCCCTGAGGTGGTTCCACCCGAAGCTGATGCAGGATCAAAGGACAGGGAGGTCCCGGGTTGGGCCCCAGACATGCAGGATCAATGGATAGGGATATCCCACTTTGGGCCCCAAATATGCTGGTGCCCGGTACCATGACCACCTGAGTTGGGTCAGGTGGGTCCGCTGGGACCAGCCTTCCCAAACTTGCCATAGTGTTTAGATTTTATTATCATATGTGGGTTAGTAATAGTCAACACATTCCAGGGTTATGTATAACAGCATGCATAGATATTCCCATTAACCCAGACACCATATACGGAACAGTTGTATAGCAAACAGAACACATGCATATATGGGACCACAGTAGTAATAAGAACAGCATGCAGGTACATTGATGGCACCATGCCACCAATGCTGGAATAATTCAATATAGCACATGCATGGGAACAATTAAAATATTTATCAAACAATTGGACATTATCAGAACATAGGAGTCATTACATACCGGTTGGGATGGGTATGTTGTTTATTGTTGGAGATATGGTGGGTGTGGGAGAAAGATGTCAATTAACAACTAGTATAGCCTGTAGTCCACATTACTTTCCTAGTCAGTGCTGTTATCTGTACCTTACAAATCTTACTACACTACCCTATAGCCTTAGTTTGGACAGTGATATGGCTGTCGTCATCATTACACATGAACTGGTTTTACCTGCAGTATACACCTCTTACCTGGTATACTTGTGGAGAGAATGTTTGTTAACAATAACTGTTTCTACACATACTCCCAGATTCCGGGTTGATGTTGTGCACATAGCTATGCAACTCTTTCTACACAGACTCTGGCTATGTGTTGGCCACATGCAGGTGTACCGGGACATATCTAGACTATTGCCCTCTTCAACCTTTAGTGACTTGACACACACATATACATGCTTTCCTACACAGTTATATTATGTAGCACAGTGTGGGTGACAGTGATCAGTGATACTTTATTATTCAGAGAAAACTGTAATACTCACAATTCCCTACAATACCAGAGTAAACAGTACCATTGCAGGGTATAATGGTTTTTATTTCTCAGCACAGTCTTCGTATCCATTGTACTTGTGGGAGCAATGTTTGTTTGCCACTCAAAGTTCCAGATTACACATTAGTATTATGCACATACATCTCACTCTGTTACTGTACACACTCTGGTCACAACTTGACAACATGGGAGTGTAGATGGGACATACTTGGCTTATTACTTTCCTAACAGTTTCTGGAGTTGCTGCAGTGACAGGTTTGTTCTCATAGATGTTTGACAATCACTTGTATTCCCTGTTCGCTGGCTAAACATCTGGGATCATCCCACAGACCTACCAAGGGGACAGGGGAACAGGCAACAGATATGTGCTCATATACTGGACAGTCTGGTCTTATCTGTACAGTTGTGGGGTATGATTCTGTATGCAGCCCACTTCCACTCCCAGGATTCAGACCATGGCTGTGTCTGCTTTAACTTAAACACTGTCCATTATAGTTGTGTGTGATACATAGATATTGTTGTGTATCTCCTATCTGCTTTCTGTGTTATAATTCTCCTGTGCTTTTGCATTCTGACCTTGTATTACAACACTCTTATACAGATTTCCTAGACAGTTATATTTTGTAGGACAGTGCGGGCGACAGTGATGAGTAATACCTCATTATTCAGAGCAACTGCATCACTCACAATGCCATACAATACCAATGTAAACAGTACCAGTATAGGGTATCATTCTTGTATTTCTGGGCACAGTGTTGGTATCTGACAAACCTGTATGAGAAATGTTTGTTAGCACTACCTGAATGTTGCCACACACAGTACCAGATTCCATATTACTATTATGCACATACATCTCACTCTGCTACTGTACACACTCTGGCTACAGCTTGACAAGATGGGGGTGTAAATGGGACATACGTGGCTTCTTAGTCCCATAAGGTTTGGGGGAGTTGCTGGTGTGCCAGCTTTGTTCTCATAGATGTGTGTCAATCAGTTGTATTTCCTGTTTGCTGCCTATATGTCTGGGACGATCCCACTGATTTCCCAGGGGGATAGGTTGACAGGCAACAGATATGGGCCACTCTACTGGACATTATGGACATATCTGTACAGTTGTGGGGTATAATTCTGTATGCAGACTACTAGCACTGGCAGGATTTGAACCATGGCTGTGTGTGCTAAAAAACAACAGTTCACATTTCAGTTGCATGTGCTATTCAGGTTTTGCTGTCTGCCTTTTCCTTTTTTCTGTCTATGTCTCTCTCAGTTGTACTAAATAGCCTCTGGGGATTACATCAGTCATATACAGGCATTCCTACATATTCTATTTATGGTGCATGGTGTGGGTAAGAGTGCTTATTACAACAGTACAATTACATGAATGCAAATCTACATTACCATATGATATCAGAGTATACACATGCAGTCCAGCAGTTAGACCTTTATTGTCAGGCTATTACACTTTTATTTATATACATACTATGAGTCTTTTCCTGCCATATTCTCCTGCCATATTCTCCAGTGTATGCTGTATTTGCCTTAAACAATACAGGTTTTATACAAGCAATTAATTTACTAATACTTTTAGATTTTTTTCCTATGACAGTACATGCAAGAGCTTTACTGATCTGCCTCATGTCACAACCTCTCCAGGCGACTGCCATGGGCCTCCTGGTTCGTGACCTGCTTGATTGCAGCTGTAGAGGACATAACTGGAATATTTAGCCATACCTATCCATGATATACATGAGCTGGCAATTATTACACACTTATTGGGGTGATACTTGCACACAGCTGGGACATCCCCTGCCATTCTAGCCCCTTGGATCCACTGCTCCAAGAGGTCCCCCTTATGCCACTTCGGGTCAGCATAGTGATGCCTGACCTGCTGACCAGTTTGGGGTATGCCAGTGGCACTGGTGAGGTCAAGGGTGAGACGGTACCAGTCATCCGCCTTATATTGGGAGCCCTGGTACTGGCCATGCAGCAGTCTCTGTTCATGGTCTTTGACAAGGAGTCCTGTCAAGACTACCCGAAAGCACACACCCTCCCCCCTTCCTGACATAGTGCCTGCAAGGGAAGCTACAACCAGTTATGAGATGTATTCCCACCTCTTGGGTATAAGTAGGGCCAATTTCCCACACTTTTTCATGATTGGCCGGTTTTGAAAAGGCTAAGCTATTGACAAATCTGCTTACCTAAGGTTGGCATTGTTTAAAGGGATATAACACTGGGCACATTGAGTTAGCTGGCCTACACATTGCTTACACCTCCTAAGCTGGCCTGTGCAATGCTTAGCATTGCTTACATTTGACTTTGCATTATATTTCCTTTTTGGCATTGATTTATTATTCATTATATCTTATGTGTATGCCTGGTATCCATGATTCATGTATACATACACTGTATGGGGTCCTTGTGTTTTATTGGGGACTTCAACACTCTATTACAATTACACCTCACTTCTGGGCTTACTGCTGTACTCCAGTTCACATATTTATGTTATGTAGTGGGTTATGGAACATATGACTGTATACTGATTCCTTTCACAGGTTCAGTTTGATTTTACTATAGTGAGGACCTGTTTGGTGATACTTCTTTCTTCTGTACTGCTGTGATGGCTTTGTGGTTAACTACTGTGACTATTGTGTATAGGGTCCTGGGTTCAAGACCTGCAAGGCTGTTTGTTTTTTTGCTGGGCAGAACAAGGCCCATTGGATAAAGAGTGATTAAGGCATTTTTGAGCAGTTGTAAGTGGGTTTGCATGAGGGTAAGCAATGCTAACCTCCGGTTACATATGCTTAAAGACAATTAGCTTCAAAATTGCTAAACCTGTGTGCGCATTGCTTACCCCCATGCAAATGGGCTTAAACTTGCTTAATAGTGCTTAATATGCTTACTACTGCTTATTGGTGCTTAAACCTGCTTACTAGTGCTTTATTCATTATGACATTGGCACCTCACATGTGCATTTACTGCAGTACTCCAGTTCACAAATATGTGTTATTTAGTGGGTTATGCAACAAAAATATTGGTCATAACATGCTTTGCCATGGTAAATGGAATGGGCTGCAGTGGGATTTGAACTAGGGATGCCTGCTCGTAAGGTGAATGCTCTGCCCACTACACTATTGCTATGCTGTGTCATTTGCATATATCTTCCTTGTTATCCTCTTCAGCCATTTAAGCTGCATTAACTATAGCTAAGCGATGGGCACATCCGCGCATGTACGGTTAGCTTTAATCGGATTTAAAAAAAATAAAATAAATACAGGTTTGTTCATTTTATTTGTATTTACTTGCTGTTGTACACCAGATTTGCCCCTTTGAGCTCTGTTTGACACAGGAAAGGACCAATTTTTTGTAGGCCAGTGTCTACTGAATGTTGGTGGGGATATGCGGACACCTATGAGTGGTCTCGCTCATTTCTTGGGCCTTTCTGCTGTTCTTCATTGCGGGGGGGTGTATATTCTTTCATCTCTGCTCTCAGACATGCCCCCTGCAATCTTACACGCTCCGTGTATGATTAGGACCTCAGGCAGCATGCCTCATTAATATGCATGGCGCGCTGCCGTCCTGCTCCAAAACGTCCACTTCCCTGCAGGACTAAGCTAGTCCTGCATGGAAGATTAGTAAATCTGGGGGGTTGTCTGCATGCTGAGAGGCATAATACAAAAGTTAAATTGCTACTGCTGGCGCGAAAAAGACCTCTGAATGCTGTAGCAACATTTTTATTACTATATAGACAGAGTCACTTTCTTGCTCATTTGAGCAATATAAGTCACTATCAACACAAATAACTTTGTAATGATGTGAACAGTACTCATCTGTCAAATCTTTCTACCTATAAACTCATTGACACTTTGACTTCATTCTGCTAGATCAAAGTATTCAGCCAAGAAACACAAAGACAGCCTCATTTTCCTTTTGAATGAAAATAATTGTTATGAAAGGAAAGAGCAGGCTGCAATAAAATACTATATTTGTTATGAGGTTTCATTTGCAGCTGAATCAGAGTTAATAGGAATCTCTGACAGCACCATTATATTGTTACTATATGTTGGGGTATGCTGTTAAGATTAGAACAGCAGGAATGGAATGAATGTTAGTATGTGAATCCTAATATTTCTCATATCTTTTCTTTTTGCATTATGGAATTCAACACATCTGATGTTTACTGAATTTCTGTAAGAAATAGCTTTATGCTTAATGAGGTTTATAATATTTCTTCTTCCACATACTGTATCAGCGAAGCAAGGCATGCAGTAGGATCATGTTTTGACTATTAGGCACAAAAGTGAATTTACTTGCAAGAGTCCATCTGTATCTTTTACCTGTGCTATATTAGACATTGTACAGTTTATGCTTATGTGCCATGTAAAGGTTCTACAATGTGAAAGTTTGTAGCTCTGAGCTGTGGGATTGTGCACTCATTCCAACATTATTGCTAGTAGTTTTAAAATAAAGAAATTTAAAAAACTGTGTTTCCACCTCTGAGCAGTTTAATAACAGAAGAAAGGGGCTCTCATTTGGCAGGGTCATATCTAGGAAGAGGGCAAATCACCTTATTAAAAATACTGCTGGCTCACTAATTAAAAGTAGTTTGTCTAGACTTTTGTCTATAACGTGATTAACATCAGTACTGACATGTTCTAAAATGATTATATCCCAAAGACTAAACACTCTAAGAAATTGCATTGAGATGCTACTTTTCGTACTTAATTTTACTATTTTCCATTTACCAACTGTTTCAGAAACTTCTTACAGGAGAAATCACACTCATAAATCTATTATAAGAAAAAGAACAGTGCAAATGTTTGACTTTTGGAAACAATAGTACTGGACTGAGGATGTGTATACCCCTAATCAGCATTCACAAGTCTGTCAGAAATTACAAACGTTAAATAATGGATGCCATCAAGATAAGAAAAGCATACTTTAGTCATGAGTCACTAATGCAAAAACGTATAACAGTTACTAGCAAGTGAAATGAATTATGCTGTTAAAGTATTAAGATTCACTTTTTTGTTGATTATGAAAATGCATATTTTTCCATTTCTTAACTTAAAAAGTAAAAATATTACTTTTGTTTCTATGTACAATAAATAGTGTTGATCTTCTTCTGAAGAAACTACATTGTCAAAATGCCTGCAGTTTTGTTTTATGAGTGTTCTACAGAGACTTTCATAAGGAAACTAAAATCTGTGTAACGGATGTTTTAAATTAAACTCCATCTATCTGAAAATCCTTTAAATTACAGAACATACTGTGCCAACCCCAGTCTATTTAGATGGAACGTTGGACACATTCTGCACTAAATACCCATTATATTCTGTATCCCATTGTTCTGCATTACTTTTATGAACCTAAAATTCATATCTCCTTCAATAAATGTTCAGTGCTATGGCAATTTAATTTGCTGCTTCCATTCTTTGTGCCATTTACAGATGTCCTCTACACATAATGAAATTGCAGGTGCACATTTAAAGAAATGATGCAAATCACTTTTGTACATTATTAGCTGTCCTTATTTTTTTTTCTTAAGCCTTCTCTGTCATATTGTCATGTGTCTTTCTGAAAGAACAATACATTCACTACCCCTTTATGTTTAAATTGCAGAACTTGCAGTTTATCACTAGAAAATGTATTCCAATAAATATATAACATATTCTATATAAATAGAGGGATTTAACTATAATATATATATTATACATATTTTTAACACAACATATTTTTGCATCAACATTTCATGATATTAACTCTTATATAGCCTTAGTACTTCTAAAACAGGATATACTATGTTACACAGCGGAAATACCTCTATTAAGGTTTAGATTTAGAAGAAAAATTGACTATGGACTATTAATAGAGTTGCATAATGGTACAAAAAGACACCTGTTGAAGCATTCTGTTTCATTAAAATTTATATACAATGTTTTGAAGCCCAATAAACTGTTTGAAAAAAGCAGTGATGGTAGAATAACATGTTGAAATTCTGTAAATCACTTCTTGTTACTAAATTGTTCCTAATAATACTATCATTAGCATAGATGCTATTATTATTCATTTAACAGACTACAGGAAGCAGAATCTATTCTAATTGACGCCTAGTATAAAAATGGAGAATATGTTAAATAAAACACAATAGTCTCCTTCTGCCAGATTCATCTGTGTCCTGTACAGATCCATAGTACATTGGCATTGCTAATGCACATGTCAAATAGTGTATTAAGACAAATGTGAAGCAAAATGTCTAGAAATGCTTACAAAAGCTTCACAGATAATATAGTAATAGTACAGCATGTTTGCTGGTTCTATGCTAAACATATACAGATGAGCAGTGCAAATATCATTTAGAAAATAAAAGATCAGTTCCCAGGCCACAGTTCAGTAAAAAAAAAATGCAGTATGGTTAGAGAGGTCAGCGAGCAGTCTAGATCTGCTCCATAGAAAGACTTGGAGTACGGTGAGGAAAACCAAAATGGCTGCAGTAGAAATATACTGTGACTACATAGGTACATGTGTTAGGCAAAAACAGAGACAGACAAAGATAGACACATACAATCAAACACACATGCACAAGCATACACACACATAATTACCCATCGATACACATATGAAAAACACAACTGTAGTAAATATATAATGTATAACTGTGTAATCTCTTTTTCTGAGTTGGGAAAGGGGCTATGTGAGAGGATTTTATGCAGCTGTGAAACTTTTAATTCTGTAGCCAGAAATGTGTGTGTGTGTGTGTGTGTGTGTGTGTGTGTGTGTGTGTGTGTGTGTGTGTGTGTGTGTGTGTGTGTGTGTGCAAATGCCCAAAGTACATAAAAAGCAAAAGGGGTAAAGTACTACACAGGGACAGTGTGCTGAGGCTAGGACTATAAAATGCTGCTTAAGAGCTGATAAAAAAATTAATGGAATTTGACTTGAAATGCTCATGCTGAACTTCTATAAGTGGAAGGAGTCCAGTGAACATAGTGAAATGCAATTTTAAATACTCGGAGGTTTTTCCTAATAAAAATCATGTATTACTTATTAAAGTGGAGACCCAGATTACTGGTGAAAAACATTGGCAGTAAGAGAAATGAAAGTAACTAAATTTTAAGGATTGACTTTTTGGATATATTTCTTCCAAGTGGAAAGATAAAGTAAAGTATTCACAAAAAGATTTCTGTCATGTATAAATACAATTTATGATCTACAAACAAAGTTTGCTACTGTTCAGCCAAGATTTTCATTTCAAAGTGTTAAAGATCAGACTTCTAGTTTATATTTAAGGCATGAGAATTGGAACACTGGCAGCATTCCCTTCTAAAATGTTCTATTGGTTGAAAATGTATGCAGGAAACAGTCTATATTGCAAACTATGAATGTCTGAGCCTAGATAAAAAGGGTTTGGCATGAATTGCTCTCCTCATTCAGAATAAGGGATATAAGTTCCTACATGTTTTAATTTCTAACTACATGTCTTATAACCAAATCTTAAATTTCTTCCTGCTATAATCAATGCATGGAATTAATCAGAAACAGAAAATGAACTTAAAGAATAAAAAAGTACTACTGAACAAGATTGAAAGATTTGCATGGAAAACAGAGGCATCATGAGAAACTCGGTTAATTTGTGGTAGCAAAGTAGTGTATTGATGAATTTACTACTGAAGTGGTATCATTTGGAGGTAGGCATTCATGAGCACTGTTGAAAGGAATATGTTGAGAAATCTTGTAACTCAAATCTTGTGAATTGGAAAATAATTAGGCAGTTTTGAGGCTTTTGCACTAGAAAATGATTGATCCTAGTACAAAATCTGAGCTGAAGATTAGACACAGTTTATTTGATAAAACTTAAGATAGAATATGAGGTGGTCACAAGCTAGAGGTTATATAGTATAATGTCCTAAACAAACCTCTCACCCTCTTAGCACAAAAAATCTGACCAAGCTTAAAATAATGGGGGAGGGCAAGAGGGACAAAGGCCCAAAAATAGGGACAGATTTTAAATACTGCTCTTAAAAGTTTGAAAGTTGTTAGAATAACATGATTTGTGTTAGCATGCATTTTGTGAATGATATGACGTCTGAAACCGAAATGTATGTCATTATTTAGTGACTTCAATCCTCAAAAAAAACTTGCCAGAAAAACACACATTTTATGAGGAACAGACAAAAATATGAGGCAAAAACTGGACATTCTGTGAAAATTTGGACAGTAGAGAGGTATGGTCCTGAAACAGTTCCAAACATTTTTTCACAAATAGAAATCTAGATACATTTCTAAATGGTTTGGGTTAACTTTTGCCTATTCATTAAAATAGAATCTTATGGTAGGAAATGGTTATTGCCTGTTTCTCTGGTGCTGAGTGCAAAAGAATACTATAAGAAGCTAAGACAGCAAGTGAAAGCTTTCCTCTCCTCTCCTTTCTTTCTCTTTTTTCATCCTTCTTGCCCCATTCCTAATGGCATTATTGCACTACAGGGCACAGAGCTTACCTTTCCTTTCCATTTCCCTTTCTTTTCCACCTTCTTGCCCCATTCTTAAAGGCATTAATGCACTACATGGCATAGAGGTGAGCGTGTCATGTGACCTCCTTATGACACATTTCCTCAATGCTCAAACAGACATTCTGCCATTATAAGTGTTCCTCCTTTCTTTTACTTCCCAGTTTAAACATTATATGCTGCTTCTCCTCCTTCAAAACTAATTTTGCAGTGAGTGTGCATAGAAACAATGAATCCCTGATATTGCTGACATACAAAAGAATGAGAATGCCATTATGTAGATGCTGACACAAATATACAATTGATAAATGTCTTGCATTGGATACCCTACACTAGACATTCAACAATGAAATGGTGAGATTAGTAAATGAGCCCAATGGAAACAGATCTGTTACCTTTTAACTTATGCCTTCTTTTTCCATCTATGTCTTTGTTTGCCCACCCATTCCAAGCTCTACCGGAACAGGAGTCAAAGGTTAATCCCACCATTTCAGCATCAATAATTTCTTTCTCCTCACAGCTGTCAGCATAGTTTTAACTAGTATAGACATCTTATGTATTTGAGACCTCCTTACTTACCTCATTAATGTGAGGAAACACATGGACTGACATACTTTCATTGCAGATACATCACCAAAACACAGAATGGGTGTTCCTGTTGTTGTAGAATGTACAGGAACAACTGTCGGCACTGTGACATGGGAGATGACATGGGAGACCATTGTATAGTCCTTTAAAAAGGTTGAGAGGTATGGACTGACACACTGTTGAAAAAAGAACCTCAGCAGAAGATCATGAAATAGCATTATCTGACAAGATGCAGGAGAAAATGTAACCTTCAGACAATGTACAGGATATCAGATAAATAGAGCCATCATGGAGTACTGTCTTAAGAATGTCACCTGCTGCTGTAACAGTTAGAACAAGCACACCTTGCCATCTAGCAATGTATAATAGGAACAGGATAGAAAAAACTTACATCTCTCTGTTCCTCACACTAAACATATCACTTCAACTGATCGTCTAAGACCAAGTTGTAGGGATCAGAACAAAAGTAATGGGATTTAAGATTTAAGATTTAAGGATATGTATTGATTCATGGACAATTAAACAAAGTAATAACATAAGAAATGTGTACCAACTGATTGAGGGAATTCTTTCTAATTCATCCATGCTTTTCACCCCATATATTCTTGAAATCACAAACATTTTTTTTAATTCATACATGGAGCAGCAGACTTTCTTAAATAAAATGAATGTCCTGTTTATTAAGAATATCAGTAAAACATTAGATGAATATTTTTTTCAGAGACTAAAGACATGGGCTGCAAAATCATGTCATGGAGAAGAAATTTATTTAGCAAGGGATCTTACCATTATCCTGAATGACAGACTGGCATCTTTAAAAGTTTGCTCTCCAGGTGAACAACAGAATGATCCTTTGATGCAGGGAAACCAAAGTATGAGTAACATTATCCTACAGTTAGTACCTATTTAGATTGTCTGCAGTCTTTTGCATCAGCTGTACATGTGGGTGCTTCCTTTGCAAGTGAATATTTGTTTGGGTCATTCTTCCTTTTGATATTGGGTGAAGATGCCGCAGCTACAATGTAGGGCACTGCAATGAAACAGGTGCAGCAAGTCTTCCATACTAAAGGAGCACTATCATCACCATAAACCATTACCTGTCTTGCAAATAGTGCAGATGCAGACATAGCAGCACTTTTCCAAAGGAGATTGAACTGCATCAGAGCAAACAGTAGCATTCTCCACAGATGAGTAATCGTCTCTAACATGGATAGCTCCACCCAAGACAATGCATTTTCTTTCAGTTAAGGTAGAGGATGATTTCAGGGTAACAGGGGAAGTTGAATGAGGAACCACAGCTGTAAAAGAGGGAACAGTAGCTGAAAATGCTTCTTCTACCTTGGCCAAGGCAGCTGGAGTATCAGGAAAACTGGAGCTACCCATCATATTCTCCTCACCCTCTGAAGTTGCAGAGAACCTATAAGAGTTTATGTAATACAAAGTGCAGCAGACATCAGATTTCTTGAATACAGCAAAATGGGGAGAACAGACTGGGACCAGCCCTGTTTCTGACAACCTGTATCAGTGAGATCCATATACTTTGTAACATGACATCATCATGCAGTATTCTCTCTCTGTAATAATTAAGCATATATATTAGAAATTTGCATGGCAAACCTTTTTCCTGGAAATATGTTATTTCAATGTCATTAATTAGACTTTTTTTCCTATAGAAAGACTTTCAGCAAAATGCTGGAATGATAAAAAAAATTTAAAAATGCAAATAAATGCAAAGAAGTATATAACAGCAAAGTCAAAACACTACTGATGTGAACAGTACTTATAAAATAAAGCATAATTGAAATTAATACAGGGAATTAGGAAAAATGTTACAGTAAATAAAAAAATATCTGAAGAGCAATTCAGGCCATATAAAGCAAATGTACAAGCAGATGTATAACACTATATACAGCTATCAAAAGCTGAACTGTACTGAAATGAAAAACAGCTGCAAAGTGAATAAGAACTGAAAAGGAACACAATCAACAGAAACATGATACAGCAAAGAAGAAGGATAACAATTACCTTCAAAAGAAGAATTCAATGAATAGGAAGAAACTATAAACAGTCAGCTATATAGAAAGACATATATAAGTGCAAAAAGCATGGAGCCAACTCACCATCTGGAGAAAAGCCAGAAGGGGAGCTACTAGAAAACCAAAGCTGTGCACCAGGCAAAACATCCAAAGACATTCCAGCAACAAGCTAATCAAACATGCTAAGCTGCTGCTTAATATAAGTAATATAGTGTTGCTTCTTCAAACAGAGAGTACAAAACCTGTGAAAACTATAAAGTAATATGAATGAACAGGAAAATGATAAACAAGTGATCCCCCCAACAAGAAACAGAGCTAATACAGAAGCGATATTTCTGCAGTCCCTAAATCTGACATGCACCATCCTTACTGAAGCAATAGACCCAACATCAAGTAAAAATGACATAGTAAAATGGTGACATCCAATTTTGGTACCTTTAAGGGTAAAAAAGTCAAAAGGGATCAGTTCTATTGCCCTCCTTGCCTTCCAATATACGGAGGAGTTATGTTAGTCTGGACATAGTCTACGGTTTGCCTTTGTCATTCTTAGATGTGGGGCCCAAACCTGGTATGAATTTCTGATTTCTCCTCCATTTGTCAAGGTTACACTTGTATAGGATTTTTTTTTTTGGGGGGGGGGGCTCTGCTTCATAATGATAGGAAGCCTATTCCAGAGAACCAGGATCCTCTGAGACATGTATCTTTCTCACCAATATGTCCTATTTATGTCACAACCAAAATTTAAATTTTTAGATCTTGTAGTACCGATCCTGTTCATTTTGCAAATGTGCAAAAGTTTCATCACAGTTGGATACAATGATGCCTTGTATGCCAGGCATAGATCACTTCTCAGTAATCTGTAGGAAGCAGAGGAGTATAGCAATAGGGCTTTAAGGTGATCTTTATAGGACTGTGTTTATGCCCTGGTTTCTCTTGGTAAGGAATATTTGCAGGCATTCCAACTGCTCCATATGTCTGTTCAGGTACATGCCAAAGAGGACATTATACTCAATAATTGGTCTGATGAGGGTTGAATAAAGTGGCACAATGACTTTCTTGGATTTGGATGCCATGCCTTTGCTTATAAATTGTGTGACAAAGAATGACTTTCTTACTTCCTTAGCTACGTGTTTGAGAAAGGCCAGATTACTATCTACTATCTGAGTTTTGGTCACAAACTTAATACCAGCTTTTAAAACCTGGTATTGCATTAAAGAAAGATACACAATTGGCTGATCTTTCACCCCCCAACACTTTGTTCCTGGGGCAATTGCCCCCCTCAATCCACCCAAGCTATACTACTACTACTTGCAAGCTTGAGGCAGTTTATGCTTCCCAGTCTATACAGGGGTAATTAAATAACCCAACAAGTAGGCTATTTGGTTGCATGGTGAGTGTCTCCAATAGGCCTAAGTATGAGCTATGGACATTTTGGGACTAAAAGGGTAACCTATAGCTTGCTAGGATATGGTATGAGACTCCAGGGCATTGTCCTGTTTAACTAACCTAGAGGTGTACTTGTTGTTTATGTAGATTGAGTTTACTCCACCTTTAGTCCCTATCAATATAGTTGATGGTGTACATGTGTAGAATGCACTGAAATCTTGCACTGCTAAAGTACTTTCTGATATGAACAAAATGATTATTCAATAACTTTTAACATGAGCCATGCTTCTTATCTCCCTATCAATTACCCCAACAATCCGACAAATTTTAACTTCATATATAGAAGAAAAATATTCCAACAACTAACAATGAATGTCCTCTGTATCTTAAACATTATGCAAATCTGCAGATATGGGAGGGATTCAGTAATCCTCCGTGTAGCATGAACGAAGTTCTGCTCAAAGACTGCCATCTAAGAGTTAGACGTCAGTGTCATGCATATGCATGAGGGGCACTGACTCAACTCCCAGGCTAACACGGAGCGTGTAGGAGTGCAGGGGGCATGACAGACTGCCGAGCAGTCCAAATATCCATGAACCTGCAAGTGCCTAACTCTGCAAATGTCAGCAGATATGAGCGAGTCTGCTCAAATGTGCATACCCCCAACACTACACTCCCCTGCTGCTCTTCACTTTTTCCCTTAGAACTGATCTAGTTCTCATAATAAACACCCTATTCCTACTCTAAAGCCTGGCACTTCCTCACTAAAGCAATTATATAAGTCAGCACTAAAAAATTAAAAGCACTACACCCTCACAAACCACCCTTGAATGCCTTGTTCCCCATTGGCCCTTTTTTTCAATTATAAAGGAATTCCCAATACTATTCTAGCATGTCCTAAGGTCATTTGTCAATCTCCTCTCTGGTCCAGCTGGTGAATCTGGGAATCTTGAGGCAATGTTACAACTGCCTCATGTACACAGACAACCCTCTCCTCCTCCCAACAAATTCCAACACATGTGAGAGATGCAACCATATAGCCAAACTGGAGGCAAAGCTCTCTCTACTCAGTACTGGCATAACCAGTCAGGAGGAGAAGGAAACCACACTCACTACAATTCCAGTCTCACATAGACCTACCACAACAGCAAACCAAACACATAAACACACAAAAACATACTCGGAGGCTCTAAATAAAAATCTGCCTAAGCAGCAGAGACCTCCAAAGCAGACACCCAAGCAACTGCTACCACAAAACAAAACACGTGCAGCACATAGCTCACCAAGCCAGTGTGCCAAACAGTCACAGCCCTTAAGGCTAAACAACACGCCTGATACACTTGTAATAGGTGACTCTATTGTGAGGCACACTGACGTCCCGCTCGCCAGGCTGAACAAGGAGAAGGTCACGGTGAGCTGCCTGTCGGGCACTAGGATCCGCCACATAACACAAGCACTCAGGTCACTCCAAGGCAAGTACAAATATGACTCAGTCATTGTCCATGCTGGTGTGAATGACCTGAGACGTACTTCCCTGGACTACATGAAAAGAGACATAGAGGAGCTTTCTGAGCATGTAGCCCAGGCCGGTATGACCCTGACCTTGAGTAGCATCTGACCCTCACCAAGAATGATGCCAGAATATGAAGACAAGATGATCAATTTCAACAATTGGTTTAAGTATTGGTGTCATTCAAAGGGGATCCAATGCCTGTCAGCCTGGGATGACATGCTCGACAAGCCACGATGCTTCGCTAGGGACGGCTTGCACCTGTCACCCCTGGGCTTTCGGATATTGTCAAAGGCTCTTGCCACCCCCATAGTGCCTTTTTTAGGCAAGGCTCAAAAGACAAACCCACCTCCATAGGTATCACAAGGGATAAGAAACTAAGACTAATGCTATTCAACGCCAGAAGTCTAAACCTGAAGATGCATGCACTCGAAACTCTCCTTAGCATGGAGAACATTGATATCTGTGCAGTAACAGAAACCTGGTTCAAGGCTCCAGAGAGCACCCCAGCACTACCAGGTTATACCTCATACCATGCTTTTCAGCTCAAAAACCTGGACCGAACCACAAAGGAGGGAGTATCAATATTAAATCAAAGATACCCACACCTCCAGGTTGGTGGCACAGCACGAAGCATCAGAGACTATCCATGTGCAACTAACAGTGGGTAAAACTGCCTTCCAGTTTATAGCCTGCTACAGACCACCCTCGCAAACCCAGAAACCCCACTCGGCCTTCCTGAGAACACTGGAAAATATGAAGGTCTCTCCAAACACCATTATATTGGGCGACTTCAACTACCCAAACATAGACTGGGAGCATTACTCTAGCTCCAACACCCTAGCCCAAAGGTTCCTAGAATTTATAAACTCAGATGCTATAGAATAGCTTGTTACCACTCCCACAAGAGGGGAAAACCTACTGGACCTGATCATCACCAACATGGGGGCTCTATGCTCCAGACCAGAAGTGTATCCCTCACTGGTAAGATCAAACCATAAACTAATCTCACTGGATATTCACATCCCGACCCCACCCCCTGCCCAGAAAACCACAGTGAAAAACTTCTCTAAAGCAAATTTCACACTCCTCAAAACTGAGGTGGAATCCTTCAAAGCCCCCGGGTCTGTGGAAAATACGGCCCAGACTGCAGAATCTTTTATAAACGCATTCTATGAACACCTTCAGGAATGCATGGATCATGCGATCCCAAATAAAACCAAGACCCAATCCTCCAAAGGCAGGCATCCTGTCTGGTTGACCCTAGCCATAAACAAACTATACAATAGAAGGAGGAAGCTACTACATGATAGAGCAAAATCCCAAAAAGGGAAGGCATCTCTGATCAGTATTAGCAAAAAACTACGGGCACTCATAAAATCGTCTAAAGCCAGCTTCGAGAGAAAAATTGCACAGGACACTAATGATAATCACAAGGCTTTCTTTAGTTATGTTAGGAACCTGGGTGGGAATTCCCAGATATGCTCAGAATTAGTCCAAAATGACAAAAAATACACCGAACCCACAGACATTGCCAACATCCTAGCTGACATGTTCAGCGCAAACTTCTCCCCCCCCCACCAAAAGGGCAAATATCTATCCCAGCAGAATGCTGTCCCCCTGACATCTCAGATGCTCAGGTAAGAGCCACCCTCTCCAAAGCAAAAAACACAGCATCAATGGGACCAGACGGTGTCCCAGGCTGCGTCCTACATGAACTCCAAGAAGAGCTAAACCCAAACATAAAACTACTGTTCAATCTCAGCCTTACTACAGGATATGTACCCAAAGAGTGGCGTACAGCAAAAGTGGTCCCTCTCCACAAAGGTGGTGCCTCAACGGATCCTGGAAACTATCGCCTCATAAGCCTGACCAGCTTGGTCTGCAAAGCTATGGAAAGATCATCATGGACCTCATAAATAAAGATATTGGGGACCTACAGACACTGGATCCTACCCAGTTCAGCTTTGTTAAGGGCAGATCCTGCCTCTTAAACCTGGTCGATTTCTTTGAAACAGTCACCAAGGCCATTGACGAGGGGAAGGTGGTCCACACAGCCTACCTGGACCTCGCAAAAGCCTTCGATACAATACCCCACTCGGGCATTATAGATAATCTCACCAGCTTAAATATAAACCCTATGTCACTAGATGGGTTGCAAACTGGCTCAAGGACAGAACCCACATGGTTAGAATTGCTGGAGCCATGTCAGACTCCAAACCAGTTACAAGTGGCATCCCACAAGGCTCAGTCCTGGGACCTCTCTTGTTTGGTATATATTTACAGGCCAACACGGAAGGACTGTGGCTGACCAAGTTCGCAGATGACTGCAAACTAGGCGCCATAATCGACTCTCCAGCCGACACAAGCATCCTACAAAAGGGCCTCATAGAAACAGACAACTGGTGCCAGAGCCATGGCCTCAAGCTAAACGCCAGAAAGTGTATAGTCATCCCCTTTGGCAAAAACAAAGTGCCCACAAATTACCACATAGGTGGTAATCCATTAAGTACTGAAGAAGTAATTAAGGACCTGGGGACCCAAGTTGATAGCGATCGCTCATTTGAAAACCACATGGCCAAAGTGGTTAGAAAAATATTTTATATAGCCCACCTAATCATGAAGGGATTTACATCTAGATCAGGGGAGGTCATCGTGCCTCTTTACTCATCCCTCATCAGGCCCATAATTGAGTACAATGCCCCTTTTGGGAAGTACCTTACCAGACACCTGCAGCAACTGGAAAGACCCCAAAAGTACCTCACCAAGAGGATCAAAGGGCTCAAACAGATGCCGTATGCTGCCCGGTTAAAGAAACTCCAGCTCTACTCAGTGGCATACCGCCTGCTCAGAGGTGATCTGTGCCTGACGTATAAAGCCATGTCCAACCCGGAATTAATGGACATGCTGCACCTCAGAAAATCCATTTCCCATCGAGCTATGCACACGAGAGACTTGAACCTCAGCACTGAAATAAATAGGACATGCTGGAGGGACAGATTCATAACCCAGAGGCTCCCTTCACTCTGGAATAAAATCCCAGTCCAGGTTAGGCAGAGTTCCTCACTGACTCTCTTCAAGAGGAATCTTGATGAGTGGATGGGAGATTGTAGGTTTACCCCGGGTATCACTTCTGTGTCACTGTTAGACAGAGGCACAGTATACTAACCTCGAAAAAGGGCATAGTAAAATTCATTTAAAATGGGTGGCGAAAGCCAAACACACTCTGGTTAGGCTTATAAATGCCCTATGGCAGATAGCCTAGTATGAACCTATGAACCTATACATATATATATATATATATATATATATATATATATATATATATATATATACATGATATATATATATATATATATATATATATATATATATATATATATATAGCTATATATATATATATATATATATATATATATATATATATATAGCTATATATATATATACATATATATATATATATATATATATATATATATATATATATATATATATATATTATGTAGTAGACCCACAGACATGCTACGGGGAAGAGGCTATTGATATGAGTCCTGAGCGTGTACATTCTGAGGTGAACTGTACATTTGAGAGGTCTGTGTATGTCTGGCCATTGTTAACAGACTGTCATGATTGTGTAGAAGTGTCATGTGTACATGTGATTTGGACTGTGTTAGGGAGGTACATGAGTGTCATGGCCCCTTTCTATCTGACTGTGCATGCTGCACCAGTTTCTGGTTACCTATTCACTGTTATATGATTGTACTGGTAGACCATGGCATGTCCTGTAACACCTCACGATTCCCACTACACTGGGGCTTGGGGCAATATATGTATAGGTAATATGTGAATGGCAAATGGGATATATGTGATCACATTGTCATAGTGCAGTCTTCAGTTTCCTTACTGATATGTCACTGTGACTGTGGTACCATTGGTTGTGGGTATGCACTTTCATGCCAGTGTCTGTTTTCCAGTGGTGTGACATCCCTGTAGTGCCTGTTATCTTTGCAAATGCTTATGTATAGTCCCAGAGCTGGACTTGGGTAGTGTTATTTCAGCCTGCTTGTAGTTTGGACAGTGCTTGGTAGCTCAGTGTAGTTTCCGTAATGTTGTGTTTTGTCCATATATTTGTAGGATGTACAGATGTCTGGCCAATACCTTTGGTCTTGTCTCCATAACTGTTGTGTATTTCTGACACATCATTGGGATGTTGTGTTGGCGTTACAATATTATGAGAAGCAAATGAGTCACAGACTTGTGTTGTTGTTGTTGTGTCTTTCGGCTTTTCATGGTTAGGGGTCGCCACAGCGGAACTCCGGTCCACTAATGATTGGTAGTTGAATATTACGTGCCGAGTTACCAGCCCTGACGGACAGCCTTTAACGAAGGTACTCCCATTCACGCATGTCTCCACGCAGAAGACGCTCTAGCTGAGAATTGAACTGGACAGCGTCTTACTGTGAGGCGACAAATCTACCGCAGCACCACCACCGCGGGTATGTTATTTCAGTCAATATATGTTAGGACTAACTGTTAGTATAGTAACTTTCTCAGCTTATCTACTGATCTATGTTGAATATGTCTCTGTTTTCATGCGTTTGTCCCCCCACTTTATCAGGCTTGGTCCAGATATATTACACTAAGGGTTTTCGAGCATGCTTCTCCACTGCCAGGCTTTTGGTAGAATATCCGGATGTTTGGTCCATGCTTTGGTTCTGTTCCCCAGTTTATTTGTATTTGTCTGGTAAATCACCGTGATGATCCAAGGATTTATGTCAGTGAATAATGACATAACATGTCAGTTGCAATCCTCATATCCTTTAGAAGTTTCAGCTAAAACACACCCTGTTGCTGTACAAATGTTTGCTTATAACAGCAATATTTGAAATATCTGCCTATATGTGGCCCATTTCCACTCCTTTGATCAGCCTTTGTACAGGCTTCTTGCACTAAGGTATGGCTGCACTACCTGTTATATAAATACACATATATATGTTTTTATATATTTATACATTTATATATATTTATACATTTATATATATATATATATATATATATATATATATATATATATATATATATATATATATATATATATATATATAAAGTTCCCCTTCAGAAGACTGAAACATCATAAGCTTGAAATTCTTAAGCCTGAAAATTCAAAAGCCTGAAAACACACAAAATACATATACTGACTTTAAACAACATAAACCATATTACTTTCCATTAAGTATGGAAAGCAAAGCTCTAATATTATGCCATTTCAGCTTAGAAAGTGCCATACCGCACTTTCTGAGTTCAGGGGGCATGTTTAGTGTCCATGCACTATTTGGACACGCGCCTGCACTCATTCACGGTTCGTGTCTGTGTAGATTAAAAAGAAGTGCGCCTTAAATTATATGCAAGGTGCGCTGCTGTTCTAAATGGACAAGAACCACTCCGTGCAAGAATAGTCTTATTCTTAGATCAAGCTTTTTGAATCCAGGAGCCTGTTTAAACATTTGGCACAGTTTAAATATATTGAGATTGACATGCTAAGTATTAGAGAGGCTAATGATTTTCACTAAAAAAAGTCCTTGATGAGTGAAATAAAAAATGGATTTTTGTATTTGGGAGCCTTACACCCACCAGGACTTAATGCAATTTGGTAACATCAAAATGGTTTTGATTATTTCACCATCTAAACACTAGGTGGAGCTTTGACATTATTTGAGAGTTTCTTAGGAAGATCGGTTGTTGTATTTTTCAGCTTTTCCCAGTTAGGGGTCGCCACAGCAGAACTCTGGTCTGCTAATGATTGGCAGTAGACTTTTACATTCCAAGTTGCCAGCTCTGATGCACAACCTTCAATGAAGGCGCGCCCATTCACGCATGTCTCCACACAGAAGATGCTCTAGCTGAGAATCGAACAGGACAACGTCGTACTGTGAGGCGACGACTCAACCGCAGCACCACCACCGCAGTTATAGGAAGATCAGTATTTAGTTGATTTCTTTGTCAGTATCACTTAGTAGGAAGAAAGTTTTTTGACCTAGAGTATTGCTAGTTACAAGCAACAGAAATACTATTGTCATACCTCTTAACTGTCCAGTTTTTGTCTCCTATTCTTGGTCTGTTCCTCATAAAATTTGTGTTTTTCTGGGAATGATATGGGGATTGACGTTACTAAATAATGAAATACACTTGAGTTTCAGAGTCCAAATCCTTCAGAAATGTATGTTAAAACAAACCCTGTTATTCTAGCAACTTTCTTAGTTTATAAGAGCAATATTTAAAATATGTCCCTATTTGTGTGCCTTTGCAGCCTCAATTTGAAGGGATTAGTCCAGATTTTTGGCAGTAAAAGGTTGAGAGGTATGACTATTGTTTTTAAAATGTTATATACTGCTCATACCTCTCAACCTCTTAGAGCCAGAAATCTGGACAAAGCCGTAAATAAAAAGTGGAAAAAAAAGGCCCCAAGGGAAGGGAATTTTTTAATATTGCTCTTACTTTAGAAAGTGATGGGAGAATAACAGGGTTGATAGCATGAATTTTTGAAAGGGTATGATGAAGTGCTAGCTCAAATGTCAGTAGTATTACCTAAGAATCTCTTTAACCATTTGCCACTAATTTTTTTCCAAACCCATAATTTTTTGCTGCTTCTAAAAAGAACATTGGGAGTCTTTGCCCAGCCAACAGCTGTTTAAAAAGTAATTTCTTTTTATTAAACCACTATATGTTCATTGCAATTTGAATGCTTATATATTATAAAGGACATATGGCATGTCTGGTGGATTTACATGAAAGTGATGCCTAATAGACAGCATGTGTTTGACTTTGCTAGGTGATGTCATGTACCAGTTATATAAATACAGCATGCATTTTGTGGTTAAAACAGACATTCAGAGCTGTCTTACAGCCCATTCACTTTTACAAAAAAGGTATATATTTTTACTGAAATTATATTTTCATAGTGCTTTATAATATGTTTTTTTTGTTTTGAATTTGACTGGCACAGTAAACAATGCAATATATTTAAAGTCTAGTTTCTCCAGGAGCTATTTTCTTAACCCAGAAATGTTATAAAATGTGTTTCTCTTCACTAAATTACATGTTCACAGTATTTTACAATATGGTGGGTTCTTTGATTTTGTTTGGTGTACTAGACAATGTATAATATTTAAAGCCAAGAACTGTTTATTAAAGGTATATATTTTTTAATATGTTGCTGCTGTATCCACACAACTTGAGTGTTTACATACTGAGTGGGACTTGTGGAATTACATAATTATATTCATGTATATATGTGGTCAAAAAGTTGAATTACTGATGGTATTACTTCATAGTGTTATTTAACTATAGTGTATACAGTTTTAGTGACTGTTAAATCTACTGGGTAACATTAGGCAACAGCTATATAAAACAGCATGCATTCTTTCTGTTTATGCACTGGTTTTATCACTTTGGCATCAGGAGCTGGTTTGTAGCCAAGAAATGTTATAACAAGGTATTCCTCTTTACTAAATTTTAATTAACTCTGTAATTATTAGATTTAATGAACTGTGTAGGATGTGTTTATATCCTGTAAGAGACATATATGTTCATAATAGTCTGCAATGTGTTTTGAGTTTTGAATTTGGTGAGTGCAGTAGATGATGCAAAATATTTAAACCCTATAAAGGTTTCTTGTTTTAAATCTGGTGAAGAAGGCTTTTGTAACTGAAACCAGTTCAGATCTTGCCTTGTTGTTCTTGCTGTCCTCCCTTAACTAACCTTCCATCAAAATGGAAAGTATTCAATTCTCCAATGACTGATGAAAAAAACACAGAACATTTTTTTTTGCAAGTGATTGGCAAACTCCTCTCCCCCATATCTCCTGCTAATTATATACACTGATTTCAAGATAGATTGCAGTATAGTGGAGAAAAGATATATGCCACGCTCCCCATTGTACTGCTATCTCATGGTGAAAAAGTTAGTACTTTTTAATCAGCTGATTTTCAATCAAATGTATGAGCTTTTTTATTCTCGATGAAAAAGCCACTTCGACAAAAGGTTCTTCAGCCATATATATAGACATATAGATGGTTATACATGGACAGACAGATATTTATGTGTCCAATTCTCTGTGTATATAAATGTACATGGGTACCCTTCAGAAGATCGAAGGTGCATTGTTTGTGCAGAAGAGAGATAACATGGAGCTCTCAGAATATGTGTCCCAAGCTGGAATAAGCCTAGCACTGGCAGCATTCTACCTTCTCCAAGGATGATGCCACGATATGAACAGAAAATGACAAGAGTTTAATAATTGCTTTAGTTTCTGGTATCATTCTAAGGCAGTACAATATTTGTTAGCATGGAAGAAGATGGTAAACAGGCCACTCTGCTTTGCCAGGGATGGCCTGCACATCTCCCGTCTAAGCTTTCAAATTTTAGTTAAAACATTGTCCTCCCCCATAGTGCCATTTTTAGACAATGCCAACATAAGAAATAAGGAGAAGAGGCAGAAGACATGGCCGAAGGCAGGAAGAGAGGAGAAAGGCTAGGACTTGGTAGTGATGGTCAGAACTTTGAATGTTGGCAGTATGACTGGTATAGGGAGAGGGCTTGCTGATAGAGGCAGAAGACATGGCCAAAGGTAGGAAGAGAGGAGAAAGGCTAGGACTGTGGTAGTGAGGGTCGGAACTTTGAATGTTGGCAGTATGACTGGTATAGGGAGAGAGCTAGCTGATATGATGGACAGAAGGAAGGTTGGTATATTGTGTGTGCAAGAGACCAGATGGAAAGGGGAGTAAGGCTAGGTGTATCGGAGGTGGGTTCAAATTGTTTTATCATGGTGTGGACGGGAGAAGAAATGGCGTAGGAGTTATTCTGAAGGAACAGTATGCTGAGAGTGTTTTGGAGGTGAAAAGAGTGTCGGACAGAGTGATGTTTATGAAGCTGGAAATTGATGGTGTAATGATGAATGTTTCTTTAGGAACACAGGAAAACCTCGTACACTCGAGCGCCAACCAAATATAAAACCAGAGCGAATATATCAAAGTCCTTATTCAAAACACAGGTTTAATAGTTTACTTTAAGTGCGGAACTTCACATACACTTTTCGTCAGGGCTCCTGCCCCAACTTCCTCAGAAAAAACAATTCTGTTACTGGCAAAGTTAACAATTTATATACAATTAAAATGTGTTAATTGACCAATTAAATTAACATTGTGATCTATTTAAAACATTTAAAGAGGCAACATACTAAAACCACTTAATGTCACACACAGGTAGTGACGAGCTGTAGTGTCAGAAATAAATGTAAAACATTAATGAGAACACTATACTCGTTTTATGTTCTTATCATGGACACTTTTAACACTTTTAAAAATAATTCTATCACTTTTTATTTTTTATTGCTTTTTTGAACACTTTTAAAAACTCCTCTTAACTTACTTCACTTTAATAACATTGGGTAAATACAGCCCTTTTAAAATGTTTAGTGTTATTTGATGTTTTATATATTTAATATTTAATAAATATAGTGTATAATATTTAATAAATGTATAGATACACCCTACATAACTGTATGTTTTCTATTATATTTGTATTTGTGCGTGAAAATCACCCATATACGCTGAATATGTGTTTTTATGTGTTTTTCTTGCTACTCAAATTCTTTCTCTCTCATTGTAGAGATGTAAGTGTTCTTACACTAGACTTCGTCTACCCTATCTGTTCGCTTCCATAATCCACTTAAACTAACCTTTCACAAGTGTATTTACATATTGACTTACTGTAACTTAAATTTAAATTTTGGGTAAGATGACATTAACCTACCACTAAACTATATAAATAACTATTACTTGTGTACTACTTTCCTGATGATGTTAACGTCATTCTGGTTTTATATAACCTATTCATAATATATGAGGAAGTAAACATCAGGTTAGTTGTTCAAAGTGGAACACTTGTAATGCAATTATTTACCCCAGCTAAGCTGTTCTGAGAGAAAAGGGGCTCAAAACAACTAAATATAACTAAATATGTGTATAACTTCATTATTTAGAAGTTAATGTGAGTAGTTTGTGGTTTACAGTTGGAACTACGTATAAAACTTTTATGCTAAAATGCTAAAATTAATCCCTGATATTTTAAGTTTATTAGTTTGTTTAATTATATTATAGAAAACATATCATCTGTCTAAATTTTTAAGCCTCAAAATACATTTAATTGAGCACATTTCGTTAATGCCTGGGGGTCTGCACGAGTTTGTCCTTAACTGCCATATTAATTCTCTTTTCTCTAATTCGAGACTCTCGTTGCCCCCTCTACCATCAGATATCACTTGGTCAATTACTCTAAACTTAAAGTAATGGTCAGGGTATTCGACAATGTGTCTAGCTAATGCATTCTCCATTCGCTTTGAGTTAATATTATAAATATGTTCGCTAATTCTAGCTACTAACTTCCTATCTGTTTTTCCAATGTAGAATGCTTGACATTGGACACAATTAGCTAAATAAACTAAATAAACCACCTGGTTACTGTTGCAGTTATACTTAGCTGTTGAACGGTAACTTTTGTTATTAATTACAAATTGAGTTCCTTCCTCTATGTATTTGCAATGTTTGCACATAAGGCACTTAAACATGCCTGTTTTGGTCGTGTAGGGATGTTTTCTCCTTTGCAAAATTTCTTTTAGATTCTTACCTCTTCTATATGTGATTTTTGGTTTTTTTGGTAGAAGGTCTTTAAATAAATTATCATTTATTAAATATTCCCAATTTTTTATAACTATGTTGGTTAGTAGTGTAGAATCTAAATTATATGTGCATATAAAGCTACACTCATAACTCCCATCTGTTACTCCTCTATTGTTCGAATTTCGTAGTTCCAACTGTAAACCACAAACTACTCACATTAACTTCTAAATAATGAAGTTATACACATATTTAGTTATATTTAGTTGTTTTGAGCCCCTTTTCTCTCAGAACAGCTTAGCTGGGGTAAATAATTGCATTACAAGTGTTCCACTTTGAACAACTAACCTGATGTTTACTTCCTCATATATTATGAATAGGTTATATAAAACCAGAATGACGTTAACATCGTCAGGAAAGTAGTACACAAGTAATAGTTATTTATATAGTTTAGTGGTAGGTTAATGTCATCTTACCCAAAATTTAAATTTAAGTTACAGTAAGTCAATATGTAAATACACTTGTGAAAGGTTAGTTTAAGTGGATTATGGAAGCGAACAGATAGGGTAGACGAAGTCTAGTGTAAGAACACTTACATCTCTACAATGAGAGAGAAAGAATTTGAGTAGCAAGAAAAACACATAAAAACTCATATTCAGAGTATATGGGTGATTTTCAATTACTCAAATACAAATATAATAGAGAATATACAGTGATGTAGGGTGTACCTATACATTTATTAAATATTAAATATTATACACTATATTTATTGAATTTATAAAACAACAAAACATCAAACAACATTAAATATTTTAAAAGGTTGTATTTGCCAAATGTTATTTAAGTAAAGTAAGTCTAGGGGAGTTTTTAAAAGTGTTTTAAAAGTGTTCAAAAAAGCAATAAAAAGTGATAGAATTATATCTTTTTTAAAAGTGTTAAAAGTGTCCACGACAAGAACATAAAACGAGTACAGTGTTCTTATTAACATTAATGTTTTACATTTATTTTTGACACTATAGCTCGTCACTATTTGTGTGTGACATTCAGTGGTGGATGGATAATCAAAATGTTGGGAATGCTTCCACTCCAGGGTCGAGGGAGACGTCTCGTTTATGGACAGGTCTGTTTGTACAAGACATTAACCCTTTATTGTCACTGGATTTGAATGAGGCACCAACTTTAAGAAATGCTAATGACACTGGTGAAAATTTACAAGAGTTCCATGACCAATTGAGAATGCTAGAGAACAACCTTTATCAACTACAAAGATATTTGTGGCAAAGACTACACCTAGAAGCGTGTCTGCACTATAAGGTAGTCCCCAGAGGCATCAGTGTTCTGCATGCCTACCTATGGGGACTCCCATCCGTCTCTGTTAAAGCAATGGCAGGACTTAAATATTAATCTAGGGTTTGATTATGTGAGACTCCTGTTGTCCTATTTTTCACCATTAGAAACTGAACTTCGGAACAAAACAGATGTTCTTTATCAATATATTCTCGACAACTTCCCTTCTGATTATTGTAGAGAAGTTATGTGCAGTTTTACACATGTTAAATCTTTTGGTGAAAGGTTGAGTAAAACCAAGCAACATAAATTAAAGAGAGACCACACAGACTTTCAAAATGGCCAAGTGTTTGTGTGGCCTAGACATCAGGGTGAACAAGCTAATACCACTCATCAGGCACATGTCTCTGCTGGCTTAGAAGCTACCAATGATCCTATATCATCATCTCTAGATCTCCACCCTCACGGTGCAGACAGTGACGGTTTCTAACGGATTAAGTGATTTGGACCCTATTGAGATCCAGAGTATGGACACACCACCACCCAATCAGGAAGCCCTGCTGAACCATCATTGTACAGGAGCCATATCCAAGAATAAAAATGTGAAAGATATGAAGAATCCCCCTTTTTTTCCCTATCAGGAAGTTTACCCCACAAGGGAGGGGCGTTCCAGCAGCAGGGAGGCGAGAAAACGCAAATATTCTGTCGAACGGAACATGTCCAACAGAAGGACAAGGTACTGACTCTGGTGTTTAATTTTTCTAATGTTGTTATTGATCCAGCTGTATTCAGCCTTCTCAACAGAGGCCTTTCTTTTATTCCTGCTGCCAGAGCCTTACTAGAAGATACACTACTGGACTTGAGACACTTCTGTAGACGTGTTAGTCTTAAACTCTTTTTTGCGAATAATGATAGCAGTATTAATTCAAATGAGCCACTACATATTTTTAAGAAAAAGAGTACCTTTTCACCCCCATTACAACCTATGTTACAATGTTTTTTGGATCTTTGTGAAAATGATTTATATATGTTGTTTTCCTCAAAACATAACAGGAAAGGGAGGTTTTATAATCTCAATAGAGAAGAAAATTGTGCCCTAACTTGGCTTAAGGGCAATGATAAATTAGTTGTGAAACCTGCAGATAAAGGTAGTATTAATGGACTCAGAGGATTATAAGAAGTGCATGTTTGAACTGCTATCTGATCATAACTTATACTCGTATTTCCACACACCATGTGTCTACCATTGTGAACAATGTTAAGGATAACATCTATGATCTACTGCTATGCAGGCAGATCAGTTTAGAGTTATATGAGTATCTGTTGCAAACTGACCTGATTATACCCATTCTTAAGGGCCTCCCGAAGGTCCATAAGGAGACATGGCCCATTCCCATGAGACCCATTGTAGCAGGTGGGAGTTGGGTTACGGCCCATATTTCTACCTTTCTTGAGAGTATTTTACGTCCAGTGGTAGATAGCTGTAGTAATATACTTAGGGATACTTACCAACTACTTGAGACCCTGAAAAGTGTACATTTAGAAATCTAGGGGAAGTTACCTACTTGTAACCATGGACGTTGAGAAACTTTTTACATCTATCCCCAATGAGGTAGGCATTCAATATATTAGAGAACTACTACACAAGGAAACTCAATTCTCCACTAATAGAATCACTTTGGTTCATAATTGTTGGATATAGTTCTTAGCAATAATGTTTTCATGTTTGGAGATGAGTTCTTCCTGCAGGCATGGGGGGTAGCTATGGGGACCCCCTGTGCCAACACATATGCTAACCTCATAGTTTATTGGTGGGAGAAACAGTTTCTATTTGGTCATACATCCTTTAACCAGGTTAAATATTATAAAAGGTTTGTGGATGATATACTCCTAATTTGGGAAGGACCCAGGACAGATTTCTTAGTATTATTGGAACATCTGCATACTACCACTAATTTTTTGAAGTTTACGGTAGAGAGCTCCCATTACCAGGTAAATTTTTTAGATGTTACGATACGTTTGACTGATGAAGGACTCATTACCACTACATTGTTTAGGAAAACTGCCTGGAGAAATGCATTGCTGGCTGCTGATAGCATGCATCCAGCATTTACCTTTCGTGGGATAGTAACCAGTCAGTTCACCAGGGTATTTAGACTCTGTCAGAATGTGAAAGATTTACATGAAGAATCCACCAAGTTAGAATATCTGTTTAATGAAAGGGGCTATGATATGCAGATGGTTAGAGATATCAGGAGGAAAATTATTGGTGACATAGATTCTGCCAACATTTGTAAGTCACATACAACCCATGGGTTTAGAAATAAAGTCCCTGTGGATTTGACTCGTGATGGTAATACCTTACAATATGTCATTAAATATACCAGTGAAGTTGAAAGTATTAGATGTATCATCAGAAGAAACTGGAATGTTCTCACTGGGAACAAGCAGATCAAGGATATAGTGGGTTCTTCACCCAGATTCTGTTATAAAAACAGTGATAATTTAAGGAAACAACTATGTAATGATCAACATATTACTAATGTAAGTAAACCCACATGTCTACTCTTGGGTGATATAACAACTAAAGGGACTTACCCTTGTCTACATTGTCCCAGGTGTAATAGTCTTAGTAAAACGCAGGAATTCAAGCACCCGTGCATGGATATAACTTTTAAACCTAAATCTTATGCAGATTGCAATACAAAAAATGTTGTTTATTTGGCTACTTGTCTTTTCTGCTCAGCCTTTTACGTAGGCTTAACCAAGAGGAGATTGCGTGATCGCATTTATAACCATCTCTATGAAATTAGAAGACAAGATGAGACCAATGCCTTGGCTAAACACATACAAGAATATCCCTCCCATTGTTTTGCCTTTAGAGTCCTACAGATTATTAGACCCACAGCTAGGAGAGGTAGCAATGAACACATGCTAGCCAAGGCTGAGTTACACTGGATACTCAAGTTAGCAGCACACCTTCCTCCGGGCCTGAATAGCTACATACCTTTAAAACCTATACTACTTGAACGCAGATAGGATTGCATAAGTTTACTATATTTTATTTCGTTCCTAAATATGTAGGGTTTTCTTACCATTATACTGTTTGGACATGATGGCTTTAACATTTATATTCTTGTATGACTTTGTCTATTTTTTAGCCATGGTCTGAGGGTGCTCCCATTCCATTAATATCCCCTTTTTTGAGGTTCACCAAGTATATACCCTATGTTTATTAATATTAGCTTGTCTTATGGCATGAACATTATCTCTAATATAGAGGAATTATTCACTGGTATCATTTTTCTGTAATTTTTGATTTTATATCTACATCTTCCATATTTAATGATTCCTCTTCATAAGTCCAATATAGAACAGCATGAAGATATGAGGTTTCATGCATGCATCTTAATGCCTCTTAGTAGGCACATCGCAGGGTGGTTTCTAGCCTATGCTGGCTTGATACACTTTTTATCAGCATAGACAGGTCACCCTTTATATTTATTTAAGCTATTGCTTTATTTGATATTCAGATAGTCTAGCTGCTAATATGATGAGCTTGAATTCACCATATATACAGGCTCTCATGCTTGTTTGCACATATCTTTTATGGTTGTGTATATATTTTTTACATACTGTATGTATTTCCTCATTTTTCTCATTTTATTAGCTATGTATTTAGTTTATATGTTCATAGAAGGGAGGCTTTTAGTTACGGTATTTGAACCAATGCCCCTTTCATTGATATGATTAAGTTTCAAGTAACTTCGGCAGTTGTTATAAACACGGCTTAATGCTTGTAAAGTTATGTATACTCTAGGCATTAGGACCCAGAAGAAGCCTTGTCTTCTTCAAGTCATCCTTCAGAAGCACGTGATTCTCCGTATAGCTACGAACGCTTTTGGATGTGTACTATATACAAAGCAGAAATGGTTTGTAAACATATACATGGTTTTGGATCGTGAAATGTTCTACTGAGGCAAAGTAAGCTCTATTTTTATGTTATGCGGCTTGGTCGTAGATTTTCAGCGTTCCTCATGTCTATTTTTGATATATTCACGCTAGTGAGCAGTGAGTTGTTTTATTTAGTTTTATTATGCTGAACACAGCAGTGGCTGTTATGCTTGACGAAAATGAAGGTCAGCATAATACTGAACTAAAATGTATATCTGATGTTGTAGAATTCTTTGGAGCTGTTTTTAGATAAATTTTGTTGTTTGATTTGAATGATGGTTATGATTCATTATTGCATTGCTATGTGCATAATTTATATGAACAGTTTTAGGTAATGCATTTTAAACTGTTTTTTAAACTGTTTTTTAAACTGTTTAGATTGTTTTTTGTCTCTATGACTACTAATTTATAATTGATTAATTGCATTTGTATGTTTAATGAGCCCTCCCAAAAGCTGTATATAAGCATTACAGATTTCATTTTGAATTGATATCTGAAGAAGCATAGCTTGGCTATCTTGGCATCATTTCATGTTATTTGAATAAAAGTTCTTGCTGTTTTTGAAAGATTGCCTATGGCCATTACTTGGGAGTTGCTGTAACCTATGTCCTGCTGATATTCGTGGTGGCTGCTTTCACATTTTTACAGCTTCGTCACTATTTGTGTGTGACATTCAGTGGTTTTAGTATGTTGCCTCTTTAAATGTTTTAAACAGATTACAATGTTAATTTAATTGATCAATTAATACATTTTAATTGTATATAAATAGTTAATTTGCTATTAACAGAATTGTTTTTTCTGAGGAAGTTGGGGCAGGAGCCCTGACGAAAAGTGTATGTGAAGTTCCGCACTTAAAGTAAACTATTAAATCTGTTTTTCGAACAAGGACTTGGATATATTTGCTCTGGTTTTACACTTGGTTGGCGCTCGAGTATACGAGGTTTTCCTGTGTTACTAAAGAAGTTTTCGTTCATCTTCTAAGTTTGTTTGTAATGATGAATGTTGTTAGTGCATATGCTCCACAAGTTGGGTGTGCAATAGATGAGAAAGAAAAATTTTGGAGTGAATTGGATGAAGTGGTGATGACTGTACCCAAGGGTGAGAGAGTGGTGATTGGAGCAGATTTCAATGGGCATGTTGGCGAAGGGAACAGAGGGGATGAGGAAGTGATGGGTAGGTATGGTGTTAAACAAAGGAATGCAGAAGGTCAGATGGTAGCGGATTTTGCTAAAAGGATGGACATGGCTGTGGTGAATATGTATTTTAATAAGAGGGAGGAGCATAGGGTGACATACAAGAGTGGAGGAAGATGCACACCGGTGGATTATATCTTATGTAGGAGGGCCAGTTTGAAGGAGATTGGAGACTGTAAAGTGGTGACCGGAGAAAGTGTAGTTAGGCAGTATAGGATAGTGGTTTGTAGGATGACGTTGGTTATCAAGAAGAGGAGGAGGAGTGTGAGGGCAGCACCAAGGATCAAGTGGTGGAAATTGAAAAAGGGTAATTGTGAGGTGGAGTTCAGGGATGAGTTAAGGCAGGCACTGGGTGGCAGTGAAGAGTTACCAAATAGCTGGGTAACTACAGCAGAGCTAGTAAGGGAGATGGCTAAAACGGTTCTTGGTATCACATCTGGACAGAGGAAGGATGACAAGGAGACATGGTGGTGGAATGAGGAAGTACAGGAGAGTATACAGAGAAAGAGGTTGGCAAAGAAGAAGTGGGATTGTCAGAGAGATGAAGAAAGTAGACAGGAGTATAAGGAGATGAGGTGCATGGCAAAGAGAGAGGTGACGAAGGCTAAGGATAAGGCATATGAAGAGTTGTATGAAAGGTTGGACACTAAGGAGGGAGAAAAGGACCTATACCGATTGGCTAGACAGAGGGACCAAGCTAGGAAAGATGTGCAGCAGGTAAAGGTGATAAAGGATAATGAGGGAAACATACTCACAAGCGAGGAGAGTGTGTTGAGGAGATGGAAAGAATACTTTGAGGGGTTGATGAATGAAGAGAATGAGAGGGAGAGAAGGTTGGATGATGTAGGGATAGTGAATCATGAAGTACAATGAATTAGCAAGGAGGAAGTAAGGATAGCTATGAAGAGAATGAAGAATGGAAAGGCTGTTGGCCCAGATGACATACCTGTGGAAGCATGGAGGTGTTTAAGTGAAATGGCAGTGGAGTTTTTAACCAGATTGTTTAATAAAATCTTGGAAAGTGAGAGGATGCCTGAGGAATGGAGAAAAAGTGTTTTGGTACCGATTTTTAAGAATAAGGGTGATGTGCAGAGCTGTAGTAACTACAGAGGGATTAAATTGATCAGTCACAGCATGAAGTTATGGGAAAGAGTAGTGGAAGCAAGGTTAAGAAGAGAGGTGATGATTACTGATCAGCAGTATGGTTTCATGCCAGGAAAGAGCACTACAGATGTGATCTTTGCTCTGAGAGTGTTGATGGAGAAGTACAGAGAATGTCGGAAGGAGTTGCATTGTGTTTTTGTAGACTTAGAGAAAGCATATGACAGGGCGCCTAGAGAGGAGTTGTGGTATTGTATGAGGAAGTCAGGAGTGTCAGAAAAGTATGTAAGAGTGGTACAGGATATGTACGAGGGTAGTGTGACAGCGGCGAGGTCTAAGGTGGGAGTGATGGATGTGTTTAAGGTGGAGGTGGGGGTCACATCAAGGATCAGCTCTGAGCCCTTTCTTATTTGCAATGGTGATGGACAGGTTGACAGACGAGATCAGACAGGAGTCCCCGTGGACTATGATGTTTGCAGATGACATTGTGATCTGTAGTGAGAGTAGGGAACAGGTGGACGAGACCCTGGAGAGATGGAGATATGCTCTAGAGAGAAGAGGAATGAAGGTCAGCAGGACTAAGGCAGAATACATGTGCGTGAATGAGAGGGAGGATAGAGGAATGGTGAGGATGCAAGGAGTAGAGGTGGCGAAGGTGGATGAGTTTAAATACTTGTGGTCAATAGTTCAGAGTAATGGTGAGTGTGGAAGAGAGGTGATGAAGAGAGTACAGGCAGGATGGAGTGGGTGGAGAAGAGTGTCAGGAGTGATTTGTGACAGACGAGTACCTGTAAGAGTGAAAGGGAAGGTCTACAAGAGGGTAGTGAGACCAGCTATGTTATATGGGTTGGAGACAGTGGCATTGACAAAAAGGCAGGAGTTTGAGCTGGATGTGGCAGAATTAAAGATATTAAGATTTGCGCTGGGTGTGATGAGGGTGGACAAGATTAGGAATAAGTATATTAGAGGGTCAGCCCAGGTTGGAAGGTTTGGAGACAAAGCCAGAGAGGCACAATTACGTTGGTTTGGACATGTGCTGAGGAGGGATGCTGACTATATTGGGAAAAAGATGCTAAGGGTGAAGCTACCAGGTAACAGGAAAAGAGGAAGGCCTAAGATAAGGTTTATGGATGTGGTGAGAGAGGACATGCAGGTGGTTGGTGTGACAGAGCAAGATGCAGAGGACAGGAAGAAATGGAAACAGGTTATCTGCTGTGGTGACCCCTAATGGGAACAGCTGAAAGAAGATGATGATGATGACCAACATAATAAATCAAACCCCCTCAAAAAATCTAAAGTTGTTATGGCTCAGTGCTAGGAATTTAAACAAGAAACTCCAGTCCCTACAAGCTCTCTTCACCCAAGAGAATGCTGATGGCTGTAGTAGCTGAGACATGATTTAACACCTCAGAGAGCACCCTGGTAGTGCAAGAATATGATGTCTTCCACACATCTAGACCAGCTACTACACAGGCAGGGAATAAAGGTGAAGGCATTTTTATTTATATAAAAATAAGTACATCTCAAAGCTGGTCAAGCAGGATGAAGCACTTCAGCTTCTCAACATTCAAATCACCATAGACAAAATATAATACCACTTGCTTGCAAACTAAAGGTCCCCCTCTATGACCCAGAAAAGTCATGACATGTATTAAAGCTTATTGGAAACACTCCGTCCAACCTGATACCATATTCACAGGAAAATTTAATTACCTCACTATTAACTGAGAATCATATACAACACCAAATGTGCAGGCACAGAGATTCCTCAGAAAAGACAAACTCCCTGGACCAGATTGTCAGTACACTGCCCAGCGGCACAGACATACTAGATCTGGTCCTCATTAATATGTGAAAGTGCTGCACCCCTCCCCACACCACTATATAGTCCTCTGTAGTGCAGTCAGACCACAAAATGACTTCATTTGAAGTAAAAGAAAACCTCGAACCTCAGCTAACCTAGAATGTTCAGGAACTACTCTAAAACTAACTTCTTACTATTAAGGGATAACCTGGCAAAATCTCAAGCCCTACTGTCCCAAGAACACTGCTGCCTAAGTGGAACTGTTCAAAGAAACCCTGTAGAAGCATGTTAATAGATGAATAGAGGCAGATGTTACCACCGGGAATAAGTACATAGCTAGTTCAAAAAACAAGACACCCTCATGGAATCAGAGGACAGATAAATTCTAACAAGGCTAAATTTGAGGGTAAATTTGACCCCCCAGGTTGAGAACAACCTCCAAGGCATTCCTTAGCTATGTCTGCAACTTCAAAGGCAATACACAGTTGTGTTCAGAGCTCATTGTTAATTGAGACACCTATACTAAGCCAGAAGATATAACAAACCTACTGGCAGACACATTCAGCTCTAAATTTTTCAGCCTTCCAGCCTCCTGTCAGTAAATTTCAACAAATATATGTCCTCCTACTATCACTAGAAAACAGGTCCTCAAAACTCTGCTAAGGCCAAGAGCACTGCTTCTGTGGGATCTGACAATATCCCTGGCTGCCTTCTGAATAGCTTAAACATACCTGTCAGGATGTCTAGAATCACTGTTGTAGCCTCCAAACAGGTTTTGTGCCTCATGAATAGGGAACAGCAACCATCATCCCTCTGCCCAAAGGCAGGCCATCTACAGACCTATAAGTCTCACTAGTCTTGTATGCAAACCCATGGAAAAATTATCATGGAAATAATCAGTAATGATCAATAATGACATAGGAAACTTCCAGACATTGAGCCCAACCCAGTTTGCTTTCTTCAAGAGCAGGTCATGACTACTCAGCTTGGTGGACTTCTTTGAGAAGGTTACCAAAGCAATGAATGAGTGCAAAATGGTTCATGTTGCCTACCCTGATCTGGCAAAGGTATATGACACTCAGACAAATTCAAGAGTTTAGGTTTAAACCATTTTTTCATTGATTAGATAGCCAGCTGGCTCTCAGACAGGACCTAGGAGGACAGAACTGGACAGCATACCTCTACAAAGAGGCCAGTCTCCAGATGATTTTCTCAGAGATTGGTCCTTAGACGACTCCTTTTTGGCATCTACTTCTCTGAAGTTAAGATTAATGTCACGGACTTCTGGCTGACCAAATATGGTGACAATTGCTAATTAGTCATAGAATCTCCCACTGGCATTAGTTTTCTCCAGGAAGGGCTGACACAGACAAATAACTGGTTCAGAAACATGGACTGCAACTAAATGTCAAGAAATGCATAGTAGTATCCTTTGGTAAGTCATCATCCCCGGGTAACTATTATATTGATAACGGGAACACTTCACATAATCGAATTACTGAAATCTCGAATTTCATATGGTCGAAACCATATGATCGAGATTTCAGTAAATTGAATATGTAAAGTGTTAAAAAATAAGAAGTTACTTATATTAAAACATTACGTGCACACAGAGGCAAGGATTCCTGTACGGTCTGTGTGCACGTAATGTTTTTATCTTTTCTGCGGTGTTGACAGGAAGTGGGAAATCTCCCTTTTTAGCTTCCGCATACAGTGCAAAATGGGAGATTTCCCTTTTCCCCACTGTCGCGTGATCTCGGAGTTGGTATATTTAAGTGGGGGCAGGGTGCAAAGCCCCTGCAAAAGCGGTGTTTGAGGGTTTTTTTTTTTTTTTTTTACGGTTTCATTTCAGAAGTTCGAGTTTCCAAAACTCGTTATTTTGGTCTCGTTTATATGAGATTCGAGATTTTGGGGATTCGAGCTTCTAGTGAATCCATTGATAGCATACCCCTAAGGGTCGATCCAGTAGTCAGTGACACACAAAGATAGTAACGTAGCTCTGACCATCGTGTATCTACAGTAGTGAAGTAATTCCGTGTTGTGCAACTTATAAACAAAGGTATGGCATCTGGGTTCAAGAAGTTCATTGTTCCACTGCATTTGGCATTCATCAGACTTATCTTTGACTACAATCACCACCCTTGATATATACCTAAACAGGCACATCCAGCAATTGGAATGCCACATATGTTTCCTCACTAAAAGAAAACAGGGCATAAATTGCATGTCCTATGCAGACTGCCTCAAAGCCCTAGGCCTGTATTCTGTCTCCTACAGGCTGTTGTGGAGAGATTTGTAACTGGTATGAAAGGCATCATTGGTCCCCTTTCTGATGGACCACCTGCATATCTGCAAAACAAATAATACAAGAAATATTTATTCTAAAGAATTAAACTCTGCCTGTGCTTTAAGTAGGACCTGCTGGACAGACAGGTATGTATCCCAGAGACTACCCTGCCTCTGGAATTCCTCTCAATCCCTGTGAAGCAGAGTTCCTCCCTAACCCATTTCAAGTGTAACTTGGACAACCGGATGGAAAATCGGAAATTCATCCCTGGTCTGGCACCTATTAATCTGACGGTCATAGCTAGTCTGTAAATGTTTAATCTTTCAGACCCGTGCTAGTAAATGTTTAATATAGCAAGTCTTTGCTTATACTTACTGAGGGTACTAGAACTTCTCAGTAAAATGAGATGCATTGCTAGGCTTAGAAAGGTTCCAATGGTCATTAGCTTGTACACACCTTTGAACCTATATATCTCTGACAGCTATTTAGTCAACCAATCATAGCTATTTAATCAACCAATCATAATCGACTATGCAGCTGGTCGACAGGTGTCTGAGATCGCATCGTTCCTGGGGTTGGGGAAAATGCCCTTACCCCAATTTCTGCAATCTTGGAGTTAGTATATTTAATTAGTGTGGAATTTTAAATTTTGCATGCACAGAGACTGCTCTTTGGCATAAGCGTACATCTGTGTTTTATCACTGCATATATATATATATATATATATATATATATATATATATATATATATATATATATATATATATATATATATATATATATATATATATATATATATAAATATATATATATATATATAAAAGCCACCCAGTGGTGTAAAAGTTGGTTCTAGTTGATTGTCACTATTGAATTGACACCCCAGGGAAAAGGGGGTTGTAGATGGGTATGGATATGTATATGGCACTATTGAATTACCAACCGACCCCATGTGCAATAATGGGAAAAGGGGGCTGTAGATGGATATGTGTATGTATGTGTATATATATATATATATATATATATATATATATATATATATATATATATATATATATATATTATACAGTTTCACTTTATAATCTCAAAATGCTAAAATCTCGAATTTCTGCATTTTGAGACTATAAAGCTGAATTTTGAAAATGTGGAAAGTGCATAATCGCAAATTTGAATATCTCAAATTCACAGCTATGGCTTTACATTATGTGATGCACTGCATTTACGTTGGATGCAGTTTGATGTGGTATCTTGATTTGCATGGAGTGTAAGGTAAGTGACTGTTTTTTAATGGTTTTGGGTGGAAGTTTGAGTGTTTGTTAGATTGTTTTTAAGTTGTATGTGTGGGTTAGGGTAAGTAGGTTAACATAAGAGTGTGTAATTGTTGGATGTGTTGGAGTTTGTGTATGTGTGATGTGCTTGTGTGTGTTTGTGTGTGTGTGTGTGTGTGTGTGTGTGTGTGTGTGTGTGTGTGTGTGTGTGTGTGTGTGTGTGTATGTGTGGGAATGTGGGATGTCTGGGTGTGAGTGTTCTGTCTGTTACTGTTTGTGAGATCTCGGAGTTAGTATACATAAACGGGGGTGTGGGGAGTGCAAGGGGGCTTTCTCCCCTGCTTTTGTGTAGTGTAGGTATTTCGTGTTTGGTGTTTTGTTTTTTTGTGTGTATTTGTTTTATGGTGTGGGTGTTGTGGTTTGTGTGTGGTGTGGTATATGCTGTGTGTTCAGGTTTATGGTTTTGGGTTTGTGAAGTTTTGCTTTTGTACAGTTTCGGCTTTATGGTCTTGAAATGCTGAAATTCAAGATTTCAGCATTTTGAGATTATGAAGTGAAACCATATATGTATATATGTAGATATATATATATATATATATATATATATATATATATATATATATATATATATATATATATATATATATATATATATATATGTGTGTGTGTGTGTGTGTGTGTGTGTGTGTGCTTTATATATATATATATATATATATATATATATATATATATATATATATATATATATATATATGTATATGCACACACACACATATATATATATATATATATATATATATATATATATATATATATATATATATATATATATATGGGTCCCTTTCCCGTGGTCAACATTTCAGAATGTCGAAGACCATATGGCAGAGACTATATGATTGACCTTCAAAATGTTGACCATGAGGAACTGGCATCTCTGTACAGTGTGGAATGGAGAGATTTCCATCTTATGCACTGCAGTGCAATCTCGGAGTTGGTATATTTGTGTTCCAGGGAGTCTGGGGGACAGAGTCCCCCGCTAGCAGTGTGAAGGTAAGTTTTTGCTTCGTTTTGTTTTTCTTTCATTCCATGGTCGACATTTCGAATGTCGATCATATTTTCTCGGCCATATGGTCTTCGACATTCTGAAATGCCGACCATGTCAAGTAGATATAAATATATATATATATATATATATATATATATATATATATATATATATATATATATAAATCTAGATATGTAAACACACACACAATGTGCATATGACTGACAACATATTTGTTGGCATACATTGAGTAAGTTAAGCAAGTAACAATCCTGAAAGGGTGTGTGTTATTGTGTAAATAACACCTGCCCAGTTGTTTTCTGTTTCCTGATACTGCAGTCAGAGGGAGTTATTTACACAATAACCCACACCCTGGAGGGCATTATTCTGTTTAGAGTATGGGATATCTGTTAAAAAAAAAAAAAAAAACAATTTAACTGTTTACTTCCTTTTTTAATCATTTTGCTGTAAAATAGTTCCTCTGCCTACTGTTTCAAACTTGCTGTATAATATGCTGGCAAATCATCAGGTGTTGAAGTCATTAAATGAGTTACATATAAGTTTTAGACTTTATCATAGCTCTCAACTAATCGGGTGCAAATGTAGAAGTAATCAGGGATACTTTTAAAATATTAGTAATATTAATTAGATACATTGACAGATTAAAAAATGTGAATTAATATACATTTTCTGAAGTAGGAAGTTTGTAACTGTATTTATTGTCATCATTTATTAAATGTAATTCACCACATTTTTCTCCAAAAGTCCCTAGTTTCAGGAGGGATTAAGGAAGGCAGAGCTAAAACTTATGTCAAAATCAAGGGTGTCCCTGAAAATCAGGGAATTGTGAGTGGTATGGACTTTATATCTATGAGTGAAGATGTGTTAACATAAATCATGTTATTATAGCAACTTTCTAATTTTACAAGAGCAATACTTAATATCTGTCCTTACTTTTAAGCCTTTGTTCCCCTATTATTTCAGGCTTCATCAGGATTTGTTCAGCTAAGAGGCTGAGATCATTCACTCCTGGATGGACCTCTTTATCTGTCTTTCTCTCTGTCTGTCACACATATAGACACACTTCCACTTTCATGCAGTCAAGCACCCACAGGGTCTATATTAAATCACCGAACGCTTAAAAAAGTGAATGCTGATTTATTGACTCCATGTAAGTGAAAGCTTACAACCCCGAGCACTTAGAACAGTGAAATTTTTCCTAGGGAAAAAAATTGCTGTTCCAAAAAAGAAAAAGAAAAAAAAACTTTAAAACATTACATAAAGTTGGGGGCTTCACCCCAACACCCCCTGATGTGCGGGGCTGTGGCCCACACACCCCCTTACTTAAATATACCAACTCTGAGATTGCACTATAGTGACGAAAATGTCAAAATAACGAAGGCAGCCAAACAATTTCTTTCCCAGGGAAATAATTTGCTTATATGCCGTTTCGGTATTTTGACATTTTGTGCTTCAATCTAGACGCATTCGAAAGAATGCATCTTCGATCATATAGTAGGGAATTGCACCCACATACCTGGTTCTTGTGCTGCACTGGACAACGTAAGTATTCTATTGTAAAGCTGTTCCAACTGCACAGTGCAGAGATTCACAACCATGCAAATCCCCAAGTAATGAAATGCTGCTGTTTACTGGAATTTGGATGAGGCTCAATTAGCACATAGCGCCACAGTTTAAATTAACTTACTGGTGTGGGTCAGTTTGTGCTGCAGTGCTACTGGATATGAATACTGGTCAACATTTTCTAGAATATTTCGGAGAATATTGAATAGAAGTTTATCCACAGCAGTTTTTTTTTTATTGATTTTGTATTTATATTCTTCATTATCAATCTTAAAGTTTTTAGAAAAGAAATTATAGTAACATGGCAATATAGTTTAGCAGGTTGAAATAAGTAAAAATTAATGGTGGTGATAAGATTTTTTTTTTCATTTTCATGTTCCTTCTATCATAATCTCATCGAGTCACTTTCCCATTCTAAATTCTTTCTAATATAGCTCATCTTAATCAAAAACCTTGTTTTTTTCCTCATAAGCAGAGGCTAGCAATACAAAGGGTAAAAACTCTTGTATAGTATCAGTGTACAATTTTAGGAATTATTTACAGTCTCACTGACTCTTAGCTAACTTATCACAGTGTGCAGCACTTAAAAGAATTTGCTTTACTAAATAATACATTTGAATTTATGGTGTGTCTGGAATTCAGTGCTTCTCAATTTATTGTAATGTAGCAACCCTGCTGATATCCCATCAGTCAGTTTCCTCATATACTTAGCATGAGTTTTCTGGTTGCACTGTATGACCTCTTTGCAGAAAATCACTGAAGCAAAATAATCTAATATTGTGTTTATGTCCCTAATTTATGACACCTAAAGGTTCAGAAAATACTTGTTTCTACACTGCTGAGTGAAGCCTGATTAATTTATTTCAATTTCCTGATGCAGCAATGCCATTGTTGTTATTTATATTTAAACACAGATAAATCAAATACAATATAAGAAATGTTATTATGTTTTGCCTGGAAAAATACAATGCCTCAGTAAATGTTATCTATTTATTTCTAATTGCATTTCTTAACAGCTGAAATATAAAATTATTTTTAAATGTAAAGCTCATCCATTAGATATGCTAATCAGTATAGCTTTAGACATGGAGGATATTCCTAAAGTTAGTTAAACTGGACAAGTAAAATAAGATGATTTTGGAATGGTTCATTATCGATATGCAACTTAAGAAATAACTGAGATGAAGAAAAGTAGCTGCAAATGACAGCAAATGAAAATTATTGCATTAAAGTAGACTGAACATAAGTTGCACTATGTATAATAACATATAAATCCTCAATAGCTAAAAAGAAACAATTGTTTTTATATAATATCGGAAACAAAGATCTGCACTGACTAGAAGCAATTTATTTGAAGAAATATGCTTTGGACATGTTTATACTAGGGCAATGAGATATCATTTAGTATTTGGTTCATTAATTTAATATTGCAGACCCTGTCACAGTGCAACAGTAACAAAATCATTGACTACTCAAAGTCCTTGATGGATTGATGTCTCCACAAGTGCAATATCATGAATGATGTATGAGCTCATCTTTTCTAGTTATTGCTGAGTTTGACTGTTTGGTTGATTTAACTATTCAAAAGTGATTTACTTATATGGTTTTATTCTCCATTTGAATAAGAAATATGATTTTGTATTACAGCGTGCAAAACTTTGTACTGTTGTATAACCTTGTCTGTACTATGGTGACTTAAATCATGATATGCTATTAAAGTATTAACTTTTTAAGAATGACATAATCACACAGTATCCTAGATCCCATGAGTACCATTATCACTGTAGTATTGTAGAATGTTTCTAATCAGACAGTTTTTTTTTATTTCCTGTGGCTGATACAAAGATATTTTCTTGTCCAGTACCATTACTAAGACAATAGTTTGTCAGCCATTATATCTCCTTAAATTACTGAACCCCTTTAAATCATAAAGCATGGCAATATATGTGCCATTGTTTGCTATACTATATTGTAAGTTATAAAAATGTAACTAATCAAATATTTTAATACGTCAATAGCTGTTATGAGTATATTGCTCTTTATCCTAAACCCTAACCATGTATTAGTGCATGGCTTATAAATCAAAGAAAGCCCATGACAAAGATAAATATTCTGTATAATTATGAGTGACATTATTACTGTAATCCCCATGGTCAGGGAAGGCAATGATGACTCAAGATGGCTGTGGTTTGGTCATAATGGCTGCTTTACATAGTCAAGAGTAGAGGGTTTGTTTCCTTCCATCTCCACTTCCTTACTGTGTGATTCTAAGCAAGTCACTTGACAAGACAGTTTGCTGAATCATATGCCATTAATATTGACATAATGCAGTGAATCGGGTGTTTGGGGGGTTCTACTTTAGAAATAATTAAATTGTATGAACATCTTTTTGTAGAGTGAACATTCATTACTTTTGTGAAATTCATCATTTTTTTCTTTATATTTCTTTTTTTCACATTTCCTCATAAGTTATATAAGGAAATATCCTCATATATACTATATATATATATATATATATATATATATATATATATATATATATATATATAGTAAGGCTACTTTTAACAACGTGTAGACCATGTTGATATGAACATTATATATTGTAATAGTTAGTTTAGAAAATAAAATATATGAAGGGTAGAGTAAGATCATGGTCAAACTGGGCCCTAGGAGGGGCACTGGACCAGAATCAAACAGCTCCTGCTACCTTATCTTTCATGTTGCTAAATTATGTATATTAACATTACCAAATGCTATGCTTCCTTATTTTACTTCCAGTCTATATTGTGCATAATTGTTTCTACTCTTAGTTAGCAAATACTCTTCATTTTCCCCTCATCACTCCGTGTTGAACCTTAAGACTCATGGCATACTTTGAATTGTTGTTAATATTGTAGTATTGTTAACTCCCTTGGTATTCTGTATTATTGCTAACTTTACACTGTTGTATTATAGCCATTTACAATGGATATGAAATATGTTTTATCCTTAGTAACCAAGCAGCTCCAAGCCCAAAGCTGATATAGTTTGAACGAGTGGCAGTTTTTATTAATGAAACTTCTAGCAATAGGTGTTCTAACTTCACACCAATTTTAACAAGTCCATTTTCTTTCAAGAATGTTTCTGGGAAAAAGGGCAGTGCTATAAATATTCAAAGAGCAATGAAACTACATTTTGTAAAAAGTATAATAAAGTAAATAAAGTAAAAAAAAATAGAAATGCTAGGATATGCTATCAAGAAGAATTGTTCACAGTAATTGTTTGGGAATGCCACAGTTTCATTATGGGCAAGGAGGCATATTTGAAAGATTGTTTATAAAATGGTTGAAATAGGGTTGATAAATCACTAGGCTGTGCCCCAGGTAGAATGAATAAATCCAAGAATTGTAAACAATGTAGGTTTATTAATGTTGTTAGTACTATAAATATCACGTTATTCAAGAACCATTGCTATTAAAGCACATTAATTGTGTTACTATTGGCATTGTTTATTTAGCAGCCTGTCTTACTTGTGATTCATTTTATGTTGGAAAGACATAGAGGCAATTATGGCAGATAATTTAAAAGTCTGTCTCCTGTATAAGAAAATGTGATGTGAATTATGGGCTTAGTAAACATTCCTTAATATACAAGAATTTAAAAAAATATATTGTTCTTTATACTTGTGAAAGTCCCCAGATGCCAATGTGATAGAAACTTGCAGATCATTTTAGAGAAGTGGAGGTGTTATAGCATTTAAGATTGAATGTTCCCATTAAACCTGGATTCAGTGAATCCATTCCTATTAGTTCAGTGTTTAATATTTGAGTGGCCAAATTATAGTTGACAATTTAGAATTTTCCCAGCTACAAAACTATGCAAACTTGTTTAGAATAACACACATCAGTTAAGTTTTGGATTATTTATTATATTAACTATGCATTACTTGTATCAATATTTGATTAATATTTGTATTGTGTTTAAAGCTGAAACAATAAAACATAATTTCATTCTTTTTTTATAATGCACATTCTATAATTTGCTAATATGAATCTGATGTTTTTTAAAGTTTAAGTGTTTTGTGAATTGCATATATAGCTAAGCACATGGCAAAATTTTTAATATAAAAGGAAATTACTTTAACTTTTTTTTTTTTTAACAAGCCTCTTTACTGGTTATATGTTTAACCATTAGTTTTTCTTTAAATGTATAATTTATGCATGTACTTAAATTTACTTTTAGGCCTGTGTATAACTGAAAATAATTTTTGTACAACCTACCCCACCTGGTTAACAGACTAAAGTAAAATAAAAATAAAATGTCCTAGTATTGGTTTTACAAATTAAAACCAAGCTTAATTCACAGCTAGATACAAAATATTTAATTGGAGAAATTTGTAGTTTCTGTACTTTATTTAATCTATGATTGCTTACAAGACTAGGCCAAGTTTTGAAAACTAAATAAAACTTCATTTCTCTTTCTTATTACTTTTGTGATTCTGACATTCCTGTGGATTCAATAAACTCTGTGTAGGCTTAGCACAAAATCTACATGGAGTTTACATGTTTGTGAGAAACACTAATTGCATATGATTGCCCTGCACTGAGCTTAAATGTAAACAAGCATGGTTTCATGGCCAGGAACATACTGCCAGCCAGGAAACCATGTTAAGCAACACATACACCTGCAGACATGTACACCTGTTTACCTATGAACAAACTAGGTCTGTGGGATTGTGTGAAATGTGACAGTGATTGCCAGGGTTATTTATAAAGCAATCTATGTAGTTCCAATGCATTACATGTAAGTGTATACAGTGCAGAGCATTGTGGAAACCTATGTCAGGCATATTGAATGAAAGTTGTGTAAATGATCAGTAAAGGTGCATAGACTGCATTATAAATAAATAATTAGGGGAAGTGTGTATATTGAAAAGGGACACACAGATGAATTGTAGGAATGAGCATGGGAAAGAGGACAGGGGAAACATGGTAATGTACAGCAGATGAGGGCATGTCAATGAAGACAGCTGTAGCATGAACAATAATCACATATTGACATGATACAGTACAGAGAGCACAGTTATTGTATATTATGTGACTGTCACACAAGGTAACATATCAATGGAATGAATACTTTGTGATATAAGCATCCTGACATGAGCAATGGACATGACATATATCAGGGATGCTATATACAACAAGAATTCTGTGCATATTGTGAAGCCATGCAAAATGAGTTTCCTGAGTATGAATGTATTATTAGCATAAGTCTCAACCAAGCAGGACACATATTAACAGGCCCAGGGATAACAGTAGACAGAAGCATGCACAATCAGAAACAATATTAGAATAATACCACCAGTAATCTCATGTCTTCCAAATAACATATGTGATTGTGAGTGATCATAAATGGCTCTGCAAGAACACATTTGTGCAACTATTATGCTTCATCAGCAGTCTCTCAGGAGAATCAAGCCTACTTCCCTTAAAATGTAATATGTGCTGGAGGTGCTTGGAGGGACACTGCTACACCTGTATTAGAAATAATGAGCAATCCTAGCCAATTGACAGGTGTACATACCAGTTGGTCCAATCACGGGGGTGTGCTGTCCATATTATAATTATCTTGTGTATTTGCTTTCATGATGGAAATAATCCTCCCATGAGTTTCCTTCATCTGCTATGCCCCCATGACTGTGGCATCAGTCCTTTGTGTGTTTTGATACTGTATGCATTATACCAATACCACACTTGAATTCAATGACTGAACCCAATTTGCAGTTGGTTGGAGATAGGATGCATAAGTCAGTTTTGATATCTGGCACTTAAATAATGGACAGGAAAGGGCCTACCACAGAGCCCTGAAGTACAGAACTTGTCACTGGACTGTAGATAGAGATGACTTCACACACTATAACATATTTCTGTGTCACGTATCTGACCCACTTGTCAACCCACTTGGTGATGGAGGTGTTTATGGCCACTTGTGACAGCCTCTGTCTAATACCTGACTGTTGATTTGTGTCAAATGCCTTGGCCAAGTCAACTTACATTGTCATCATGCATGCCCTTGGTAACCCTATTGAAGACAGTGAATAGATGTAACAGACATGATGTAGCCTGAACAAATCAAGTGAGGGTTAAGTACAAAGCTAGGGTATTACCTGCATCCTCTTAGAGAAGTCCACAATGACTCCTTGGCCTACCTCACAGATAAGGAGCGTCAGGATGGGAGTATAACTCCAAACATCAGATGATGGCCCCCCCAAGTCAGAAGGATGCATGTTGCTGTACACCTTTCTATAGGAACATAGGCTATCTTGAGGCTGTATTGACATATGGATCAAACTCTGTGTGGTAGGTCAGGTTTTAAGTCACACTATAGGCAATCTGTGATGTTGTCAGGGCCCATTGCTTCTATGCTATTAGCCATACAGAGCACACAGATGTGCTGTCGTGTTGACAATAATAACTGAGTAATGTTTGCATGCATACTTTGTCTCATGGACTGTGACGACCTGGTGGTGACATGTAAGATAAACTGTCAGCTAGCAGCTTGTCTATGTCCTCTTGATGGGTATGTCTGCTGATATCCACACACAGATCTCAGCTTAGTCATGTATTCCACTTAATATTTAAATCAATTGCACAGCATATGCCTATATGTGTTTCATGGGCAAGCTGTCTTTGAATGGCCTGATGTCATATCAGGACACATTAGGGAGTAGTTTTTTTGTGCCTCATGCAGAACATATCCTGATACAAATGCTAATAGTAACACAATGGAGCTGCTGACCACCTCAATAATCTTTGGATGTAGCAACACAACTGCACATACAATGAATTTCACAAGGTTGCAATTGCATCATAGTATGTGATACATTGGTTTTATATATCACATCATAACAACCATGTGTATGAGACAAGACTTATGTGACCATGTAATCAATATGAATTGATATTAATGTCAGTCACAGAATATGTAATGTACTTATGACCATTGATTTGCTCAGGCTACATCATGCCTGTTACATCCATTCACTGTCTTCAAGAGGGTTACCAAGGGCATGCATGATGACAATGCTATCATCCTTTGTAAGTTGACCTGGCCAAGGCATTTGACACAAATCAACAGTCAGGTATTACACAGAAGCTGTCACAAGTGGCCATAAGCACCACCATCACCAAGTGGGTTGACAAGTGGGTCAGATATGTGACAGAGAAATATGTTAAAGTGTGTGAAGTCATCTCTGTGATGGTATGCAGACACATGTACACCTGTGCCATATTGCAAGTGTTACTGCGATGGCAGAATGTGAACTGTGTACAAGACTGATCTGGTCCACTACAAAAACATGACTTAATATGCCACCAATATATATAACAGTGTATCATACCATGTCAGCAGTTCTCAGGAGGCATATTACTACAGCTGTTATAGAAGGAGCATGTACTGCAAAGGCATCAATGGCCATAAATACATTAGATCCCATCACTGATTCTAAGACCCGTTTGTAGCTATACTGTACATCCACACCTCAATATAGCACATGTCAATAGTTTGTAGGGAGATATTATTAGGATAATAGCCAACATCACATGAAATCCTAGCCATTATTATACCCTATAAATAATCCCTATTATCTGTATTATGGAAGATATTAAACCTATTGTGTATATGTGTATACTTGTTTGATTGCATTACATCCTGCCATTGTCCATATGGGACATGTGCACCATTGCATGACAGAATTAGCAATCACACATGCAGTGGTCTTGAAATGGCTTGCAAAGGCTCATGGAAGGACTCTGCTTCATGAAGTGTGTATACATATTTGACATGAGGACATCCTCCACTCCTCTGCAGGAAGGATGTCATATGGCTAGTGGAAAAAGGAGAATGGTGGATGCATGGGGTACATAAAAAGGTTTTGCAAGTGGTAGTGCAATGAAGAATGATTCCAGAGATCATGCAACAGCTATAAAGTACCACCAACCACATACACAGAGCAGTAGACTGGCTCTGATTTCAACATTATACTTGTGTACGTATAGAATATGATTGCCATGCAATGTCACAGTAGCAACACTACACATGTCTGACAGTAACATTGTCACATAGCACTTTATGGAGTATAATAGCATCATTGTATGCTGAGGATAACATATTGCGAGGCATGCAGGACATGGCTGTGGAGTCACATTCCTGTGTAGAATTGTCTCACATGTGATAAGCATGTGTACAGACATGCAAGTTGCCTGATGTCAGATTAGAACCCTTATATGTGTAGGTAAAGTAGTCTGCAAATACAGTAGTTAATATCACTCCCATTGCATGGGATTGTCGTGAATACTGTCAGAGTACATGTTATACAGGATGACATCATCATTGTATGCTACAATGAGATGTTAGGAGTAGGGTTTGATATAGCTGCGGATTCACATATCATTCCAAAACTGTTAACATAGTGATTGCTGACTACGTTACACACACAGATGACTACAGTGAATAATCACAATGGTGTCATCAACTGATGAATATCATACATTCATGTTTTTGTTGTGTATGCATCATTCATAGATGTAGCATCTTGGGAGAAAAATGATGAATTAGTTGGAACTCTCAGTCCTTCTTCCTTGGTACCAAACCTAAGAGGAAGACCATGAAAACTTTAAAAATCTGGTATTAAAAACGACCATCTAGCCTACATTTACCAATCTATTTGTCCAGACTGTTTTTCAATAACCCCTTCTTCTGTTCACTTCCGTTAGATTCTTGCAGTTTGGCATAGTAATGGAAGCCCTGGATGTAAGAGGAAAACCTGATGTAAAATGTTTAATCAATTCTAAAATAACCTGTACATTAGGATATTCTTCAAGATGTATGGCAAAATGTTTACTTTAATGGGTGAATGATTCCAGGACAGTTTGTCTGTGTCTTTGAATGGACCTTATCTATTGTATTCTTGAATGCAAGCATTACTTTAAAGTTATTAATGATTTCAGGGGTTCTTAAATTTGCCTATAGAAATGGAAACCAAACTGTTGTTTTTAGTATGATCACCAAGCCAACATTCACCCTGTCCCCAAACTTGGAAGCACACAAGAATTCCACCCACAATGTTTAGCATTAAATGCCCAGCATAACTTAAACCTAGGTCCTGTGTGTTCCTTATTAGGACAAGACACAAATGTGGACCTGCTCTCCATATAATGGGATGTCTTTCCTCCAGTTTGAGATGCTTCTCAACAGTCTTTAGCTTTTTGCACATTTCGTCATACCATATTCATGTCATCACTCTTTTAAATGATGTACTTCTCTAATTAAAAAAAATGACCTGAAGAGCATTGCCTGACTAGCATTCAATGACAGCCATGAAATGAATAAAAAACTAAACCTGGTTATCCAATGTCTTCATTCTAAGATTCCTTTAATAATGCCTGTCTAATGCTAGCAATGCAGTCACCATGTATATTGTTTCTGAAGCATCAGGGTTAATTAATCTGTGGACTCCGTCAATATTTTTAAAACAAAAGTCTCCAAGCAATCCCTTGCCAAATTCTTTCTTCAACTGTCTGGGCTATATACCTTTTCACTGCTGACCTATGTCCAGTACTAAGGATGTGTAATATTAAAGGGCATCAATTCTGGCTTAATCCAAATGCTGAATTTACTGCTGTCCAATAACTGTGCACTTAACATCAATTGTGGAATATTAACAATGCTTGAAATATCTTTACATGACTATCCCCTTGTGGTTCTGCACCTGCAGGGTTTGTACTGAGAACATAATTTTCCATGGATGCAGCCATGCCCTTTCTCACCCTCGGTTTAGCTCTTTTTGGAGCAGGTCCTTAATCTGGTAGTTTTGATTCAACAAACTGCTGACTGGTTCCCTTTAAAATGATTTGCACCATCTCTGATAGCTTGAGACCTCCTTTAATGGGAAGTTCCTCAGAAAACATCTAGACTCCCCTGCTATCCAACTCTACCTGATCCTTGAAAATTATAATTATGCCACAGACCTCCAAAAATCATTAATAGGGAGCTAACCACTGGTATTTACATGACCAATCATCCATTTATTACCTAAACAATTGAAGAGTTATATATGACAAGTCTCATCCATTTAAAAAGTAATATTTAGCATTACATAACCTGGTACACATTTGTCGATATTTGACTATGCTTAACTAGCCATGACTAAATAAAACTTAATGCACTGATATAGAGCAAAATAATAAATAAATTATGGGAGAGCTATGGATTTTTTTCTCTATTTTTGTATTGTATAATTAAAGTGCTTTTCCACAGGAATCAAACTCAGATCCACTTAATTCTAAAATCAAAAACCTATCTGTAACCCAGTATCTCCATCATGATGCGTTATAGGTTCACAGATAAGTATTAGCCTAGCTGCCCTTGCAGGCCATTTTAAGCCTAGCCAATTTCTCTTTTTGTGCTCAAATTAACTTATCCCATTTGGATAGAGGTTGGCCTTACCCATCTCATGGTCAAAAATTATATATATCCCTAATGAGAATAACTGGATTCCTACCACAGATAATTTGTAGGGACCTATGTAGGGTATAAAAGCATATAGGAGCTGCCTCTGTCCACTAGTAGTGTAGCAGGCAGTCCTGGGATAGATTTTCTATTTCCCATCCATAGACCCAAGCTGAGCTTGAATATGAAAAGGGACGGACTTTGTTTTCTGTAGATGGGGAATCTGTTCCAGAGCAGAAGTATCCTCTGAGAGGTATATCTGTCCCCCTATACTGTTCTGTTGATGTTGCTGAAGAGGTTTAAATCCCTATACTGAGTATTTCTAATGCCATTTGACTTGCTGATGTGCTGCAAATCCATCAGTACTAGGTCAGGGGTTGCCCTGTATGGCAGACACAGGCTGCTCTATAGCAGTCTATAGGATACTGAGTATAATGACAGAGCTTTGAGTCATTTAAGCTCAGTACTAATAATAATATAATTATTATATTATGTTAATCAGTACTGCTATTATTTGCAATTAATATAACTATTATATTCTGTTAATCCGTTCTATTATTATTTGCAATTAGGATACATAATTTATGTCCAGATGCTTCTTATATGTGTAAGTGTTAAGTATAATTATCAAAACGAGGGGGGCAATAATATAACTCTAATATATATATGGCTGCATCTATGGCAGCTGATGAAAAGTTTATCACATCGAACAGCAACTGATTGATCACAACTTGCCGATCAGTAGTAGATAAAAAAGCAAAGAAAAGAACAACTCTTGTTTTTTTGCAGGTGGGGCAGTCACCCTGCAGCCCCTCCATGTAGGGGGCTGCACCCCACACCCCATACTAATTATATATGCCAACTCCAAGATTGCACTATGGTGGGGAAAGAGAAAACTCCCCGATCCCAACTTTACCATGATCTTGCACAATTCAACTGCCGGCATGCATGATCAGCTGATTTTTGATCAGTGTTTTTTTAGACACTTCATATCTACATCTATATCTACCTCCATCTATCTGTCTAGCATTCTGTCTGTCTATATTTTTTAACAATTCTTATTGTCTCAGTTAATATTTTACCCTACACCTTTAAAATCTAAAAAAATAAATTTGACAGATGTTGAATTGTACACCAAAGCTAACAAAATTACTTGGCCATAGGTACACACTATAAAAACCCTGTTTCATATTCACATTCCACAGGAATCAGTAAAGTCTGTGTAGGCTCCGTGTATAGCTTACATGCAATGTATCTGTGTACATGACCATGATTTTCCCTTTGCAGCATGCCATGTATATTACTGGTGAGACACGCCTAAGGGGGGGTCCAAGCAACATGGATATTGAATCAGTGTAAGACTGATGCCATAGCCATATACCTGTCAGCCCATTAAGCAGAAAAAAAGGGGTACAAGACATCCGCCCAAACCCATACAGCAAAGCTGCATTATGCTTACAGTGGCACCTTCACAGTATATCTGAAGATACATGAGCTCCCTTCACTACTCTAGGGTTGAGATAGGTTTAGTGATGACCTGCATTGTAGTAGGTCCTGGGTTTGTGTCCTTGGCAGTAATAGCTTTTACATATACTGCTGTGAAACTGTGTCAGGTCACTGAAACACTGCTTCACTTTAAATTCAATTATTGTACTACTTAGAAAATTTGCTCAATGCTAGGTATTGCTTAAATTTGGTTAACAGTTTTTCCTTATTTGCCTATTGCTAATCTTTGCTTAAACATGAGTTGTGTGAGCTTATGTGATGCTAAGTGACGCAGAATGTTTTTGAATGTTTCAGTATGATGTGCAATGGTAAGAATGCACCCTATTTAAAGGGCAATAGGCAGGAATTGCACAGTATTCCTTGGACTTGATCTTGAGTGTGGATATGGCTGTTGTGGGGAAAGAAGTGCACTTTCGGCCACAATGTTGGGGTAATCAAGAGTCCAGGGTTTTTATTGGACTCCCGGTACAGTACCAAGGATCCCAGCTGCTGCAGGACAACTATCTTGGATCAGAAACTAAGTCTGGACCCTGGGATAATTTGGCCAGGGACCTGACCAGTGCAACTGGTCCTCTGCACTGGTGAGCAGTGTCATCACAATTATGATGACCTGTATCGATCAAAGAGGGATACTTTAGATCACTAGATCCAAGCGGCATGGGCAGAAATACCACACAGATATGTAAGCATGTTTTTCTAGTAATTTATAGCTATACAAGCAGAATCTGTGCAAAACTTTTATACATAATGGTTTCCCTCTCCAACCAAAGCTTCAGAAGAGAGGGCTTGCAACATGCGATTCCATGCAAGGCATTTAACCAGGATGAGGCAAGCACATGGTATGTAAGAAAGTCAATAAAGTAGTAAATGAATGCATAACTTAAAATAAAATAAAATACAGATATTGCAGTCTTAACAGTCATGTATGAAAGACCTGGGACATCATAGACTTCCATTAATGTGTCAGTGCATATCTGAAGTGTTAAAGCAAATTAAAGCAAGTACGCATGCAATGCTGTGTAGCATAGCTTTCAACCATTAATTAATGTTGCTGAATACCCAAATTAAGAGTCAGTGTTGTGGTCTGCTCATTGTCAAAGATATTCTGTAGACTGCAGTCAATAACTGTGTAGAGTAAACATATACGTTAACAGAAGTCGTAGACAGCTATCCATGTCTGTAAATGTAACATTTGAAACAACATGAACCAATAAAGTGTAAAATGAGACAGTGCTCTAATAATTTATTATTTCAAATAAAATGTTCAGTGTTACTGTAGTCACTAATTGTGGGTTCTAATCCCACACCAGCCACCTGAGAAATTGTACTGTTTCCAATGCTCTTTTTGCATTTCATTAATAAAACATGACTATGCTTGCATGTGAAGTGCACACCTGTAGGCCTGTGCCATGACTGTCCAGCTGTCAAGTGTAATCAGTGTACATGGACATACCGCTCAACTGTCTCGATTTATGCTGAATGTACTGAATATTGCCCCATATGTCTGGTCAACTGCTAATGAGAACCATCATAAAAAGACAAACTTCTAGCTAGGCAAACCAGTGTGTATGAGAGTTAATTCTTATGTCTAATTCATTGACACATTACTTGTACAGCAGTATATTTCAAAAGAGGAGTATTGTACGCCATCAGGTATGTATCCATTTCGTTTCCAGCATGATGCATATGTTTGAACATACTTAGGGGAAATGGGGTTTACATCAGTAAGCCTTTGTTAGAACTGTACTGATGACATGACATTGATCTTCATCCCTGTTACACATACATAGGTTGTACAATACACCAAGGGTATAATGCTGTGTGCTAATTAGGTACACAGGTCTCCTGGCTACGTCCATTGATAACAGTTATAGTACACTGCTATTTTGTTAACACTCTTGTTTCTATGTATTATTTGGGGGGGTTCCTGTTATGGGGCACACTAGAATGGACTTGTGTTGGGTGTGTGAGCATATGCAAGTACCTGTCATGGCACAACCAGGAATATGTCACTATTGCTACAGTCCTAGTTGCATCCACACCCTTTGCATGCTGGCACATTGTTGAATATAAGATGTGTAATCAAGTGGTGAGTACTGATAGCCTTCCTTTACTGCTGTATGGATACATAGTTTACTTGTATGTATGTGATCCTTACATGTGTTCTCATGTCTTTGTATTTCAGAAAATATTATGCATGCACATTGCAGGCCACCATTTCCTGAGGTAAAAACTATCTCATCATTGAGGCTTTGTGACATTACCAGATCATGCTGTCCTGAAGGAGGGCAAATAGGTCAGAATGTACAGCCCTGTGGGATGAACTGAGGCATAACATCAGTGCTGTGGGTCAGCAAAATCATACCTATGAGCAGGTGCAACACTTTGCCATTGATATGATAAACGCAGCAAGGAAACATGCAGCTGACGTAATCAGGGATCATCAGGTCACTGGTGGTGGGTCTGCAGCAGAAGGTTCTCTCACAGCTACAGAATAATTCCTGGAAAACCTTGCTACACAGGATAGCTCCCAGGCATCCATCAGCCAATATGTTGTAGATGAGGGTGCCACCCATTCCTCTTAAGAGGAGTATCCAGGTATGCTTAGTTCAAAAAGTAGTAGAATACTGTTGCAGTCATCCTGTCAAAGTATGTATAGTTTTACATGGGTTTCAGGTGTTTTTTTGGGGGTGGTATAAGTTATCAGCAGTTTTAAGCTCATGTAGAGATTGTCACCCACATACCTTTAACATAGCAGTTACTGCAGATGTCCGATTTTTGGACATATTACCCCTGTTATACTTTAACATGTGGTGCTGTTGCCATTACTTCTCCCTCAAATCTTTTCACAACCATCAGAAATTGGAAGAAGCCTCACTCCTGCTGCTGGTAAGCAGAAAACTGTTTTGTCAGAGATGTAGATATATTTCAATTTATTAGCTGAAATGTTATCCCAGGCTTGATGGCAGGATTGATGTACTGTCTGCATGATTGTGAACTGTACAGATATTTTTTGAATGTCCACAGATTAGACCCATACATCTACCTTGTGTACTCCTCCCTTATGTATGGTGCCCCTCTTTTCACCACTCCCCATATTGGCCTTCAGTCCAAACTTGAGTCCTGCTATCACAAGATTTCCAAATTTGCAACCAGTTCAAAAAACTCATCCCACCACTGCCACTTTCTCCTCACTCTCAACTGGCTTGAACTACCCAACTACCTCAGTTACCTACAACTCACCATTGCCCACAAGCTTATCTTTAAACCAGCCAACTGCCCAACTCTCGCTACTTCCATAAAACCTTACATTCCCAACCGCTCACTCAGATCCAAAAACCAAACTCTCTTTCAGGTCCAGAAACTTGCACAACCTCCTGACCATCTACTGCTGTCCCACTCCTTAGCTAAACAGTGGAACTCTCTCCCCACACACTTATGGAACCTACCTAACCATACAAATTTCAAATCTCAGCTACTCTCTCATCTTTCTTCCAAATGGGAATTTCCTTGCCACGCTCCAAATTAAACCCCCCCTCATTCCACCTTGCACTGACTCATCCAACTACCTCTACTATTACTTCATCCCACACTAAAAACTAATTATCTCTGTAATATCTATTGTACTATACTCTCCAATCTCAAATATACTATTACCCTCTCCATGCATAATATTTTCCTAACCTACTAATGGCTACTAGCTATATATTTTGAAATGTTAAACCTACAATTGAGTTTATAACATAAATATTCACTTTATGCAAATGTTGAAATTTCTGTATTGAATTATGTCTGTTCATTTTTGTAACATTGTGACAAGCCAATTGCAAATATCATGGAGCTTATCTGTAAATGTTGAATTAGCTGTATGAACTATATCCTTTTGTAACATGTGAAATGTAACTTGCAATTATTGTGGAGCTTTTCTCCCCGGACCTCCACTGAAAACAGGCTCTTCTTGGCCCAGTGGACTTCCCCGATCTTCAAACTTAAATAAGTAAATAAGTAAAATAAATAAAATATTACCATAGTGATTGACTTGAAAGTATTGTCAAGGCATTACTGATTGCCATACCTGTCAACTGTGCAGATTTTTGAAGAATGTCCACAGTGTACATAATTTATTTTTTGCTCATAAGATTCTTGTTTACTGAATACTAATTTCCATATAATTACATATTGGATTAGAAAATAATGTCCACATGTCCTACTCTGTGAGGTTGGGAGGTATACACATCTAATAGTGAAAGCAGTGTATACAGCTTAAGATATATTGCATCATAGTACTGCAGAGCATGGTAGTGTAGGTATTATGCATTGCTTTTTCCTTTTTATCACTGGTTTTATAGACCAGGGAGGTTGGTCTTTGTACCCTACACCACCTGATGTTAGTGTCTCTTCAGACTTTGATGAGGATTTTGGCCAAATTGAGGCACAGCTGAGGGTTGCTGGGGCTGAATCAGACGCAGAGGTTGACATCCCTCATCCACCTTCCTTATCACCATGCACAGGCAGTTTGCCTACACATACCCAGTCCCCTGAGGCCACAGATATTGGACAGTCAGTGGGTGGGGACATTGAACAGGCAAGTGTGGCAACTGTGGCTTCAATGACTGTAGACACTGCCCATTGCCAAACTGTTGGCGAGGTTCCACACAGGAGGACTGATAGGGATGCTCGTAGGAGGTTTGCTGTCCCTCCACCACCAGCTGCAGGTGTCTCAACATGTGTCGCTCGGCATATGTTTAGGGCCATCATGGAGGCACAACCACAGTCAGAAAGGGCCACCCGAAGAATGCTCTGGGTTATAGATGCAGCACAGTCTGACATCCGTGACTGCCTCCACCATGTTGCTGATACCCTGGATCAGTTGACTGACACAGTGGAAAGAGGTAGTTCTGAGACAGATCACAACCCATCACACTTCTGTAGTAGCAATACATCCAGCGCTCCAGAGGGAAGTGTTTTGTCCACACCAAAACATGGCAGGCCATGGGCTCATGGTCCTGAGTGTTCCCATAGAGGACACATGACCAGCAGACAACAGTCACCCTCAGGTAGTAGCACAGCATCTGACCTTGGGCATGGAGTGGCAGGGCAACACCTGGCAAAGCCAGTTCTCATGTTTGGGTGTGGAGATGATGAACTGTCAGCTCAACCATGCATGGCTGACAGCTGTCCAACATACAGGCACGTAGGGCTAGCACTGGGCTTGGCTGTGTTCATGCAGACACTCACACACCAATGTCACATTGAGAGCATCTATAGACACATGCTACATTGCCATGGGCCATCTTGCCTGCTTCCTTTCCCAACTCACAATGATGCTTTGCCAGCCTATTAGGTCAGCCTAGGACTCCTGCACCCCCACACAACACACTGTGCAAGTGATGATAACTCTGCCACATACCTATCATCTTTCTCATGGATGCAGGGACATAGAGCTGTGTATCTGATACACAGAGTGACTATCTACATTAGTATGAATTCCATTCATCCATTGGTGCTGTTGGCATGCTACTTGTACTGGTCATTTACAGATATTGTACTTTGCCATTTATAATGTGGATAGCATGATAATTCATGTACGTTACAATGGATGCTGTTGTAAGGGCTGTGGAGTCACCCAATTAAATGTGTCTTATGGAAATGTTTATGTTTCACTTTCAGGACTGTGTAGTACACACCTATGGGTACACATCTACAATCAACCCATCAACATCAGAGCACAGGATTGAATTTCAGCACAGAAGACAAATGTCATCAGAAAAGTAATACAGCATAGCTTCATGGGTTCATAGGTGTTTACTAGGCTAACGACCACAAGGACTTCTTTAAGCCCAGCCATGCATCCCAAATCTCTGATAAGGACTGATACCCTTGATAAGTGTAAGCTGGGGTTTGGGAGATGAAACATTTACAAGGAAGGGCCTGGGAGATGAACCATTTACAGTCTGCATGTGATAAGAGACTTAGGGACACAGGTGGACAGTGGTCTCACCTTCGATAACCACATTGCCACAAGAGTCAGGAAATCCTATGTGGCACACCTCATCACTAAGGGCTTTTCATCTAGAAAAAAGGAGATCATTGTCCCACTGTACTCATCTCTCATTAGACCCATTATAGAATTCTTCTTCTTCTTTTAGGGGTAGTAGGGGTGATCAAGACCCATTATAGAATACAATGCCCCATTTGGTATGTACCTCTCAAGAAACCTGCAACAACTGGAAAGGCCGCAGAAATACCTCACTAAAAGAATCACAGGCCTAAAGCAGATGCCCTATGCTGACCGCCTTAAAAAACTCCAGCTATACTCTGTCGCATATCGTCTACTCAGAGGTGATCTCTGCTTAACATACAAGGCCATGTCAAACCCAGAGCTGTTGGAAATGCTACCCTTAAAGAAATCCCAATCCCTCAGAGCCACATGCTCCAGAGATTTAAACCTTGTCATCACAATAAACAAAACATGCTGGAGGGATAGTTTCCTGACCCAGAGACTTCTCAGACTCTGGAATAGACTGCCATACATGTCAAGCAGAGCACCTCTTTGGCCCTCTTCAAAAGGAACCTTGACGATTGGATGGAGAAAGGAAATTCACCCCGGGGATCCCGTCAGTCACCCTGCTAGACAGGGGTCCATGGAAGTAAATAGTGTGGGAAGAAATATCCAGGGAATTGTTATGGCTAGGCTTGTATAGACCCTAGGGCCGATAGCCTAGTAACATATGAACCTATAAGGTCTTGATGCGTTCTGCATAGGATATTTTACTTACTCCCTCTATTGGTTTAGTGAGGAACCTCTGTGGATGTTTGAATTGTCAGATATGCCTGGTTAGGTACATATCAAAGGGGGCATTGCACTCAGTATTAAGTCTGATGTATGCTGAATACAGTGGAACAATGACTTCCTTGGACTTAGATGCCATATATTTATTTAGAAGTTGTGCAACATACAATGATTTCCCCAATAATGTAGACGTGATAGTCAAGTCTGGATAGCTATATATGTGTGTCCCTAAGTCCCTGACTGCTGAGTCAACTGTTAGAGGTGTGCTGTCAGTATAATAATTACCAGAGGTGGATGACTTCCCAAAGGATAGTATTGTGCATTTCTTGGCATTTAGTGTTAGTCCATGGCTCTGCCACCAGTTGTATATCTGTGTCAGCCCCTCCTGGAGAACATTTGTGTCAGTGTGGGATTCAATGACAGCTCCTAATTTGCAATCATCTACAAATTTAGTCAGCCAGAGACCACTGACAGTGGACTTGACTTCAGAGAAGTAAATGCTAAAAAGGAGCGGTCCAAGGGCTGATTGGTGAGGGAGTACATTTGTGATTGGCCTCTTTGTATGGGTGGACTCTCCAATGCTAATTTCCTGGGTCCTGTCTGTGAGCCAGTTGGCTATCCACCGGCAGACATACTAGTTTTTACCTAACCTCATGAGTTTGTCAACAATGCCTGATGGGGGTATAGTGTCAAATGCCTTGTCAGGCCAAGGAAGGCTGTGTGGACCATTTTCTCTCATCCATTCCTTTGGTTACCTTCTCAAATAGGTCCACCAGGTTGGGTAGGCATGATCTGCCCTTGATAAAGCCAAACTGGGTTTGTTCCAGTCACTGGAGGTGTACTACAATTATTTCCATGGCTTTACATACAAGAGTAGTAAGACTTCTGGTCTGTAGTATCCAGATTCTGTAGATGGCCCACCTTTGTGCAGAGGGATGATTGTTGCTGTTCTCCATTCATGAGACACAAAGCCTGTTTGGTGGCTATAGTTAAACAGTAATTCCAGAGGCCCTGATAGGTCATGCTTCATGCTATTTAGAAGGCATCCTGGGATATTGTCTGGGCCCATTGATGCAGTAATTGGTCTTAGAGAGAGCACTAAGGACCTGTCCCCTAGTGATAGTAGAGGTACTTATATTTGATGGCATTTCCTGAAGGAAGGTTGAGGGGGAGAGAGGGGTGAGTTAGGGGCTGATTTTATCTGCCAGGAGGTTTGTTATATTCTCTGGCTCAATATAGGTGGTTCCATTTACAATGAGATGTGCACACAGTTGTGTATTGCCTTTGAGGTTGTGGACATAACTAAAGAATGCTTTGTGGATGTCCTTGGCCTGGGAGCCTGATCTTACCTCAGCCTTGACTTTGGTAGACTTCATTTGTCCTCCAGTTTTGTTTTTTTTTAGTTTGATGAGAGTTCTTTTATTCTGCTGTGTGCTGCACCTCCTAAGTTTTGCCATGTGTTTCTTCCTTCTATTATACAGCTTATTAATTCTGTGATTCCACCATAGTGACTTGATTTTGAGTCAGTTCTGTACTTCTCCCTGTTGGGTACTGCTGCCTCTATGCAACTATTAACATGCCCGTACAGGGTTTCTGTGAACACTTCTGCACAGGCTACAGTGTTCATAGTACTTATGTGGGCTTGAAATTTTGCCAGACTATTACTTAATATCTGGAGATGAGCCTTAGAGTAGTTATTGAATATTCCATGTTTAGCTAGGGGTCCATGTTTTATCTTTACGTCAAAGGAGACCACTTTGTGTTCGGACCTCACAAGGGAAGATATTACAATAGGAGGTGCATGACTCTCCCATATTGGCGAGGACCAGATCTAGTATGCTTGCACCCCTGGTTGGTGTATTGGCTATCTGGTCCAGGAAGTTTGTGTTTACAAAATCCAGGAATCTCTGTGCCTGTATGCTTGGTGTCACATAGGATTCCCAACTAATAGTGGGGTAATGAAAGTCACCCATGAATACAGTATTGGGTTGGTTGGTTAGTGCTTCTAATAAGTTTAAACACATGATATGTGTTTCTTGGGTTATAGAGGGAGCCTATAACTTGCTTGGAAGGATGGTGATTTGAACATGGAGCAGCTCAAGCGCATTGCCCTGTTTGACCAGCATTGAAGTATCTTTAGTTCTGATGTACATAGAGACACTTCCAGCTTTAGTCCCTGCTTGTGAAGTAGCTGGTCTAAATGTGTAGAAGGCATAATAACCAGCACTCACTAGGGAGAAGACACTTTCTAAGACACAGAGTTTTTTTGTTTAGACTCCTAACATTTAGCAGTAATACCTTTCTGATTTTCTTGTTTTTGACTTGCTATGTCTGAAGTAGTTTCTAATTGGCATTGCCTACAAAAGGCATTATGGGGAAGACAGTTTTAGCTAACATTCAAATGCCTAGAGGGGAGATGTGCAGACCATCTCTGCCAAGGCAGCCTGGTCTGTTGAAAATCTCCTTCCATTTTGACAAATATTGCACCCTCTTAGAATGACACCAGGAACCAAGCCAATTATTAACGTCAATGATCATGTTCGCATTGTGGCATCGTCCTTGGATAAGGTGAAATGCTGCTCAGTGCTAGGCTCACATCAACCTAGGAAACATTCTGAGAGCTCATATATGTCTCTCTAAATACAGTCTAGGGAGGTATGTCACAGGTCATGTACATCCACATGGACTATGACTGAGTCATATCATAGGATCATAGGAAGTTACTAGAATAATAACCCTAGGGCCCCTACAAGCCTAGCAACGATATACCCTTATTTCCACGATCAGTACCAATTGCCCCTGTCCAAGAGGGACACAGTTGGAACCCCAGGGTTGAATTTACTGCTACACATTCAGTTGTCCACATTGCGTTTGAAGATGGCCAATGAGGTGCTCTGTTTGACATGAAGTTGATGTCCATTCCAAAGGTGTGGAAATCTCTGGGAGACAAATCTGACCCTCCAGCATGTTCTATTAATGTCACATACAGGTTAAGGTCTTTAGAGTGAGTAACCTGTGTACCATTTGATTGGTGGATTTGCAGCATTCCCAATAAAGCATGGTCAAAGATTGCCTTATATGCAAGGCATATATCACCTCTGAGTAGTCTGTATGAAACAGAATAAACTGACAGTGATTTCAGATAATCACCATAAGACAGATGCTGAAGACCTTGAATTATCCTCATGAGGAACCTTTCTGGTCTCTGCAATTGCTGCATGTGCTTGGAAAGGTGCATAAAAAAAAGATTATTGTATTCTATTATTGGCCTGATGAGGGAAGATTACAAAGATATTATAACTTCTTGTATTTTCTGGATGCAATTGCCTTACTTATAACATGAACAATATAGAATGTCCTTCTAACCACTGTGGAGACATTGTGATCAAACGTAGGTTTGCTGTCAACCTGTGGTCCCAGGTCTCTCATCGGTGAGTGCAAATGTACATTTTATTCTGAAGAAGTTTGGTTACGAAAGCGTGGATTAAAAGTTTTTATTATGCTAACATTGTGTGGATTTCACTCTGTTCTTCTGCATCTTCCAGTTTAGTTTTTTGTTTCTTGTGGTCATCCAGGAGTATTTCTTGTGATTCCTATGGCAGAAAGCAGAGGATATTCATTGATGGATGTCAGCATTCATCCTACACCAGGTGAAGGTGGACAGAATGTTCTGGCTTCACTATTGAATACCATGAAAGATATTCAGCAGACTTTGCAACTGTTAATTCCGGAGAAGGTGAATACCATTCCGGTCTGGTACAGTTCAGATGATGAAGCTGTGATGATGGTAAATTTTAATACACATTCTGCTGAACAAGATAAAAGCTTTGAAGCTGTTTCTAAAATTAAGACATGCTAACATAGCTTCAGTATTAAATACTAAATTGGATCCTTTTTCATCTTCTGAATACCTATCAACAGTATAGAGCTGAGCACTTACAGAGACATGTACAACAATTTGGTCAGACTATTAAAGAAATATAAAAGTCTAGACTTGGAAAATAAATATTTTTTACGCTGCATAGAGCTGGGTCTGGTCCCTAAGGGGCTGAGATTTTTAAATGCCCAAATGGAGTTGACAGCTCCGATTAATTTTTTGTTACACTAAAAGACTTCTTTAACAATGCTGGTCTTAAGTTCCTGAAGTTGCTTATAGACAATAACTGTAAAACCATGATTGGGCTAAGGGAAGAGATCTGTAAAACAGATGAAATCTTGTTTAAGCACTATCACAGCAAGACTGGGGAATGGGTCGAGTATCATACACTCTTCTCTGAATTACAGAAACATGAAGAGGTTGGAATCAGTCGTAAAAATCACAAGCTCAAGCGAGATTCTGCTGTGTATAAAAATGAACAGCATATGTTGATTTTTGTGTGTTTAACAAACCAAGACAAATTCAAAGTACAAAATAATCAGACCAAACATTTCCCTTTTAAGAAACACACCAATGAAGTCCACGCCCCCAGAAATAAGAACTTTCAAGCAACTTCTGAAGTTAGACATTTAAACAGGGAAGTAACTAGTGGCTCTGTAACGGATATTGTGGAAGCAGGAACTTCTAATGTGGCAATGGACTGTTTGCTAACAACCCTACAACAACCAGTGATGAAAATGATGGTGGGGATAAAACTAAGACTTTTTAACTGAGGAGAAGGAAGGCAGAAGCCAGAGAATGCACACTTTAAGGAGAAGAGGATGAATAGTGTCAAATTCTTCAACGGACAATTAAATAGGTATTATGTACCTATAAACAACGTTATACATTTGTCTACTTTGTTTTGAATGAAAATCATTTAAAAGTTTTGAATTTGGTCTTAAACTCTGTACCCTCAAGGAGGGCAAACATAGCAAACACTGTGTTAAGCCTTAAAAAGTACATGAGGTCTTTAAACTTGAAATATGTATTTAAAGACATTGTTAGTAACAGCACTAAATATGTAAAGCCTTCATTCTAGAACCCTAATTTGCTGCTCACTAGTAAAGTTTTTGAATCGGCTTGTGAAAGTGAAATAAGGAATGTTATGGGGGAGGGGGTAAAGAAAATAAAACTGTATCACAACTTATCTAAGGAAGAAAAGAAAGCCCTGAAAGAAATACAGGCGAATGGTAACATAAGTGTAATGAAGAGTGACAAGGGGGGGTTCCTTAGTTTTAAGTGAACCAAGCGGAATATGTTACCTGTATAGAGAAAATGCTAGGTAACAGTTTAGAATACAGATTAACAGACATGATAGAGGTAGCTAAGAGCTACAGGAGTGTTTACTCTTTTTCAGTTTGAGAGTTTAATGAACAGTAATTAAGAGAAGGACCTTTATAACATTTGTAACATAAACAATCCAAAACTAGGTTCCTTCTTTTGAATTCCTGAAACACATAAAAGTAAAACTTGTCCTCCATTTAGACCCATTGTATTTGCCGCAAATTATATTACAGATGGTATTTCCTTATTCATACTTGAAAGACTCATGGGACTTAGTATCAGGGGACATACTTTAGTTTCAGCTTTTGATCCCACCACACAAGTGATGTTTAGTCTTGATTTTGTCTCTCTCTTCACATGTAGTCCCCACCTAGAGGGAGTGGAAGAAGTCAAAGAATATTTAAATACATTTTCCACATTCAGTAATTCTGAAAGCAATTTTTATTGCAAATTAATAGATGTTTTATTATTATTTTTTTTTTATTTAACAAAAAAAATACAAAAAAATTTGGGGGGTAGCTATGGGATCCCCTGCAGCACCATCTTTTGTGAACATTGTGATGGGTCATTGGGAATGTACTGTGTTGGAACCACTAGTCATGAAATACCAGATTATATTTTTTACGAGATTTATTGATGACTTGTTTTTTGTCATGGTCGGGGATGTACAAAAAGTGCAAAGTTTTGTTGACACCCTTAATTCCAGATCAGGATACTTAAAATTTGTTCTGGGAGATGTGGGACTAAAAGTCCATTTTTTGGGATGTGATTCTGGATTGGGATGTTAAGCTTCATAAGTTAGTGAAAGTTTCTTTCCTAAAAATCCTACTAACAGTTACTTGCATTATACCAGCATGCACCCTCGTTACATGAAAAATAACATTCCCAAAGAACAGCTCATAAGAGCTAGTGGAATGACAAGTGAAATGGGTGACTTTTTGAAGGAAAATAATTTATTACTACCTTGTTTGTTGAAAGAGGGTATAGTAAGACCCTGTTGAAAGAGCAGGCTGTACATGTTACACAGAATAGGGACAGTCTAGTTCCAGCCATCCTTGAGCATGGGTTCATCAATACAAAACAGAACCATGACATGAACACATCTGATGTTGGTAATTTCTTTTGTTTGGACATGGCAGTAAACAGTGGTGTCATCAGAAATATTATTTCTGACAACTGATAAATTCTAGAGGGAAACAAAGACTTACAATATATAGTGCGGACCCAACCAAGGTTTGTATGCAAAAATCAAAACAACTTAAAAAATATTTTAGAAAGAGAGACACACAAATTTGCATATTCTTCTAACATCACACAGAAAAGACGGGGCATGTATAAGTGTGGAAACTGTAACATATGTAGATACATTTCTGAAGGTCCTTTAGTTAATTTAGAACATTTGCCTTATACAAGTTCCAGGGAATTTTAACTGTAAGAGCAAAGGAGCTGTATACATTGGTATGTGTGCATATTGTAGTGCATTCTACATTGGTATGACTACAAGAGCCCTATGCACCAGAATAAAAGAACATTATTATAATATTAGAAGACAAGACAAATGCTTTTTATAACCATGCTATCATCTGTCCTATGTATAAACAACATTTTTTTTCTGTGCTGGGGCAAGGAAGTCATGATTTTAGGAGTGGCAATTTCAAAACAAATCTTGAACAAAAGGAGGCTTTATGGCAAATCAGATTAAATTCAGATAAAAAACCTGGTATAAATGATGATGTCAATATTAAATGTGTTTTGAAAGACCATAGAGTCTATATAAGGAAATAACTTCCTGATTAAATTCAGATAAAAAACCTGGTATAAATGATGATGTCAATATTAAATGTGTTTTGAAAGACCATAGAGTCTATATAAGGAAATAACTTCCTGAGCCTTGAAATTTTATCGATTAATTGTATAATTGTTTGTGGAAAGATGTGTTTGGTGCAAAGGTATTTAAAAACTGTTTTTAAATGTGATGTTGAGAATGTACATTTAATTCTGAAGAAGTCTGGTTATGAAAGTGTGGATTAAAAGTTTTTATTACGCTAACATCGTGTGGATTTCACTCTGTACTTCTGCATCTTCCAGTTTGTTTTTTTGCCTCTTGTAGGATATTGACATCATTTGGAGAATCTATGACTGCTCCCAGTTTGCAGTAATCAGCAAACTTTGTCAGCCACAGACCTTTAGTTTTAGCTTGTACTTTGGAGAACTATATTCCAAACATTAGAGTTGCCAGGACAGATCCCTTTGGAACAGCACTGTTTACAGGTCTACTGTTGGAGGTGGATTCCCCTACTTTGACTGTATGGGTTCTATCAGTGAGCCTGTTAGCAACTCATCTAATGATATAAGGGTTGATACCTAGCTGGGTGAGTTTGTCAATGATGCCTGAGTAGGGGATAGTGTTAAACACCTTGGTGAAGTCTATGTAGGCTGTATGCACAGATTTCCCTTTGTCCAAGGCCTTGCTGAATGTCTCAAAGAAGTTCACAATGTTTCACAGGTATCTCCCTTTGACAAATCCAAACTGAGTAGAGGCAAGTGTTTGGAAATTCGTAGAGGCAAGTGTTTGGAAATTCCCTATATCTTTGTTGATAAGGTCCATGATGATTTGCTCCATAGCCTTGCAGATAAAACTAGTCAGGCTAATAGGTCTACAGTTTCTGGGGTCAGTGGAAGAACCGTCTTTGTGCAAGGGAATAATTGTGGCCTTTTTCCATTAATATGGGATGAAGCCAGTGCTTAGACTATAACTGAAAAGAGTAACCAATGGTGTTGCTAATTCTTCTTGGAGCCCCATGTAGGACACAACCTAGGATGTTGTCAGGTCCCATAGATGCTGTGATTTTGGGCTTAGACAGGCTGTCTTTGGAGATACAGGTGGTAGGGATGTCATGAGGTATGTGTGATGGGGAGAGGGGAGTGAAGTTTTCACAGAACCTGTCAGCTAACAGGTTAGCTATGACCACAGGCTCAGTATATGTGGTGTCATTAACTACCAGTTCAACACAAATCTGGTCCTTTCCTTTTAGGTTACCGATGTAACTAAAGAATGCCTTATGGTTGTCATTAGTTGATTAATCTAATTTGGATTCGTAGTTTGCTTTTGAGGACTTCAGACAAGAGGTCTTATTGGCTTGTTTAAGCTGAGAAATGGGTGTTTCCAGTTTAGGGCTTACTCCCTCTTACTCTTAGACAGCAATTTATTCCTCTTATTGTAAAGCATGTTAATGGGAGTTGGCCACCAGGCAGGTTCCCTTTTGCTTGTGGAGCTTGTTTAAGTGCTATCAGGTATGGCTGAGTCAGTGTAGTTAGACAGGTGTTTGTTTAAAGCACTGGGGTAGAACTCTGCATACTTGATCTGAGGGTGGAGGTGCAGTGCAGCTATTTATGCCATACCGTAAGAGGTAACGATGTGCTTTGGAGAAGTGTTTTAGTGTATTTGCTGCTAGGGGGAGGGGGTCATTGTGATTCTTACTTCGAAAGAGATTGATTTGTGGTCAGATCTCACTAGGGAAGACCTCACAGTGGTGGTTTTACAGTGGTCCCCCATATTGGTAAGCACCAGATCCAGGATGTTGGCTCCCCATGTAGGAGTGTCAACCAGCAGCTCTAGTGCACTGGAGTTAATGAAGGTGAGAAGCCTTTGGGCAAGTGAATTACAGCACGAGTGCTTTACTCAGTCAATGGATGGGTAGTTAAATTCGCCCAAAGCCAGGGTGTTCAGATGTATCTTGATAGGCTCAGGTAGATCCAAATAGGCAGAGTGGGTATCCTGGTTCATGGGCAGGTCCTGTAGCTGGCAATGACTTGAATAGGTGTCCTACCAACAGCTAATTGCACCTGCAGGGTATTTTACTGTTTAACCAATTTGGAGCTGTATTTATCTTTAATGAATATCAATACACTCCTTTAGTTTTCCCATCTTCAGTTTGTGGTCTGAACGTGTGGAAGGAGGTGTAGCCCGATATGGTTGGAGTGCTCTCCACAGCCAAGAAACAGGCCTCTGTGATTGCACAAATATGTAAGTGGTCCAAGGTGAGGAATTGTTTCCAGTGTGTGCAGTTTCATGTTAAGACTCCTAGCATTTAGCAGCATAACCTTGAGGTTGTTCTTATATGGAGTTTTCATGTCTGGAGTTTTGTCCTTGAGACACTGGCTAAAAAAGGAACTATGGTGGTGGCAAGATCCTTGGCCAGTAGCCGACATCCCAGAGGTGACTGATGAAGACCATCTCTGGCAAAGCATTGAGGTCTGTTGATCACGTCCTTAGAATGACACTAGAAACTAAGCTAATTATTGAAATCATTCATTTTCTGTTTTGCATCACCCTGGGTGAGGGTAAAATGCTGCTTAAGTCTAGGGACATACCTGCCTGTGACACATAGTCTGAGTGTTCAGTCCTGGGAGGTACTTCTGAAGTCAGTCACACCAACATGGACTATGACAGAGTCACAACAGTACCCGTTTTTGGAATTCATGACTGCATGTGTGATATGGTGGATTCTGGCACCTGAAAGACAGCTGGCCATGACCTTCTGTTTATCCAGCCTATTGAGAGGGACATATGTGTGTCTTACAATGGAATCACTTATGACTAATATGTTTTTTTTACTGTGTTGACTTAGGGCTTGACAGGTGAGACACTGGTGCAAGAGCTATTATGTGTATTGTGTTCTACAGTGGATGTATTATGTGTAGCGTGCTTGTGTTCATCTTTGGGAGGTCTCTGGTGTTTATGTATGTTTCTGGTGAGGGTCTTCACACATATATAGGTATGTGGGATGTGGGTTTGGGTGAAGTGGGAGGTGAGGTGTGCATGGTGACAACCTAATCATTGTCATATGTACTGACTGGTGTGTGACAGAGCGTGTATTCAAGGCTGTTAATATAGTGTCTCTCTCTGTCTCTGTCTCTGTCTCTGTCTCTGTGTCTCTCTCTCTCTCTCTCACGTTTTAGAATGAGCTGGTGTTGGTAAATATGAGGCAATTTCTACATTGCTTCAGGATGCCCATATCCACCAAGCTGGTAACGGTTACAGTGGGAAAGTTCATATCCATGGAAACAGATGCTTTTTTATTGATTAAACTGTTGTATTGAGAATATCAATCAATGTCACTAGTATCTGTTTTGCATCTACGGGGACAGTGATTGTCATTGCAGGCTAGCTGTCTTGTGTCAACTCGGTATTGGAGTAAATTCCATCATGCTTTCCCAGGAAAAATGTCACTCAAGGTGTCTGAGTCTGTACAGAGGACTGCCACACACTGGAGGGGAAACTAATACATACACCGAAAAGTTAAGGATGAACTACTTAGGCAGTTATTCTGAAGTTAGAATCAAATGAAGTAGTGCTTACTGAAAACAAAGAATTACCTTGCCAAGAATGCTGAAAATAGGGGAGTTGCATGAATGGCTACTACTACTGCTGGCCTCCCTATGACCTCACTCTGCTGTGATAGAATGTTTCTTTTCTTTTTATCTCACCAGAAACAAAACATTAGCACCAATCCCAAGATAAGAAGCAGGACACAGCCTGTTTGTTGATACACACACTTATCCCAGATGATGCAAGGGTCTGTAGGCTTGTTGTAGCCTTTTCCAGATAGATGCCTTGAATAGCAACCAGGGCAATCAGTTTAGTTTTGCATGTATTATGCCTTAGGTTCCCAGATTCATAGAATTTGACTAGGGCACTAACCTGATTGTGATTAGGAGCATATCTGCTGCATCACAATATAATGTTCAATATTAGGTGACATTGATGTCCAAGGTTGGTCTAGCAAGGTCCACAGCAGCAGTGATCCATGTTAGGTAACAGTTTTACAGTAATTCATGCAGCCTGCCCTTCAGCAGGGTAAAGAAGGTGATCTGATTGACATGGATGTGAGGCCTAGTGCAGAGGAATGACCACTTTGGGAGATGATCCTGTCCCTCCAGTAAGTCCTAGACAACATCAATTTGCTGTTTAGTTGTTTCACAGGCACTGTAACCTTGCAAGGCCAAAATACTTACTGCAAGGTTGAACAGGTTTTCTCTGTATACACAGATATTCATATCTCCACTGCAAAAAGTGCCTACAGAGAGTGTGTTTGAGATTGTGAACCCCAAGGGTGTAGCAACATGATCCTTACTTTGCTGGAGTTGTACATTGTCACATTTGTAAGTATGCTTTTGCAACCTTGCCTAATAACAGGATTATGGTTCAGGCAAGTGTCATATGCCTGACAAAGCAGCATACTCAATCCCCAATTTTATCCCACACTGTCAGGTACTGTTTACCACAGAATGGCATCATAAAGGTAATAACATCTTACATTTAAGCATTTGTTAGGTCACTGCCAAATCATGGCCTGTTTTGAAGTATGCATAAGCAATAATCTATTGCTAATGGCATTAACAGTATCTGTTGAGATGTGGATAGCGTCCCATAGGCTGATGTAATATGCTCTGCCTAAGATCCACAGACACCACGTTGGCTGCAGTGAGAATAGTACTAGTACCTATTTATGTTTACAGAAAACTGCACAGCACACACACAAAGTTAGCTGCAGTGATAACAGTTCCACTGCCTATCTACATTTACAAAACATTGCGCGCGCACACACACACACACACACACACACACACACACACACACACACAAACCCACACCAAGTTGGTTGCAGTGAGAATAAAACCCCTACCTCTTTAGTATACAGACTAGAAAATGTATCACACATGCCACTTCTCAAGTCTGACATTAAAATAGCTTCAGGAAATGTTATGGTAGATGACATCAGCAGGCCTTGTGGAGAACAAGAGTATGGATGTCTGCATCAGCTGCAACACCCAAAACAATGCAAAACCATACCAGTTTGGAAGTCATTGTGGGGTTCACACTTTTTCTGCAGGGAGATACACACAGACACCTCAAGTGGGGTGAGGTGAGATTACAACTTCTACCTATCTAGTTTTACAGACTACATAACACAGTACTTAATTCACACACCATAGCTCAAGTCTCACTTTAACACGCCAGTTAGGAAGCCAGTGTGGTATTTACATTTGTCCTTTAAGGAGATATACACACTAGAAACCATACATATCTAGCGTTACACACTATAGATCACTGCATTTAACACATGTGCCACAAAAGATGAGCCATGGCTCAAGCCTGACATTAACATGGCTTTAGGTAATCTTATGGTAGATGACAGCAGGCCTTGAGTAGGACAAGAGTTTGGAGGCCTGCATCAACTGCAAGGGCTGAGAAGTGCAAACCAATGCCAGTTTGGAAGTCAGTGTAGGATTCACACTTGTTCTTTGGGAATATATGCACACACACACAAACACACCATGTGGGTTGGAGTGAGATTAGAACCCGTACCTATCTAGTCTTACACACTACAGATAGCAGTACTTCACTCAAGGGTTGTTACCATGGCTTTTGTCAATCTTTGTGTAGATGACATCAGCAGGCCTTATGAAGGAGAAGAGTTTGGAGGCCTGTATCAACTGCAAGGGCCAGAAAGGTGAAAACCATGCCAGTTTTAAAGTCAGTATGGGATTCACACTTGCTCTTTGGTGAGATATACACAACACACACACAAGGGCTGGAGTGAGATTAGAACCCCTACCTATATAGTCTTACACACTACAGATAACAGTACTTTTAATGCATGCACTACAGCTCGAGTTTACTTCATAAATGACTGCAGTTGAACTAATCCTAAAGGACATTAACCAGCCCTGTGTTGAACAGCTTAGGAGGCCTGCAGTGTCACATTGCTTCTTACTGTCATCTGCAGCTAGTAGTCTAGCAGTCAGATAACTGTTTTGTAGCCTAGCTATGTGACAGCAGTACCCATTTTGGGCATGTGTGCTTGTTTGCATTTGGATGGATAAGCCTGTGGTAAAACTTAATTTAACTTGTCAATGAGTGATCCCACAACATTATACATTACAGAACATGTTTAGTTGATGTGTGTGTGGTGAAATCAAGCTGACACAGGGGGCTGTAGTAAATGTGGGTGTTGTTGCTGTCATAATTATAAACACATGGCTTCACAATATATGTACATATTCATATGCTGTGCCATACATTTTCCAAGGTTTCCGCATGCTGTCTTAGGGAGACACTGTATGACTCACCACTGTCCAGATGTTTGTAACAAGTACACAGGTTTGACTCATATTCATGTGTGTTTCACGCTAAATTGTGGTTTGCTTTCAAATGTGGCATCATTTACACATGGCATAGGAGACGACTGCCAGAAATCTGAACTTCAGATATATCAATAGTCTTCCAAGTGCAATACATGTTATTCTAAGCTGTTCCACATTTTGTAAGTGTATTATCTATTGAGCCCTTACATTTGGTCCTTTGTCCAACATTATGTGTGTCGAAGTGCAGCTTTGCTCTCCATGATCTGGATATGTAGGGCAATACAGACATAAATACATGCACACACACACACACACACACACACACACACACACATATATATATATATATATGTCTACTACGGTTGATTGAAAATGAAATTACTAGGACCACTTCACTGAAAACTCACTTGACTAAAACTCATTTCATTGAAAGTTATAAATGGCCTTTTCCCCACTGTAGTGCAACCCTGGAGTTAGTATATAAAGTAAGGAGGGGTGTGGGGGCACAACCCCCCCACATTGGGGGGGTGTAGGGGGTGAAGCCGCCCACATATCTTGATTATATGTTCTCTTTTGGAAACATTTATTGCACTTGTATCACTGTGTATAGTTTAAAATGTTTATAACATGTGAGGGGCTATGCCCCCCACACCCCCTTACTTTATATACTAACTCCAGGGTTGCACTACAGTGGGGAAAAGGCCATTTATAACTTTCCATTAAATGAGTTTCAAAGAAATGAGTTTTCAGTGAAGTAAGCTTTCAGTGAGGTGGTCCTAGTAATTTCATTTTCAGTCAAGTGAGTTTTCAATCAACCGTAGTAGAGCTATATCTATATCTATATCTATATCTATATATATAGGTCCACTTCTGTAACTCAAAATACTGAAATCTCAAATTTCAGTATTTCAAGACCAGAATACTGACACCTCACAACATTGAAACTCCAAAATCACAAAACTTAAAATATTGTAAAGTAATAAACACAAAATCCAAACATCCCCCCCAAAAAACACACATAAACACTACATAACTGAACAAACTAACACAACCAGACATTTATGCAGGAGAAACCCCCCCCCCACACCCCTCCACACCCCTGTTACTTATGTATACCAATTCCGAGGTCACACTAACTCAAAAAACATAAAATAACACAGACCTACTCTTAACTGCCCTACACTACCATTGCAAGCAGTCATATTTACACTCACTAATAACACACACACACACAAAACACATGTACAAAAAACACTCACACAGATAAACCCTCACCTACCTACCCCAATGTACCCCTAAAACTCCCCACAAAAATCTAAACCAAAAAAAACTTCTACCCAAACCCTTAAAAATTCAACTCCTACCTGAATCCCTTGACATAAACAAACTTCGGCCAGCATACCACTATATCCTTAAAGAGGCTGTGCACAGTGCAATACACACCAAACATATCCCACATTTGGTAAACTGAGATTGGAAAAAAATGGACTATCAAAAAAGCACACTTTCGACATACTGGTCGTAAAATACTGAAATTCGAGATTTCAGTATTTCGAGATAGAAGTGGACCCATACATATATATGTATGTATGTATAGGGAGAGACAGAGATGTGTGCGTCTATATATATATATATATATATATATATATATATATATATATATATATATATATATATATATATATATATATATATATATATATATATATATATATATATAAAATGTGTGTGTGTATGTGAAATGCTCATATACCATAGATGAGTTACTGTTATGGAAGTTACAATGGGACACTGCTGTTTTGTGAGGTAGAGGAACAAAAATGTGTTCTGCTAGGATACAAACTACAATGACTATCATTTAACCTCACTTTCCAACATCTGCCTTAAATAATGTACCAGTAATCTGTTGCAGTAGGACTGCATGAATACTCCATGCATGAGGCCTACTGATTACAAATGGAAACATAATAGTGGAATGTGTGTCTGTGGTCCTATGTGGATGTAATTTCTGATTAAGTAGTTCAGTATAGTTTTTTGCATAATGTTCCAGGTCCATAGCTACAATGACATATAATAACCCACTAAAATACTGTGTAGGTTATGGACTTACCTTGCAAATGCAGCGGGTGACAAGTGTAGTTCAGGGCTTACTCTGTTTGATGCTAACTGTATACAGCCAATACATGGATACGTCCTGGATGTGTGAGTTGGCTAGCATCAGTTTTAACATGTGAATGTGAGTAGAAATAAGTTGTTAGTCCCTAGGTCTCTAGGTTGTCAGTACATGTGCTGTGTTGTCTCTTAGCCAAAACCAGGGTGTACAGAGCATGCCTGCATTTGCCTACTGAGACATCAGCTGGGGGTTTCCTCCTCTGAGTCCTCCTGTGACTGTGATGACCTAGGCACTGGTAGGGGGCTGTGCATCCTTTCCCTTTGCTGATCCTGCTGCAGCTGTTTCTGCAGGATCATATTGTGTAGCATAACATGTACTGTGAATCTACGCATATGTGCCTGCAGTTTACAGAGGCACTGGAACTGTGACTTCAGAAGACCAAATACATGCTCTATGATGTTCCTAATTTGTGTGTATGTCATATTATGGCATTTTTCCATGGGTTTGTGTGCATTTCTGATGTGTGTCATCATCCACCATTCCAGGGCATAGCCAGCATCCCCCAGTAAATGGCCCTGTGGGATGTCCCCCTTAGCAAACATCTGGTACAGCTGTGATGTGTGCCAGATATGGAAGTGTTGATAACTGCCAGGATTGCCAGCACACACACACATTCATGATAATCCCCTGGGTATTGAACACAGTTTGGCAAATGATGGCATGGTATCTCTTGTGGTTAATATAGATTCTATCCTGCTCACGAAGTGGTGCCTTGATGTGTACATAAGTGCAGTCTATCACACCCCATACTTCAGGGTAGTGTGCTCCATGGTAGAACTATTGCATATTGCTTGCCCTCACCTCAGAGGAAATATATGTACTCACTTGCATGAGGGAGCACAGCATCTAGGAATTGGCGGAGTATCCTGGATGCAGATGCCTGTGACACCGCCATCATGTCCCCAGTTGTTCTTTGAAATGCACTTGTTGCTAATATCCTAAGGGCTACACATATCTTAGTTCCACAGAGATGGGTTCCCCTCTGTTAGATCTGGCTCTGAGTTGAGGGTGGCAGAGCTCACTGAGCTCTTGTCACCCGGTATTGCTCTACAATCTCCAGCTCATGTAGCTCCTGGAAGGGTTCCCTGGGCTTGAACACTGTTCTCTTTCTCGGCCTATGCCTATTGTCATCAGCACCAGCACCACTGACGTCAGAATCTAGCACGTGCAGATGTAGAATAGCTGCAGCAGCCCCTAGCATTATCTCAGTTAGAACTTTCAAGTCTCTACTCCAATGGCTCAGAGTATTGAGGGAAAATCAGAATGTAGGGTGTATGCATACTTCATACAGTTCAAGTGTAGGTCCACCATATGGGATTGACTAATTCTGATGCAGATCACCTGCTTAGGATATAACTGACATGATTTAAAGGCCCTACTTTAGTGTGCGATGCAGTGGTATGCTCAGCGTCACTCAGCATAGCGTATACAAAACTGTATATTATTAATAGAATATATCCAGTTTCCATTTATAGCTTTCTACATCATGACTGGGACATGGGTGGTGTGGTCACATGAACACACTAAGTTATGCACAAACCATTTTCAGCAAGCGGCTCACTGCACGGACACGGGCACTGAGAACAATATTTCCTAAAAGTGACATGACACACACCCCTGATGTCATCCACTTCCAGTATGAATATAAACACAATGTAGGAGCCTACATGAAATGGATATGCAGACATGATTGCTCTGTTTAGCGATTCAAAAAATCCATGGTATTTACCCCTCATTTGCAGAGTATTCATCCCGACAGCCTGGAAACTACATGGATCATAACTGTGTAAGCTGGTTAACAGTATGAATGGATGACTGTACAGATGAGACAGAGGGTCTTGTGGTACATTTTTCTAGAAGTGCTAGTTTAGCAAACTTTATTTTATTTTTATGTTGAGCATGTTTGCACAATGCAGTGCATAGAGCAAACATGAAATTTTACAAAATAAAAAAGTTATTGATTTCACATAATCCCTGATATTTTTGGACATCCACAATGTATGTTTTTAACATTTATTTATATGATCCTACCTTTTCAGTGGAATTATGTCCATATTTGTGGACTTTTACATCCCCTTCTTTCAGTGTAGACTCCTGTATGTGGAAAATTTCTGCATGCACTACTGACCGGACATGGAGTCTACACAGATTCATTATGGCTTGTTGGATCGCTTTACCTGGTAAACCTGCATAAAATTTGTATAATTTAGGCAAAATTTGCATTGCACGAAAGGTTCCTTAGCTGCATGTGTTTTCCTGCTGCTACATGGAGTTTACTGAATCCCAAACTGTTCACACTCGTGTGCGCATCATGCTGAAATGTACACATGATAAAAAGTTTTGTGCTAGCTTTATTGAATTTCCCCAACTTTATTTTAAAGCTTAGCATAATTGCTCAACTTTACTGTTCACTGATGATCTGTTTTAATCTTCAGTTATAAATATTTAATTGTGTATTTCTGAAATAGATATTATTCACACAGTCATTACAAAAATATGCATGGCATCTCATCATTTTGGTGCAATAATACAACTGTGGTTGGTGTGTGTGTGTGTGTGTGTGTGTGTGTGTGTATGTATGTATGTATGTATGTGTGGGTCCTCTTCAGAATTTCAAAACTTAAAACTTTGAAATTCATATGATCGAAGATCATATGATCAAAGTTTTAAAACTTAGAAATCCTGAAAGGAGATTGGCATACAGTGTGGAACAAGAGATTTCCCTTTTCCTCGCTGTAGTTCGATCTCAGAGTTGGTATATTTAAGTAGTGGGGGGGTGGGGGTGCAGGGGGCTTGCTTTTTTTGTGATGTGTTGACTACTTTTTGGGGTATTCTTAATTTTGAGATTCCAAGATCTCGAGGTTCTGAATTCGATATTCTGAACCTTGGGATTTTGGTATTTCGCCATTAAGAAGTGAATCCGTGTGAGTGTGTGTAACTGAAAGTTGGCTTAAACGCAGCATAAATGAGTCCAAAATTACACCTCCTAGCTATAATATCATGCACAATTACCATATATAAAGGAGAGGTGGTGGCATTCCTTTTATATTTCCCCACAACTACCACATCACCCTTACAACAAAGCAATACCAAAATTCAGTTCAGCAGAGCTTCTTATTACTTTCCTGAAATTAAAAAAATATGATTTATGTCCTTTACATCCTTCCTGGCTAAAATATATCCTACATTGGATATCCATAACAATTCCACAAGAAAAAAAGATACTACTACATGATGTGAATGTCAATTGGTTGGACATAAACTACTAACTGGAACTTCTTAAATATCCACACATTTAGATTATGCTGTAACTTAACTCAGTACAACTTTCCTGAATATTTTATAAAGCCTTGTACTTCCTAGAAGGAAGACATTAAAAACAAATAATGAAATTTGGATACCGAAAAAGAGTAAAATGCTAACGCGGGATAGTTAATATCTTGAAAACTTCAAAATACTTCTCAGTCATACTAAAAAGCAGAAAAAAATAAAGAGAAAAATATACTATAACTTTCAGAATAATAGCAAGCACAACCTTTAATACATTCTGGAAATCTATTAAAAAAAATCTTGCATCCGGGCCAAAATATCAACACAATCCCCACTCCCAATAATTCATCACTCAAAACCACAAAACGGTTCAACTCTTATTTCATAGATAGTATAGCATTTCTAACGAAGTAACATCTAGTCATAACCTTGCCCAACAGCCACATATCACCACATTCACTTTCACCTTCAAACCAGTGCCCACATCCAATATAAAACTACTCAAGCAAACGCAAACCATTCTACTTCAGCTGCTGTCCTTGCAAGCGAGTACCTTAAATCAGCAGCCAATAGCATTGCCTGTCCTGTCTCAATGCTTTGAAATAAGTCAGTCCAGGAATCCACATTCCCTCTTTCTGGGATAAGCCACACATTATCCCTTTGCACAAAGGAGGAATTCAGTAGACCTACAGCAATCTTATCACCCCTCTCCAAAATACTTGAAAAATGTATTCAGAAGCAATCAATAAGCTATCTCCTGCAGGAAGAACTCCTATCCTCCACATAATATGGCTTCCATTCTTCCCATGGAACTAACACTACACTTCTAACCTATATAGATACTATCAATAAAGCTGGAAATAATGGCAAACTAGTCACTCCTCCTTATTTATAGACTTGTCTATAGCCTTTGTTAGTTTTTTACAGCAACTTGTACTTCAAACACCTTCAATATGCCTCCCTCAGCCTACCATTTTATGGTTCAAAAGCTACCAGTTGAACAGATATCAATCAGTAAAATGATACTTCATCCTGTCTACATACCTCCAACCACAGGGCTCTATCCTTCCCCTCATCTTTCACATTCTCACCAACATCATCCACACAACAGGCCTCCACACTAATATGCACATCTGACAACATGGCACACCTTCTAAGAATTACACAGGAAGCTTTAACAGCCACTGAAATATCACTTTGCATCTCACAACTCATTCTCAACTTTTTCCCCTGAAATACCTCACTCATGAGCAAACAAAATTTAAAGTCTTTTCTCGATAATCTGACAATTGAAGTCACTTCTCATAGCAAATTAAAAGGGATGATAGTGAATGATAATCTTAAATTTAACTTGGATATACAAAATTGCATAAGAAAAGCTAATCAAAATCCAGGGATACTTTACAGAGAAAAACTTTCTCAACAACTCAACTAAAACTACACCTGCCACTACTTATCTCTTCTCCACACATCATTATGGTTCCCTTATCCTCACTAACCCCCAGACATCACAAAAATCAAATACTTAAACAATTCTATGACAAAGTTGCTAAATTTGTAGCAAATAATTCATTTATAACCCACCACTATGTAGCAATAAAAGGCCTAAACTGGTTAGAATTACCCCATCAACTAACATATAAACAGCTTCTTACTACCTATAAAATAGTCGAGCACTAAATAGCATTCTACACAACTATGTTCCCAGTCAAGCATTACGATTCAGTGACCAAAAACTGTCTGTCCACAAACTTATCAAATCTGCTGGGCATTGTGTGTACTTGTACCATGTTTCTAAGACCTAGAACTCCTTAACTGTATCCATCAGGGCAATACCTTCCTTCCCATTCTTCAAAGTTATTCTGAATACCTTTCTAGTCCAAAGATGGTTGTGTTCTTGCTCAACACCAAGATAAACTATATCCCTAAATGTCAACAAGAAACATTTCATACACTGTGTCTCCTTACTTTGATCAATTTTTCTCCCCTTGCATTTTCACTATACATGCCATAAACCTACTTTTCTCTCACTTCTTATTGCAATTCCAGTTTATATTATATTAAGTTACCTTTAAGTTCTCTATAAACTGGCTAAAATTTCTCTAAATATTAAATCATTGTCATATAACTTGTATCTATTTTTAACCAGTGTTTTCACATTATTTCTAATTTGGTATTATTATTTAAAATGTAAATGTTTGCATTATTTTGGAAGCTTGTAAAATTATTGTTCTTTAAATGTTTTTCTAATACTTTGGAGCTTTTCTCCTTGGTCCTCCACTGAAAATGAGCTCCTACCCAGTCGAACTTTCCCAGTAATTAAATGCCAATAAATATATATACATATATATATATATATATATATATATATATATATATATATATATATATATATATATATACACACACATAACATGTGTGTGTGTGTGTGTGTGTGTGTGTGTGTGTGTGTGTGTATATATATATATATATATATATGTATGTATATATATATATATATATATATATATATATATATATATATATAATGTATATACATAACTACATTATATACAATTACTTAATAAACATCTCTGAAATTGTATTGGAAAGGATATTCATGGCTCAAATACCCAGTGCTGTCAGAGTTTAATCCCTTTCCCAATTTGACTTCACCAATGAAGCAACCAATCATAATAGTAACTGGCACAAAGCTGTACCAATAGCAGCTGTTTAACTGACTGACCAAGCTGTATCTGACAAAGTATAGTGGTTAAAACAGTGAATATTTAACCACTTAAAATTAAGCAGTTCACCATTAACAATAGCAAATGTTAAACTCCTACATTTTATAAAACAAAAGCAACACCTGCTAGCACATTCCTTGTGGTATCTACAACAAACTCTCAGCAAAGAAAAGCCAATGACTGTAACACAATATCCAGTGATGTAAAGATAAAGACTAAAGAAACTACAAGCAAAACGCTCAGGACAATAATCTAGGTTGTTAGTAGTTATCAAACACTAGGGCCCGTACAAGCCTAGCCATGCACTCTGAACCATTTGCATCATGGGGGAGGGGTGATCATGTTAGTGTTTTTTTTTTTTTTCGCAGGTGGTATTAGCATAATAATTTTCTTATTGACAGCCTCTTTCCATAAGGTGCATGAGGGCTAGACTGGAGGTAAATTTACAATTTCCCATCCAGTTGTCAAGGTTTCATTTGATTAGGGTCAGGAATGAACCCTGTTCCTCATGCATGGGGGAGCCTACTCCATATAGCGGGGATCCAATGGGACACATATTTGTCTCTCCAGCATGTTTTGTTTATGTCACAGGTGACGTTCAGATCCCAGGATCCCTGGATCTCATTTTTCTGGTGCTGTTTGTTCTGCACATTCACAACAGATCAATTATGGCATGGTATGAGGAATCCATGTAAGCTAGGGAAAGACACCTCATCAGCAGCCTGTAGGAGACTGAATACAGGGACAGAGCCTTTAGCCAGTCAGCATAGGACAGGGTATTCATGCCCTGAATTCTTCTGGAGAAAAACCTTAGGGGGCATTCCAGTTGTTGCAAGTGTCTGGTTAGATTCATGCAAATGGGTCATTGTATTAAATTATAGGTCTGATAAGAGCCAAGTGGACAGGTACTATACCTTCCTTGAATCTGGATGCCATACCCTTACATAAAAGTTGGGCAACATAGAATGACTTTCTTATTATCTTAGCTACATATTGCTCAAAGGCTGGATTGCTGTCTACATATGTCCCCAGATCCCTTTCTACTGGTCAACTGGTATGGGCATTTTATTGATGGAGTAGTTAACTTGCATTGACAGTTATAATGCATTTTTTGGCTTTGATACCAGTAATTTACTTGTGTTATACCCACTTGCAAGATGTTTGTGTACCGGGGGAATCTATAATAGCTCCTAATTTACAGTCATCAGCAAACTTGGTGAGTCAGAGGCATTTTAATGTTATCCTTGACTTAAATGAAGTAATGACAAACAGTAGCAGGACCAGCACTGAACTCTGGGATATTCCACTGGTGGAAGGGGTATCAACGATTTTAACTTCTTGGGTCCTGTCTTTGAGCCAACCGGCAATCCAGTGAGTTATGTAAGGGTTTATGCCTAGCTCAGAGAGGCTGTCAACAACACCTAGTGGGGTATTGTATCAAATGCCTTAATTGGGTTAAGGTACGCAGTATGTACTGCTTTACCCTAGTTAATTGCCTTGGTGACCCTCTTGAAGTCTACCAGGTTAAGTAGGCATTACCTATCCTTAAAGCTAAATTGGGATGGGTCCAGTGTCTGTAGGTTGCCAATGTTGTATCATTTCCATGATAATTTGTTCCATGGCTTTGCATATTCAGCTTGTTAAAGTGAAGGGTCTACAGTTCCCTGGATCAGTTAATGGTCCCCCTTTGAGGATGGGAATGACTCTTGTTGTCCTCCATTCACTTGAAATGTAGCCTGATAGTTCATGTTTTCAACTATTCAGGAGGCAACTGGGGATGTTTTGGGACCCATGGAAGCAGTGTTCTTGGCTTTAGTGAGTTTTGCCTGCACCTGGTCCCTGCCTAGCTGAGGGATGTATGTTGAAAGGGATTTTACCTTCTGGAACTAGGGAGGGTGGTGGATTGGGCTGACATGTGAGCTGATTTCATCAGCTAGTAGATTTGCTATATTTTTACTGCAAACGAGAATTTTCTGATCTGACTTCATTAGTGAGGAAGTGACACAGGAGGAGGGGAGGTACAATGTTCTTAAATGTTATTGAGCACCAGATCCAGTATGTCTGATCCCCTGTTTGGAGTGTGCAGTATCTGTTCCAGGGTGCTTGTGTTAATAAAGTCCAGGAGGTATTGTGCCTGTGAATCTGAGGCACTGTACATTTCCCAGTCTATAGACAGATAGATAAAATCACCTATGAATAAGGCATTTGGTTGGATAGTGAGACCCTGTAGTAGGTTTAGGTAAGAGATGTGAGAATCTAGGGGCATAAATGATGACTTGTAGTTAGCCATGACATGGCAAGGTGGCCTTACCTATGGTGACTTGATGTGTATGAGCTCCATGGTATCATTCTTCTTAACCATCTTGGAGGTATGTTTATTGATAACTTAGATGAAGACACTTCCACCTTTGGCCCCAGTCTGTGCTGTTGTTGGTCTGAATGTGTAGAATGTACTGTAGCCTTGCAATTCTGGAGTACTTTCCATGGCTTTAGACCAAGTCTCTATCACACCACAGATGTCTACTTTCTCCAAAGTGAGGAAGTCTTGAGTGTGATTTTTTTTTTGTTTAGGCTGCAGGCATTGAACAATAACACCTTAAGGTTGATTGTAGACTTGCTCACTATGTTGACAGTTTTGTATTTTTGGCATTGCCTAAAAAAGGCTGTAAAGTGGTGCCTAAAGTTTTAGCCAATATCCAAAAGCCTAGGAGGGAGAGGTGAAACCCAATTATTAGTAAAGCAACATGGTCTTTTGACCATGTTCTCTTATACTGAAAGATATTCATTCCCCCTTGAGTGACACCAGAAACTAAGCCGATTACTTAAAATCAATAATTTTATTTTCATACTGTGGCATCATGCTTGGTGAAGGTAGAATGCTTCTCAGTGCATGGCTCATACCTATCTGTGTAGCATATTCTAACATGCATTATGTTTCTTTTCCTATCATATAATCCAGTGAGTTATGTTTCAGATCATTTGCACCCACATGGAGTATAATAGAATTATATTGTTACCTGGATACAGTAACTTGAGTCCTGGTGTGATATTGGGGATCCTGGCTCCAGATAGGCAACTAACCGTTATCTTTTCCTTTTCTAATTTGGTGAGCAAGCCATCTGTGTGTCATATAATGGAGTCCCCAATGACAGGAGTAGCAGGTAAAGTGTATGCAGACTTATGTGAGATGTTTGGTGTTGCTTTTGGTGTGTGCTTTTGTGATTGCTCAGGGGAAGTGTTGCCATTAGGAGGCGTTGGAGTTCTTTGAGATTTGGGAAAATTTCTTTTAAGTACCTCAGCATAAGAAAATCTGTGTGTGTGTTGAATGGTATGTGTGAGGGATGTAGTGTGGGTGTTCCTGATTACCTTGTTTGTTTGTGAGATGTTTGCCTCCATGGAAGGCAAGGAAGGAAGGATGTATTAACATCTCTCACATACTATGTTATTTTAATTATTGATTAACTGGTTGTCAGAGAACATGAGACAACTGCTACATTACCTTAGGATGCCCAGATCTACCAAGCTGCCTACAGAGACATTTGGAAAATGCATTTCCATGTTGTCTTATACTGTAAATGGGGTGGCTGTTTAGGATTAAGAATTTGGTATTAACAGAGGTCTTCAAGGGCAAGATGTTATATGATGCTGGGATATGCTGGTGCTATTCAATGCACAAGTTTGTTACTCTATGCATATTTCCACAGTCCCACACATTTTAACAGGTTTCAGATATAATCCTAACTTTATATGTAAATTTTACTGGCTAACAGTTTGCTACTATACAGGGTACCACTAAACACAGTGGCCCAGTGGGCAGCTCCACACAGAAAAAAAAGCTTGAAAATTGAGTCTTATGCCCTCTAGCCAATAAATAACCACTGAGCTTCCGGCTGTGCTTCCCAACTCAGACAGACCTGGTAAACACCTTTTGCCACAATATGTCTGATCCTGTAATTTATTGATGCAAAAGCACAGCAAACACAGTGTTCAAGTGCAGATTAAGAAACAAACAACTTCCCAAAAATACTAAGTCCTTGGCTAATTCACCCTTTTGCAAAGAGATCTGGAGGCACACAGACTAGAAAAGCCAACAAAAAGAGAAATATCTGTTTTGGGTACAGAATTAAATAAATGCTTTAAAATTTTCAAAATAGTATAGTCTGATCATAGCTAGGATGGCTCTGGAACATATGGTTCTTGATCCATTTGAGACAAACCACTCAAAATGTAATTAAACGTGCGATAAGTGCAGAGAAGATCCTGACTATTAAATGAATCCTATGCAACAAACCTAAATGGTAAGCAATACACTATACATTTCTTTTATTTTCTCATCCATCCTTGTCATTAAACTGAGTGGTTGTAAGCCAGCAGCTGTGACGTGGTGCTGAGACCAGTTAGACATGCTATCCAGCTACCAAATACCTCAAAGCACTAAGTGAATTGAGTTTAAGTATGTTCCTTTTCAAGCCAGTCCTGAAAACTGCAAAGGAGAAGACAAATCATGTTGTGCCATAAAATACATTTATCCACTCAGGTCTGCAGCTATGCAGGAGCTATATCCTGCAGTCTGTGACATGTCATTTTTGACTTTAAACCACAGTATAATAATGGCACAGTATCAACAATTTCTATGCAAAGGAAAATTTTTAAATCACCGTTTCTGTTGTATAAACTTCTAGACTTTAACATATTTTCTTTTCATCTTGTGTATTGTTTTCTAAATAAATGAGGTTTAAATAAAAACACTATGAGGACAGAATATTTTCATTGAATATGTTAACTTCATGAAGAGAGAGGTAATGCCTATGGAGTCCAATGCAGTTTTCCTGGTTACACATCTCATGTCAAGCAGACAGACAGTGGATTCCCTTTGTATAGCCCAATATTCTTAGCTAGTGACTGAATGCCAAAATGCTGATATAACAGAAACATTCTGTCATTTTCTTTCTTTTTTTTTTTCTGTTACTCTTTTTCAGAAACATATGCTGCTTTTACCTGGTGGGATGCTCAGTATTCTCACTATATCCTGTTGTCTATCCAAGATGGATGACCTCTTTTAATTGTTAATGTGAATAAAAACCTGTCCTATGCTTATGCAGTTCAGAAGGAGCAAAACTTCCCTAAGTTTAACTGTAACCCTTATCTGAAATGAGTTATAGTGAAGCTTCTCAGAATTGGAAGAAAACAGTCAATGGTTGCTCCATTCCAACAGTTACCTGATGACTCTCCCTTTACCTTAATGATTCATATTTACAGTTGCGTTACTTATTACAAAATTTAAGTTAAGTTAAGAATATTACTCTACTATGGTGCATGGCACAATATGTGGCACTTAAGACAATGAATTGTTAAAGTTGTTAGAACAAGGATAAAACTATGAGTGTAAAGCCTGAGACTTCTTTTCATCATCACAATGAAGAAAAAGGCTGTTATATTTCATTACTTTAACGAGATGAGATGAGTAGCCATCATCAGTGTCTCCATGAAAAATTCATTGGTCGACTCAGAACTCTTAGGAGATGCCATACAAATAGAGAATGTTTATCCATAACGACACAGCAGCTCAGCACTAATGATATTAACACCAAACATAAATTAGGTATTATGGATTGGGTGTTTTCATAAAAAGAAATGACCATTTTAAATATTCAAAATGCACACAGGCTGTTTAATATATTTGTGTTGGTAAGTTGTATAACGCTGCTAATCACATATTTATTTTTATTCCAGTGCAGTGCATGCATATCTTTTTAGATATACAACTGAAATTCTACATTACTACAAAAATAGTATGGCATCATTAATACTTTAAATCCTCTTACCTAAATGCTGCATATTAATTTATTTTATTCTCTCTAGCTTTAATTTTCTATTATTACACTTTACACATATATTAGAAACATTACAGTTTCACTATAGCTGTATTTTCTATAATTCTAATCTCTTTTAGGTGGAACCCTTTGTACTACTTAGTGTGAAGTCTCTGAAATGCTGGTGTGTCACTACATAAGTCAAGTTGCTCAGCAGAGTTCCCTATAGTGTGTGTTGTCAATGCTCCTTGAACATGGTCCTTGGTGAATGTTAGGCCTGCAGATAGAGATACAGTACTGGGGTTAATGCAGTGTTATGCTTTTTAGATATGTTTGAGGTAGTCCTGTGGTGTCATGACCACTGCTAAACTCTGTAGATATGTCTTGTATCAATATATTTAGTATCTGGTTGGCAGGACATCTTCATGTATAATTTCCAGCAGCAAACGTGTACATTGATGGTCTTCTTTTTTTGATTATTTATACAGAATGCTATCTTCCTTTCTGTAGTGACAAGTGAGGGCTTCATGTAATATATTAAAAAAAAATCTTAAATTGCTGACATTTTGCCTATTCTTTACACTTCATCAAACATACGAGTTTAACAGACCTAAGCAGGATTTAGGGTCCTTCTTCATTAAAAATATTGTCAAAGTTTGGTTTATCATTGCATACAATGAATTATTTTTTTAACATTAACAGGAAATTGTAACTTTGAGTTGAAGGGGAATATATTATTTGTTCATAGCTTTAACTGGACTTATTTATTACAAGTTCACACCTTTTGGCTACTTGGTGGATTATGAAAACACTATTTGCTAGGTTTGATACTCTTTATAAAAAAAATAAATAAATAACTCCTCTGAAATAAACTGTCATTTGTTGTCAGTAACATAGTATGTCTTAGGCCATTTCTATATACTGTAGTCCTTTCAACTGCAATATTCTTTTCCAACTTGGTTGACTTCATGGATATGATCACTGGTCATTTGGAGTAAGTGCACCCTGTTAAAAAGAACACAGTTTCTTAACAGTCTGGCACAATCATTGTTGACATGCTTGAAGTATTAACCATTCCTTGGGGTGTAGGGGTACTGGACACATAGTACAGTCAAATTTCCATGGCATTTTAGTCAGCTCTTTGTTAAGTCACTAATCTGCTTATAGTGCCTGGCCGACAAATGTGACCATGTGGTGGACTGCTCATTTTATTTAAGTGTCACTAATGTCTACTAAGTAATCCACATGAATCTAATGCTCTGGGTGAATTTTTTAATGATTTACTGCACAAGAGCTGGACATCATCACATAAGGATATTGATTTTGCTTGTATATTTCATCATACTTTTAGTGCCCTTAATACTTTGGCACAAAAGTTGTTTCACTCCCACATGGCCTTAGGATGTAGGTAATATATTACTTTAAGTATGTGATAGTAGTTCACAAAAGAACATTAATTCTAAGCACTTACATTAAAAAATAACTTTCAGGTAAAGCTTTAGCATGCATTTCTCTATAGATGCAAAATTTCTTAGGCCTCTAGCCCTTCTCCTTTATAGCATTATGACTTTTTTTATCTTGATGCTTTGTGCCACCCCTTTTCCTTGATACTTGCACCTTTCCACTGTCATGATATTTTCTTAGTTCCCCTCCTGATCCTCATCTTTATTTTTTACTGTCGGACTCTTCTTTCACTCATGGTCTTATAAAACTCCTACAAAAAACACCTTTGCAAATTGACAACTTTACAATCCATCTTAATTAACTCATGTTCTCCCGGTTCATAACTGTGTTAACTTTCAAGGTTGAAAGGCAAACTTTTTTCAGGCTGTGAGATTATGCTTGTTACACAGTCACATGACTATCAAACTAGCCCATGTTATGAATGACTGATTTTAACATTCTGTACATTTGCATTAAACTAAGTTCATCCATAATCAGTTCTATTTAGTCCATCCATAACCGGTTAGTGCTCTATAAGCCCTCCCATTAATGAAGGGTATTCAAGAAAATAATGCTCTATTTTTAGGATCTGTTTTAGAATCTTATGTAAAAGTATGGTTATATCAGAGCTGTAGCTAATGTGATCATAGGAGACTGTTGCCCTGGAAGCAAGGTGTTAAAGAGGAAGAGTAGCAGATGCTAACGGTGTGTGGTAGTGTATTACTGGTATGCAGAGATGACAGCTGATACTGCATTTGCAGTAGCACCTCTATGCTGAAGTGCTCAGTTTGTGGTATTTTAACTATAGCAGCTGACTGGTACATTTGTAGTGTAACAAGGGATTTGATACAGTTGGAGAGCAGAAACGTTTTTTTTTTTACAGTAAAACTATTTTTTGCTCCTCGTTTTACAGTTGAGATGGATATGTAGCCATGGTTCTTAGTTATATAATATGGGAAATACATTAGCTAAAATACCTTGCTAGCCAATACTTTTGTTTTTAACATGTTATACCTACTGCAATTAAACTTTTGTTAAAACATTTAAAAAGTCTTTGGTAAATTGTGACTTCTAAGGGGATAAAGAACCAGAATGTCCACTTTTTGCATACTGTGCAGTTTATAGTTGTCATATAGTATAACAAAGTTAAAGCATCACTTAACAGTCAAACATGCAACAGTTTTCACTTAAAAATTTCTAGTTCACTTCTCAATCTAAACTATGCGGATTTGATCTTTTAAATTTCATAATATAACCGTCGTCAATCACTCACTTTCTTTAGATTTTACTTATACAAAAAGCAATTCCCTTTCTGTTGTGTACCTATACAATTTCTTTCATTAGATTCACATTCACTTGTTTTATTTATTTCATTTATATTTGTCATTGGGTAGCAACAGAGATCTGAATAAACTTCCCTCTGAATGACATGATAGCTTTTGGCTGACCTGCAAAAAAAATAGCCTAAAGTTTTATGCTTTGCCATTTGCTTTGTACATTTACAAGTATTGCAAGGGATAGAAGGAAAGTTTCTCCATTCCAGCTGATTAACAAAATGCTTAGAGCTAATACAGCAAATGCACCTTAAATAGTTCTGTGCACTGTCCCCTTTGTTATAACTTGCCTTTACTGGAAAATGATAATTTTCAAATAGAACCCAATATAATGGCTGTCCATGTTTTCACTTGGACCACTTTTGTATTATTGACATGTAATTAAATATAATTCTCACAGCTGTGGTAAGACTCCTCTGTTGCTTGGGCAGTTAATACATGTCCCTCTAGAGTGTGAGCATGGCTATGTAGAGGTTCATATTAGGCAATGTAAAAGTAGTGCACATGTGTTCAACAGCAATGAGAGACAGAACTGCATTAAGCAACAGATACTGATATGATTGACTCACACTTTTGTAAACACTAATATGGCTAAAGGATTGCGATACCTAAAAGTACATTATGTGGGAAACCTGACCATTCCAAAACAATGATTAAGTCAGACCTTGAAGTGTGTGTTTTCAGACACCTGCTGTTTAAAGTTTTCTGTGGCAGAAGCAGTTAATACACATTTGATTAGAGTGCAGTCATAGGTAGTGGTTTAAATCCATCTATTCTGTCCTTCTGTGGTTGTATATCAGATGAACTGGATTGTGTAGCAATGAGTTTATCAATTGATGTGATGTGTTTGAATCAATTTGGAGTTAATAGTTACACAACTGGGTCATTTTGATAAGTCAAACACATTTTGAGTGAGTCATGTTGCTTCCGTCACACCACTGAAGTCATCCATTCATATATGTTTTCTGACAACTGTAATTCGATTTCTTCCATTGCATCAAAATGTAATATATGGTCCTCTACCAGATATGAAAACCTGCATACAATCTAATGTAATTGTGGAAGACAGGCCTGATAGACAGGACTATTTTTACTCAAGAGATGCTGACATCCAAACAAACACTACTGTGAAAACTAACAGAGCTAAATGTTTTTAAGCCTATAAATACATTTTAGTCATGGCTTAACCATTGCAACCAGTTGCTGAAATAATCCCTTCAAGTGCATGCTCCGTGATACTTCAACTACTATTCTGTCTCTGGTGTCAGTGGTTGATATACAGAGAGCATGTGTCCAAGTCTGTCAAGGTTTAAATACTGAGTTTGTAACAGAGTGGTAGCACTTGGGATTGGTTTCTAAAAAGCCATTGATGGTTGCATTTTACTTACTATACACTATACACAGGACAAATTGTTTAATACCTTTAATGGAAGTCATGGGCATTCAAACACAATGCTCAGGTTATCCCTTCAAGTTTGTGTAGTCTGAAAAGCATCATATGACTTATTGGGTAGCATCTTCATTTACTGCATAGGTTAAGAGATGGTTTATCTACATTCCATACATTCTAATCCAGTGGTGTATACCTGTTATTATTATTTTTTTTTCTTTTACATTACAATGGTTACAGGCTAGAATGTTTGTCAGTTGGCAGAGGATTAAGGAGCTATTAACTAGCTGTTTCCTTTTGTCAAGTGTTCCGGGGTTTAATTCTGCCAGCCTCCATTGCCTAACTGTGTGAGTCTGAGGAAATCATTTAACCAGACAGTGGTCCTGGGCTGAGTTTAAGAAAGGTCCATGGAGATCAGTGCAGTACCCATGTAAACAAATACATATAAATAATCTTAGTTTCTTAAGGTTTTGGGATGGTTTGCTGAGGTTTGTCCAGTAATTGCTGTACTCCCTTATGAAAATGCCCAATCTAATGATATATTTAATTTTGTAAGGTTGAGCATAATGTACATTGACTTATCAATATTACAGAATACTTATCTTAATTTGTTGTTTTGTGACAAAAAAATGAAAAATTTCCTCCAGCAGCATGGCTCTGCTAATGGCTGCACAAGACAGGTAGTGGCAGATGCATAGAGGACATCTGCATTGTTATAGGACATTGTGCAAATGTATGCAACCTGTAGCAGTTTCTGCAATTCACTTACAGTCTGATTATCAGGCCTCAGAACAACACTGGGTATGAGTTATTTTCCAAAGTAACACACACCCTGTTGGGCATTATTGCTTCATTAAAAGCTGAATAAAATAATACAAATGGAGCTTCTTCTCCTGTCAGTTTCCCCCAAGAGTTAAACACTCCCTAACTGTGTTCAGTCTTGGATATTCTTCAAGGTTATGTGATACAAAATTATATACACATAGGAATAAAATAGATTGCTCTATCACACACAGCTCATGAGATATAAGGGTTATTTTATGTATTTCAAAAGTTCTGACCCACTGATATAATTACAGTGACCAGTAGAAAAGTATATGCACTTCAGAAGTCAGGTAACTCAACATTGCTCTATTATGGACAGCAACTAAAAACAGCACTGCAGTGGTACTGCCAAAATGTTCTATTTGAATATACAGTGATTTCAATACCTTTGTCTCAAAATTGTCCTCACTGAGATAAAACTAAGAACAATTGCCAGCTTTGTTCATGCATTTGTCATGAGCTGAAGCAATGGGACAGATATTAAAAATTTAAGGTTCCAATTATTAAAATCATAACACACTATGCTAATAGAAAAATGTGTGAATGTTCATGCTACAGCAGTAAAATATGAGTGCAGTATGCTTTTTCTTTGAATAACAGTGTGTTTCTAATTACATCTTAGAGGTGTGAAAAGTGCAAACACCTGCAATACTGATAACTGCTGTTCCTATTTCAGGCTCGGCACTAGTTATGTGCTCTTGTTAGCAAAACCTTTATAAGTCTTCAGCAAAGTGTCTTAACATGACAAAGTACAAACTAAGTGTTGAATTCTCTGTACATTAACATTCTTTTCTTAATATGGCAGATTGGTTTAATTATTCTTTTTGTAAATATTTCATAGAAGAGTTACATTTAACAGATTCTATATCGTGCCTTATACATTTTAATACTTTAAGGTAGCACAACAGATGTTGGAGTCTTGCTAAGCTTGTATTCACTTTTCTTTTATTTATATGTTAATGAGAATTTAATTACTTCATGAATACTTAAACAACCTGAGAATGCATGATATCATTAACTTGAACATGACAAGCACCTCAAGTGACCACATGGGAAGAATAAAATTACTTTTAGTTCACTTACAGACAGAAAGACAAATTCATTTCACCTCCTGCTATGATCTGCCTGACTTGTACAAATAAATAAATAAATAAAAAAGACCATAAAATCTAAAATTCAGTCTGATTTTAACATGACTAAGAGCACCAGAAAAAATGGATTGCAGTAAAATTGCAAAGTTCTACTATTTTGCTTGCTGTTTTGTTTAATACTATCTAAGCAAAATATCCCGTTTTCTCTAGGGATCCTCTCTTTCAAAAGATTTGTTATACAGTTAGCAAAAAGGATTTCTTTATATTAAGTCTTCAAGCAAATGTTGTTTAATTATACAGGTTGACTGTGTCTTACTGATGCCATATGGTGCAACAATTCATATGAATCAAGATACATACTTAACAATTCAATAGCTAGCAAACACCATTGCATCTTGCTGCACAAATGCTTTTGATATATAATGGTACTGCACATGTGAGCTGCAACACCTATGCCTAAGAATACCTAATTTATTTTCTCATATTTAAATGTCTCTTACAATGCAGCAATTTTCCATAAAAAGGTATACTTATGGAGTATGGCAGCTAAAAACTGTATATTTCTGCATGCAGTTCTAGTGTTATCATTCCATGTTTCAAAAGGAAATATGCCTTTTTAAACAGTTACTTATTTTGACAAATGCATTTCTTCTCATTTGCATGCAGATTTCGCAGAAAACAAACATTTGTCCTCTGTGCTACTGTCAGGCATACAAAATACAATGTTGAAATTTATAGGTTCTTCTCAATTAATTGCAGTAAATTCTGATTCTTTTTAAGTGCATTCCTAATCCATCAGATTGTCAGTATCCTATCTTGATATGACTTTGTACTATTTCTGGATGACTGCATTTGGAAAGGGTAAAAGTAATGTTTCTGAATATGACCTAGTCATACCCAATGAAACGAAAGAAAAACAATCACATGCTTATAACCTAAACAACTCCTCCATACATATTCTGCCCTATCTCTCCACACACATTATTATTGTCGTTTAACATTTATTTACTGAGATATTGCAAATGGGTCTGAGAAAGATGCCTTTTCTGTTGAAGTCTGGAGAAAAACCTCCAGAAAAAAAAAATACATCTGATGCTGACAATTTTCATTCTATCCTCAATTGATGGGTTTGGATCTGATCTTTGGATATGACTTAAAAAAAAAAAAAACTGATGCTGACAATTTTTATTATAGCCTCAACTGATGGGTTCAAATCCAATCTGGCCATTGCTAAAGCTCATGGCAACCAAAAAACTTTCGAGCTTCTCCCTTACCCATAATGCATCAACCCTAAGTTTCCTCATATCTTGTTTGCTGGCTTTCATGAAAGCCGTGGCTGACCATAGCTCTCGATCATTTTTCAGATAAGTATTATAATTATTCTTTAACTCTTCATATTTTCTAATTTGTCTTAAATTCTATAAAGTTTCCATCCCTTACCATATCTCAAACTATTGTACAGTTCATACTTCTTTAAAATACTATATTGTTAGTATTCCCTGTCCTCTATTGAACTATCTTACAGTACGTACTTCTTAAAATACTGTAGTTAGTATTTCCTTTTGACATTTGGTGTAGCCCCTTATTACCTTTGCTGGCATTTTTTTCTTCTTTTTCTTCCTTTCTGTCCTGATTAAAAAAAAAAAAACTGTTCTACTTAAATTTGCTGTTTTAACGTTTTTGGTTATGGTGGGAAAAGGCCCTGCTAGATTTAAAAACTATGTTAAGTGTGGGCACAAACTTCCAAAGTCTGTATTTACTGTCTGGTGCCATTACAACTTCAAGATGATAATTCCATATGCCATTGGTTCAACCTCAGGGCAGATGTAGAAAGAAAGAATAAGCTTATTTTGAAAAGCTTCCTTCATTCTGCTTTTGGAGAGGTTATATCTGAAGATCAGTCTCTCAAAAGTAAACAATCAAAAATTTCATCTCCAAAACAATTTTCATCACCCACACCAGTTTCAGAGACATCCAGGAAAAGAATCAAGATGGATCCGACCCGATTCTCAGATCTGCAAAAGAAAAAAATGGTTGACATGACTTCCTTGGATCTGACAAAAAAGGTATTGGATCAAACATCCTCCAGCCCTGCCACCTCAAGTCATATTTGTATAACCAGGACAAGATACTTGCCATCCATGGAGCCAGTGCCTTCACCTTTTTTGGAGTATCACTGACCCAGGTCCCCCTCTATTGTTATCATTCATTCTTCCAGTAGTTTGACAGAGAAGATGTGGAAAGAGTGGTGTGGAAGATTCTCTTGGCGCAAAGTCAGATAGGTGTTGTACTGGCTCCTACTCCTTAGGGTCAGGAGGTCTCTTCTTTGAACACACCAGCACTACAAGTTTCTCCTCTTATTCCATCATCTGTTTTAGACTCCCTGGATCTGAGGCTTCCGGTTCTATCTTTGAATCAGAAGCTTACTCTGAGTACTCCAGTTCAGTCAGATCTGGAGGGATCTCAGAGCTGAAGCTTCACTGTCGGATTTGAGGTGTTGGAGTTGACTCTGAAGTTATTAGAACCATCTCTGTGCCTCAGAGCCTCGGCATTGAATAGCTTGGCTCCGGCTTCCAACTCTGAGGGATTGCTTTTGGAAAAGGGGAGGATGGCAGTCCAAAAGCTTGTCTTCTTGGAGCTGAGGTATTCTCTTTCTCCAGAGCAGTCTGCCTTCAAGGTTGTGAAGAGGGTTACCCAGACAGAATGGACTGATCTAACCCCCTTGGATTTTCAACAGTCAACACTGATGTCTCTGTACTCACAGTCTCATCACTCTTTACTACAGGGGCAGCCAGTTTGAGACCCTCAAGTTTCCCAGCAGGGTATATCAGTTTCTTCCAATACCTGCCTGGACCATCCCACTGAGCAGGTCACCAGGAAGAAGAACTGTAAGGGGAAGCACTTGGACTCCCCAGAGGAGCTGGTCATGGAGGAATACGGACTTTGATGAAGGTGAAGAGTACCCAGAATCACCTCCTAAAGATGTGTCATTTGGAGATGTCCTTGAGATCCTAAAGCAGATAGGTGGTGGAATGTCCAGCAACCTTTTATCTGATGAGTCAGTATTCCTGGAGGCTTTTAGTTCTGGCCCATCTACCTCATGGGTTACTCCACCCAACAATGAGCTTACTGAGTTGGTCTCTCGGTGGGCATGGAAGGAAACTGCCACAGTCAAACCCATAACCAGAAGACTGGACAAGATTATGGCACCATCTTCTTGGAAAGAGTTCTGGGTTAAAGGGGTGCCCATTGATGTCATGGTGGCGGTCAACAAAAAGGAGCCTGCCAGACTTCCAATGCCCACCCCCCAACAGAGTCTCTAGGGTGATAGACAGGTTTGGGAAGAGTGTCTATACCTCAGCAACCTTTGGTTGAGATCGCTAAATTATTTGGCACACTTACTTGGTTGCAGAGGGATTTGATTAAGAAACTGTCAAATACCCTCTCAGGATCCATGTCTGCAGAGGGCCAATAATCCATGAATTCTCAGGTGGCTACCCTGCGATCTATTTCACATTTGTTCATGAGGCTCATTTCAAATGCAGCTAAAGGAACCTCAAGGCAGCCAGTTCAGGCATTTCCATCTGGAGACATGCCTGGATGCACTTATGTGATTTTGTGGTGTCCTTCAAGTCTTTGTTCATCAATGCTCCTTTTAATGGCACATTTTTGTTTGGCCCCAAAGTGAAGGACATATTATCCAGGTGTGAGAAAGATAGAAAGACACTATCTGCCATGGGCGTATGTTTTTTTGACCCTTCAAAGATTATTTTCTAGGAATCAATGAGGTGGTAGAAAGGTGTGGTTCAAGAAATTCTATAGTCCTTTCCAGGACACACATGGTGGAACTTCCCCCAGGGGCAGAGGGGGAACTGCAATGGTTGACACTGACCCAGTGGCAGAGGTGGCTCGCCAAACCAGGGGTACAGAAATGTTTTCTTTGACAGACCTTAGCAGCAGTCTAGAAAGGAGGCCCTGTTGCTCACATCTGGAGTCAAGCAGGGTTCATTTATCCCTACACCAGAGAGCTTGGCTAAACATAACAGAAGATACTTGGGTGCAGAGGATTATTTCCAGAAGTTATATAATACCCTTTTCCATTCCACCTCCAGTCTCAAGGAAAATCTCCAATGTTCTACCAAGTCAGAGGGAAGATGCAGCATTTCAAATATAAAGGCTGCTAAGAAAAAGAGTCATCCAAGAGGTCCTGCCAGACCAGATAGAAAACATGAGACTGGAGATCAGTTTTAGATTTCAGCAACCTGAACAAGTCAGTTTGATGCACCAAGTTTCATATTGTCACAGTTAAGTCCATTCTGCTCTTTCTGGGCAAGGATGACTGGATGTGCTTGATATACCTTCAGGATGTGTACTATCCCATAAAGATGAACAGACACTCCAGAAAGTACTTACACTTTCAGCTGGGAGATAGTCATTACCAGTTTAGAGTTCTGCCCTTGCTCTCACCACAGCCCGCAGGGTTTTCACCAAATGTATGGCAGTAGTAGCAGCTCACTTGAGACTGCAAGGATTCCACATGTTTCTATAGCTAGACTGGCTCATTACTGCCACAACCAGGCATCAATTAATAAGGTCAAGAAATCAAGTTCTCCAGATGTGCTCTCATCCGGGAATAACCATAAACTATGTCAAGTCTCAACTTGAACAACCTCAAAATTTGGAATTCATAGGACCACTGCTAAACACAAACTCAACAACAGCTTCACTGCTTCCCTTAAAGGATCATACTATAAGATCACAGATCAGAAAAATATTCTACAGTATTAAGATTTCCTGCTTGGTCCTTCAAGCTCTAGGATTAATGTCAGTGGCAATAATACTAGTACTTTTAGCCAGATTTTACATGAGAATTCTACAGTGGATGCTAGCAATACAGTGGTCTAACCCATATCAACTCTGACACTCAGATATGCAAGAGAGATCTCAGGTGGTGGATTCATTCAGAACAGGTTCTACCCATTCATTACCCCTCAGCTCAAAGTCATAGTGAACACAAATGTTTCCCAGTTGTAGGGGGGGGGAGCGGTTCTAGGGGAAACAGACCAAGGCAGTTGGTCCCCCAAAGATGCCAACTTGCATATTAATGTCCTAGAGATGAGAGTAGTGCTTTTAGTGTTGCAGGCCTTTCAAGATGCTGTCCCTTCAAGATGCTGTCCCTTCGGGGATGACTGCAATTCAAATGGACAATATGCCAGCAGTTTGTTACATCAACAAACAAGGAGGGACCATACCTTACCCTTTGTGTCAAGAAGCGCTCACAGTGTGGCAATGGGTGATCTCATCCAACCACTTTCTCATAGCAGAGCACCTTCCAGGGAAGTCCAGTACAATAGCAAACAAGCTGAGCAGGTACATTCTTCTACCTCAAAAGAGTGATCTCTCAACAAGAACATAGCAGAAATGATTTATTGTCAATGGGAACACCCTTGCTGCCATTTTTTGCTTCTCCCTTAAACAACAAATGCAGCAGTTACTTTGCCATAATCTCCCACAGGGGGAATCATCAAAATATGCTCTACTCTATGACTGCCCCCCAGTCTACTTTATGCCTATCCACCCATCCCATTAATTCTAAAATTCCTACAGAAAACTGCCATTCTGAAGAGCAAGGTCATCCTCATTGCACCTTACTGGCCTCGGCATATTCAGTTCCCCTTCCTATGGCCTCACTTAGTTCACCAATCTTGCATTTTGGATCCAACTCCAGACCTCCTGTCTCACCCAACAGGCATGATACATCCAGACATGTCAAACCTCAGGCTGATGGCCTGGCTTCTCCAGTTCCATCAATAGCCAGACAACCTATGTTCTCCTCCCCTGTCTGACATATACTTTTATCTTCAACCTTCAACATGTGTTAGAAAAATATGTATTAATGTATATGTTTAGTGCTTATTAAGAAATAAGAAAGATATAGTGCATTTTATTCTATTAATGTTATGACAAGAAAAATGAATTCATTTGGAACTGCAGAAGCTTTTGGAAACTGCAGTGTGCCTTTTTGCAAGTTGGCCTCTGACCCCAGTAGCTGCTAGCTCAGCAAGAATTAATGTTTTTGCTTCTCACAAGTGATTATCTGCTGGGTCAGGAAATTAAATGTGTGAAATAATGAGAATTGTCTGCTCTTTCCTGCTTGAGCAATCGACCTTGTATATGTTGCTAGATAACGCACCGGCTGCAAGGAAGAAGTGATAACATGTAACAAGAGAAATGTATTGAGAACTGTATCTACTATTATGTTCGAATTAATTTAGAACCTTGAGTGGAAACTTTTGTAAAAGGGTATTGTAACTAACCAGGTGGCTAGCAAGGCCATGTTGTTTACCAGAAAAACTTTTTAAGCAAAATGTAGTATCAGCATTTTAGATGAATAGAATATTGTAAGCTAAAGTGATGTAAAACCCCTTGTGACTGACTACATCAGCCTGGTGGGTTAATACGACAGACTTTCTACCTCAGCCATTCCTCATCATGAAGGATTCATCCCCAGATCAAGGGAGGTCATTGTACCTCTGTATTCCTCTCATCAGGGCCCTGATTCGAATATAATGCTCCATTTGGGATGTATCTCACCCGGCACATGCAGCAAGAAAGAAGAAGACCCAACTACCCAAACACCAGGAGGTCTAAGAAAACAAACATGCCTTCCTAAGCTTGATAAAAAACACCAGCCCTCTGTAGCAGCAGCATTCAGTAGCATAAGTGATTTGTGCCTAACATACAGGGCCATGTCAACCAGGAATTGATGGAGGACATGCCCATCTCAAAAAATCAAATTCAGATAGCCTAGTACACTACTATGAAACTAATACTAGTGAGAAATACTATAAAAGTTGTGTTCTTCCTGTTTCATTCAGACAAAATTCTTTACTTGTACGTTTTTTGCCTCCTGGTGTACACTAGTAAAGAACCTGAACCTGAACCTCCTGGGTATTGATCTTTTTATTACAGTATTTTTCATTTAACAGATTGGTCCTTCGGACCAGAATCCCTCAGAAGTTGCGGATCAGAGCGTAGCAGTGGTCGAAGTCTGCATGCAGGAGAAGATACCGAAATGGGTCTTCTTGAGTGAAAAGACCTCCGACTGAACTGTCGTTTAAAGAGGCTGGCCACTTTCTGATCTGTGGCTGCAGAGCAGATCTCCACTTCGAACCGTGACTGCTCAATACCAGAGGCTCACGTAGGGAGACTTTTTGCCTTTTTTCTGTTTTAGATCAGGGACTAGGTTACAGTAAATATTGTTTTTTGTCAGATTTGTCATACAGATCAGGGACAAGAAAAAATTACTGTTTATTTGGTCATAGTTCAGGGTAACAGAATAAGGTAGGCAGTTATTCTAGAAAAACTGTGAAAGGAACTGAAGTTGTGGTACCATGTGGTAAAAGGGTTACGTAACATTTATTAACATGGGAAATCAGTGCACTAAAACATCGCGAGACCTGCCCCTAACCGAAGACGCAAAATATATGCAACTACAATGTGCAGATAATGTTAGATATTATGCAAAATGGGTTAACAAATATGAATTTGATGGGGAATTAGACAAATCTTCGCTTGTTAAACTTCTTAAACAGCTTAAAAGTGATACAAAAGGTCAGGCAAGAAAACAATGACAATTAGGCATTCCTCAGGCACACAGGTGGATTGAGGAAGCAAACCGTAGGGAACAAAAGAGTAATAATTCAAAGGCATTGTTTTTAGACAAAGAAGATAATAATATAGTAGTAGCAACAGCTCCTCCTCCCCCCACTCCCTTTTTCAAGATATGAAGCAGGTGGAAAAGCTGGTCCACCTCCGCGGTATCCTGATGTCTCAGTGAAACCAAAATAGTTTGTTAGAGATCCCATTGAAACTAGGTCCCGAACACGTAAAACACAGGGGGACATAGAATCATATCAAATGGAGAGAAATTTACAAGCTAAGAGTGAGGAAGAAATATGTCCACTTATAGAGGTACCAAATCCTCAGGCAGGACAGGATGGACAGGACCCAACCCTCTTCGTATATAGGCCATGGACACCGGAGGATATCCGGAAGGCTACTGAGGGAATTCCCCATCCCAAAGTTAATTTTACAAAATTCCTAGAAGATTTACAAGGCATGAGGTTAGGTTACCACTTAAATGGGGAAGAAGTAGAAAACGTAGTTAGACAAATTGTAGGTCCAGATTTGCACATGATTAGTGGCACCTGAAATCCTCGTAATGCAGAATTTAAGCCACTCCCACATAGTGACGCAGAACTTGACAATAGAGTAAAAGGCCTTACAGACCGAATCTCTGAGAAGTGGAAACCTAGAGCAGACTGGGATTGTATTAATCAATGCATACAGCAAGAAAATGAATCAGTAGATGGGTACTATGCCAGATTATTAGAATGTTTTAATAACCATAGCAGTATGACAGTTCCCGAAAATCAGACAAATGATTCCCCGTATGAACAACAATTGAAAAATGCATTTTTAAAAGGTTGTATTGCACCTATTAGTAGCTTCATTACGAAGCATATGATAGATCATCGAACAAGTAGGTTACAAGCCTTACTTGAATATGCTAGACATGCTGAAAGACATTTTAATAGCAAAAGAAAAGAAAGCGCAAGTCTTCACTGCTGAAGACGGAGCTGAAGTTTATGTATTACAGTCTGGTAAAAGGGTAAGAAAAATGCACAGGAAATAAACAGTCTGACAAACGGTCAGAGGACTTTGAAGAAAGGAAAAAGGTGAATGCTTTAAGTGCGGGAAGAAAGGACATCTAGCTAGGGATTGCAAACAAAATAAGAAGGTAACCACAGAGGATAAGGGAGATGAGGACTGACTATATGATGGTGAAGATACACCATACGAGAGTCAGAAATCATCGGGAAAAGACAATAAAGAGAGGACAAATGTAAATGTGATAGAAGGAGTAGAGGAAGTGCAAGTAGACATGGAAGATGAAGAAAATGAGGTTTTAGATTTAGCATTATTGAGCCTAGAGCTCTACCTAGCAGACACAAAACTGGAAGTTACACTTCTGGTGGAGGGGAAGGAAGTTAAATTCCTGTGTGATTCAGGAGCATCACGGACTCTGATACACCCCTCCAAGTTACAGGAACATTCAGAATCACCTGATTATATATTAGTGAAAGCTGCAAATGGACAGCTATACCGGGAACCACTTTCCCATGATATAGCAATAACTGACCCTGTTTCAGGGATGACTCAAAGGAGTAAAATTGTTGTTTCTGCAAAATGTCCAGTGAACCTATTAGGTAGGGACCTTATGCAGATATTTGGCATAGCAGTAGTTCCGACTATGCAGGGTATGGAGGCACAGCGACAAATGGATACTTTTGTGGTGCGATCGGAGGGTGAGACTTTTTACTGGTACAGCCAGGACTTAGTTACGACTGGTCCAGGGGCAGTGACCGAGGAACTGATGAACATAGCCATCAGTAAATCCCCCTCCCTTGACACTGACAGACAGCATTTGTTGCATTGCACTCTGTATTACTGTAGCACACCAGGACCTGATAAGGAATATGAGCAAGAATTGTTCAGAAATCGTGCAAACAGATTAGTGTTACGTAATCTGTACTGGGATACTGAGGGAAACAGTGTTGTTAGCTGTTCATTACCTCAAGAATTCCTTGCACTATACAAATCTAATCGATTACCACATGTCAGTTTAACTAAGAACAAAAATGTAAAATGGGCAGACCTAGGAGAAAAGGTAACGAGATGGGAGAAACAAACTGATTTAGAATTATCAGAGCAGGGAATACAGAAAGAAAAACTGAATAGGTTAACACAGGCTCACCCAGCTGTACACTTGCAGTCTAGCGAGGACAGCTGATTAGCATTCTTATTAGAAGAAGAGGAGAAAGCCTTATGTAACATGCCAAAGATTCTTTGGTCAACAGGCAAGTCAGATGTGGGACTTATTCGAACAACAGGACCAGTTACTATTACACCGAAGTCAGCATTCAGACCACAGAAGAGACAATATCCTTTGAGAAAGGATGCAGAGATAGGAATCAAACCTATAATAGCAGCATTACTTAGAGAAGGAGTACTGGTAGAATCTCCTGATTCACCATGTAATACACCCCTATTTCCTGTTAAAAAGGCAAACAGGGAATGGTGTATGTTTCAGGACTTACAGGCTGTAAATAATGCAGTAATACCTAGAGCACCTACGGTGCCAGATCCACACACTTTGTTAAATGATTTGAAACCTCATCAGAAACATTTCTCTGTGGTAGATATCAGCAATGCCTTCTTTTCAATACCTATACATCCTGATAGCCAATATTGGTTTGCATTTACATTTCAGGGAAAAGGTACACCTATACTCGACTACCACAGGGATATTGTGAGAGTCCAACAATATTCACAAGAAATGGCTAGTAATTTGGCGGGATTCACCCACCGGGTAGTCAAATTCTACTTTATGTAGATGACATCTTGCTAGCAGCCCCCACCCAGCAGCAATGCAGGGAGGATACCATAGCACTGTTACAATTCTTAGCAACACAGGGACACAAAGTAAACAAAAGCAAACTACAACTTTGGAGAAAACAAGTTAGATACCTAGGATATGTAATATCCAAAGAAGGTAGAATACTAGATGAGGATAGAAAAACAGCGATTTTACAAGCACCCAAACCAGCGACCAAGAAGGAAATGATGTCCTTCCTGGGAACAACTAACTTCTGCCGGAGTTGGATACCAAACTATGCTTTGGAATCTGCTCCACTGATCGACCTCATATACAAAAAGCTGATGGCAGCACAGGATTTATTACAATGGACACCTAAAGCAGAAATAGCTTACTGCAGGTTGAAGCAATTGATAGCTTCTTCATTAGTCTTAGGACTACCAAACTATCAAACATTTCTTTCAAACTGTAGACTGTAAGCAAGGATATATGACATCAGTGTTGACACAACAACATGGGGATAAGCAAGGCCCCATAGCTTACTATTCATCACAGTTAGACCCAGTGGCACGATCCTTGCCCCACTGTGTGCAAGCAGTGGTTGCAGCTGCAATGGCAGTACAGGCTTCAGCCTCAGTGGTGTTATTCCACCCTCTCACACTCAGAGTGCCTCATGCTGTTGCGATAATTTTACTGCAAGAAAAGGTAGCTTATCTTTCTCCTGCTAGACACCTTTCCTGGATGACTATACTGTTCAGCCAACCTCATATGACAATTGAATGATGCATGACATTAAATCCATCAACTTTGCTCCCAACTCCTGTGGATGGCACACCACACAGTTGCCTGCAGGAAATTGAGCAGAAAACATTACCCAGACAGGATCTCACGGATATTCCCTTGGGTAAGGCCAAGGTGACATATTAAGTGGACGGCTCATGCAGAAGGGGCCCTACAGGGAAAAATCTAGTGGGGTATGCAATAGTTACAGACACTGAAACCTTAGAAGCCCAATCCTTACCACATAACTTGTCTGCACAAGCAGCAGAATTGATTGCCTTAACACGAACTTGTACCTTAGCAAAAGACAAATGTGTAAACATATATACTGACAGTCAGTATGCTTTTTCTACTGTACATGTTTTTGCACAGCAGTGGAAAAATAGAGGGATGATAACATCTAGTGGTAAACCAATTAATCATGCACAATTTATTTTAGAATTGTTAGAATCTATTTAGTTACCTACTAAAGTAGCTATTTGCAAATGCGTAGCTTATACGAAACAGCAGGACAGAATTTCAAAAGGTAATGCGAGAGCTGATGCAGCTGCGAAGCAAGCAGCTTCAGACTCAGAAACTTTACTTTTAGATGAGGAATTACAACCCTCTGAAATTTTAGACCTAGAAATGTTAAAACAATGCAGACACTTACTACAAAAGCAGAGAAACAAAAATGGGAAAAACGAGGAGCAATCCTTGAAAACGGGCTGTACATCTCCAAAGAGAAAAAAACAATTTTGCCGTCTAATTTGTTTAGATATGCAGCTTTGTTGAGCCATGGGCAGTGCCATGTCTCAACAGGGGGGATGGTACAGTTAGTAAACCGAATATTCCAAACATATGGATTCACAAATTACACAAAAAAATTTTGTGCAGCATGTCATATTTGTAACAAACATCATGCACAAGGGGCATTTAAACCTAAACAAGGAAGTTTTCCTACACCACCATATCCATTCCATACTATTTGTATGGATTTTATAGAACTGAACAAATGCGATAACAAAAAGTACTGCCTTGTCATTGTAGATATGTTTTCTAGATGGGTGGAAGATTTTCCAACCAAGAATCCGGATGCAACAACAGTGGCAAAAGCCTTCATAAAGGAGATTATTCCTAGATTTGGCATACCGGAAAGAATTTATAGTGACAATGGTACACATGAATCAAACCATACAACAGTTGGGACGATTCTTTGGGATTTCCCTTAAGAACCATTGTGCTTATCACCCTCAGTCTGCAGGACTGGTGGAGAGGCACAATGGAGTCCTCAAGACAAACTTAGAAAGTTAGTCAATGAAACCCAAAAGAACTGGGTGCACTGTCTGCCTCTGGCGCTGCTGAGTATGTGAACAGTTCCAAATGCAAAGGGTTTAACTCCTTTTGAAATGGTATTTGGGAGGACATATTATGTACCTCAGTGGAAAGCTCTCATGCCTGCAGACCAGGAGGCTGATAGTTCACTAGCTAGTTATATGAGGAAACTGTTAACAAATAAATCTCTCTTGCAGTTTAACTCTTTTTCAGATAAAGAACAGACCAGACCATTGGAAGTGATTCTAGCCCCAGGGTCCTGGATCTGGGTGATGGTAACAAAGAGGAAGAATTGGGCAAGCCCGAAGTGGGAAGGACCATACCAGGTACTGCTGGCCATGCCTACTGCAGTCGAAATCACAGAAAGGTCATCTTGGATCCATTTGATGCACTGTAAACTGTTAAAGAACTTTCAACTTGATAAGAACATTGTAACTGTTACTTAACAAGAACAAAATGGCCAAGGATAGAAATACAGACCAACCTCAGAAATGTTGCATAATCATCTTATTGAGTGTACACTTATTAACTGTACTTGTGATGATTTTCTTTTTGTTGTGGTTCTTCCGTTCTTCAACCACACAAGTAAAGTTGGATAAACGTGATGAATCACCCATAGACTGGCATCCGAACTTTAACACATACCTAGCAATTAAACGTGCATATGCTGAGACTTTGAACATTTCAAACTGCTGGGTTTGTACAGCTATACCAACAGCATATGGAGGACTACTAATGTCCGCTGTTCTTTAGGGATCAATGAGACTTGGGAAAATTTACTTTTTGACACAGGAACTGTGAGATCACAGGATAAAATAGCATTGTATTTACCTGTTACACAAAAAGGGATTGTGTGTTTTTTCAAGAATGATACTCTCCAGGTGGGCTGGAGTAACTGTAACATAACAATATAAATGTTATATTAAGACTAAAAGTGGGGTACTGTTTGCAATACTAACTATGATTCATACTTGAACTCAATGAAAACAACGTTGAATGAGATACAAAGAAATCCTGTTTTGATTAAACAATTGTCAATCATAGATAAGAAAATGTTTCATGCAGGGTTGGTGCATATTAGCACTAAAGTTGAAAACTGTTATTTTGTGTGTGGGAAAAAGGCATACAAATGGCTACCTGAGAATTGGTCCGGCAGTTGTTTTTTGGGCTACCTGGTTCCGGCCATACGACACACTGCGGAATTACCTCTGGGTAAAATATGGAACGTGAGAGATGTTTCCAAGAAAACCAAAGATCCAATCGAGAAACCTGTGAATCCAGTAGGGCAAGTTGAAGCAGGTTGGAAAGACCATAATTCTGTGAAGGACATAATTCCGTGAAGGACAAAGACAAATTGACTCATATGGACTTGAGTGACAGTGTTATATCTTGGGCAGGTATACTCCCAGTGTATGGTGCAGTCAAATCGATTTGGGAGCTGAGAAAACTGTCGAAACTTCTCGAAGTAATGAGTAATGCAACTTTTTCTGCTCTTGAATTAGTGACTGATGAACTGAATGCCATGAGAACTGTTGTGTTGCAAAATCGGATGGCTCTTGACTTCACCCTAGCGGCGAGAGGTGGTACATGCACGCTTATCAAAGAAGAATGCTATGCATATATTCCAGATAATAAGCATGAAATTAATAACCATCTGGAGGTGATTCAGCAGGTGTCGGCCATGACCAAACCAGGCCCAAACCCTCTGAGGAATTTTTCCAGAATCTGTTTGGGGGGTGGGATTCCATCTAATGAATATTCTGATTGCCATTTGTGTGGGTTTACTCCTATTAGGAGCATGTGTTTGTTGTGAAATCCCCTGCATGAAAAGATTAATTAAAGATTTTATAGATATGTCTGTCTCTGAAACCTTGTATCAAGACTCTGAACTTGAGGAATCGGTTCCAAATGAAATTCTCCTTGAAGTCTAAACTGAATGACTCTCTTAACTGCAAATCCTAAGTGGAAGAGGTTAGGAGAAGAAATAAGACTGTTTTCACTTCGGAGAATAGAATAAAAAGTATTAACAGGGGGAAAATGTTAGAAAATATGTATTAATGTATATGTTTAGTGCTTATTAAGAAATAAGAAAGATATAATGCATTTTATTATATTAATGTTATGACAAGAAAAATGAATTCATATGAAACTGCAAGAAGATTTTGGAAACTGCAGTGTGCCTTTTTGCAAGTTGGCCTCTGACCCCAGCAGCTGCTAGCTCAGCAAGAATTAATGTTTATGCTTCTCACAAGTGATTATCTGCTGGGTCAGGAAATTAAATGTGTGAAATAATGAGAATCTTCTGCTCTTTCCTGCTTGAGCAATCAACCTTGTATATGTTGCTAGATAACACACCGGCTGCAAGGAAGAAGTGATAACATGTAACAAGAGAAATGTATTGAGAACTGTATCTACTATTATGTTCAAATTAATTTAGAACCTTGAGTGGAAACTTTTGTAAAAGGGTATTGTAACTAACCAGGTGGCTAGCAAGTTCACGTTGTTTACCAGAAAAACTTTTTAAGCAAAATGTAGTATCAGCATTTTAGATGAATAGAATATTGTAAGCTAAAGTGATGTAAAACCCCTTGTGACTGACTACATCAGCCTGGTGGGTTAATACTAGTGAGAAATACTATAAAAGTTGTGTTCTTCCTGTTTCATTCAGACAAAATTCTGTACTTGTACATTTTTTGCCTCCTGGTGTACACTAGTAAAGAACCTGAACCTCCTGTGTATTGATCTTTTTATTACAGTATTTTTCATTTAACAACATGTAAACTCTATTCTAGTAAATGGAAAAGATTTGTGTACTAGGCACATCAGAATCAGGTTGAATCTTTTTTAGCTCTGATACATAACATCCTTGAGTTTTTGGTCCTACTTTTAAAACAAGAAGCTAGTTTCTCATCCATTAAAATTCAATTAGCAGCAATATTAAACTTTCACAATAGATTTGAGGGTTCCTCAGTAGACTCTCATAAGTTGATTTGAGGGTTCATCAGTAGCCTGTCATAAGTTGTGCAGAGCATTCATGCGAGGCACTCTACTTTTAAGATCCACTTTTAAGGACTCTACTCCCCCATGGGACCTCAATCTGGTACTGCAGGCACTTATACATTCCTCCATTGAACCAGCGGCTAATGTGACCTTAAATATCTTTCTTGGAAAGCGTTTTCTTTTTTTTAGTAACCGTTACATCTGCTAGACGAATTATCAGCATTGTCTTCAAACCTCCATGTTTAATTTTTCACAAGGCTAGAGTTACATTACAAAGTAATGCATCATTTCTTCCCAAAGTGGCGTTAGAATCCAGTATCAATCAGTCTATTAATTTGCCAGTATTCTTCGCCAAATTTGCTACCAAAGATGAATACTTGTTACATTTATTGGATGTTTACAGACAATTACATTTTTACCTGCATAGGACTAAAGACTTAAAAAACAGATTAGTTGTCTATTTCCTTTGCAGACTTGAAATCGGATAAGCCAGTTGCCAAAGTAACTTTAGCCAGATTGCTAACTGATTGTATTGCATTTATAAAAATTAGGTACTACCTTACTACAAGTGGTGCAAGCTCATTCAACTAGATCCATGATGATGTCTTTAGTTTTCCTATCCAGAGTGTTCATGGAAGACATATGCACAGCAGCTACTCCCATACCTTCATTACTAATTATAAATTGGATCTGGTCTCCAGAGGCTGAGCATCATTTGGTTCAACTTTGCTCAGGAACATCTTTTTGTTGAATCTACTCAGGAATTTAGGTAGTTGGGGACTCTTCCCATCAGTTGAGGATAGAATGAAAATTGCCAACATCAGATAAAGAAGTTACATACTTACCATAATGCTTCATCTGTGTTGTCCATTTTCATTGTTCCTCAGCTTTCTGCCCACCAACTCCCATCCTTTCTATTTATAAACTTCTGGAAGACTGATTTTTTTAAGGAACATCACTGTCTTTTATATTGAGCTCTAGATAGAGTCTTTTTCTGTATTGAGTGGATTCAATTTTACACCTCCTTTATCTACGCATAGTAAATATTTCCTTTCTGGTAAAAATCAGCAAACAAGATCTGAGGGAACTTAGGGTTGATGCATTATGGGTAAGGGAAAAGCTCGAGAGTTTTTTGGTTGCCACAAGCTTTAGCAATGGCCGAGTTGTATCTAAGGATCAGATCCAAACCCATCAGCTGAGGAAGAATGAAAATGGACAACACAGATGGAATGTTTATGATAAGTACATAACTTCTTTTTAAACAATAGACTTTGGTTACAAAAATGTACAAAACACAGTTTATAAACGCACTATAAAATAGATTAAACAATACACTCAGGTTACAAAATCTGCAAAGCACATTGCATGTAGAGTTGTATGACATTATTTAAAAGGCATTTATGCAAGTGTAAGATAACTGTTGTGCATAGTAAGAATAGCAGTACTGAGGAGTGAGTGATGTATAGAATGTGTAGTTCATGTTTACACAACAATAAGATAGCAGACAGATGCAAAAATAGCAATTGTGAGAAGGTAATAATTTACTGTATATTCTTTATGTAATTTTGCTAGATTAACCTCTCTCCCCTTTCTCTGTCCATGACCCTCATAAACACTATCTCCCATTCCCACTCTCCACCAGTTCCTTACCTTAATAACTCCCACCTATCTGTATTATACTTTGCTCCCAGGTATATCTGTCCTCTGCTGTCCACCTTATCATCCAGTTAGTCACCATATCCCAAAGTAACTTACAATAAGCTTGTAAATTGAATTGTGTATACCTTAATATTAGACTCCTGCTTTGTTAGACAGACTTCTATTTTCTTATGTTTTGCATTTTGAATATTGTATTTGATAGACTCTCACTATGTTTGCTTGACTTCTACAGTGATGTTTTAATGTTTCTAAATGCTTAATATTGTTCATCTGTACTACAAATTACTGCATTTTTTTTACTATTACTGTTTTCCTGGGATGAGCCTGAAAGTAGTCCATCTGGATCAGTTCTGTAACCTAATCAACAAATGATTCAGTAAATGGTAAATAAAACACAAAATAAAATAAATAAAATAAGGTAGTTCCATCTTGAAGGAAAAAGCGCAGCCATTGTACATTTCACCAAGGAATAAAACAGTTCCATTTAGCCAGTGCTTTAAAAAAATAAAACCTGTGAATTTATAGTATGCTGCAATATTGGCAATGGCCATCTTTTAATGTTCAGTTCAGAAGGCCTTAGCTGACCTCTGAGGTATGTCTCCTTACTTTCTAATTTTAAATATAGAAATTGAGACATAGTTATGTTCAACAGTGCATCTGTCAATGACCTTATATTATTGTTTGTCACTCACATGAAGTCCAAAGAAATAACGTGTTTATTCCCACACACCTATCTTCTGTCACATGAAACAAGTCAAGAAGATGAGTATTTTAAAGTGTTGGGTAGCTCCTCGTTCCACTCTAATATTGTCACCAGACATATGATTCCTTAAGACTTAGACAAAACATAGGCATCACCAAGCTCTAAAATGTAGAAAGCTTTGACGTGCATAGAAGAAGAACATGTAATATCACAAGCAGGTGTTTTAAGTGATATGTAATCGTTTTACATTTGCCCACAGCACTCATTTTAATAGTTAGGAACTGATGATAAAATTAGAGTGATATGATACAAAACAATGTAACAAAAATGTATTATGTGTAAATGACAGTACACTAGTTTTCTTCTAAGGGTATTTCAACTAAGAATGGAGATATAAATGTTTTTTTTTTGTCTTGCAATGATGTAAACCAGAGTCACTCTTGCTACTACATACCTACTCTCCTTTCTGTTATATGGTTGTTCCACCTTGAATAACCTTCAGACCACCCTAAAATCTAAACTAGAACAATGTTACAACAAGGTATCTAGATTTGCAGCTCAAATAAGTCACAGAACACATCACTGTTCTTCACTAAAAACTCTAAATTGTTTAGTATTCTGACCAACAAAATAATGCTTAACTTCTCTTAAAAATACAAAATTATATTTAATCCCACTTCATGCCCAACAACAGGTACATTTCTCCACCACTACCTTTGCTTTTCTTGCAGTAGTCTACTTGACATTTATAATTATGCTTTACAAAAACTGAGGTCAAAGTCTGTACTCACACTGCAGCAAAAGGTTGACTACAATCCCTGTATCAGTCAGGGTAATAACACTGCCCTCGTGTACTTAAGCTGCAACTAAAAGAATTCCTCTTCGATTCCTGGCTTTGTAATTGCTGCTCTCCTGGCTAAAATTCCAGCTCCTTTTCCTTTCCTCTAATACCTATATATACCCCATCTTTCATTTTCCTTTCCTCTAATACCTATATATACCCCATCTTTCATTTTCCTTGTTTTTATTTCTCTTACTCTTACTGTTATTTCCCTTACTCTTATTCTTCCTTTTACTCATTATTTCTTCTGCTTCCTATTACAAATGCATTTATTACATATAACAAACGCATTTCTCATTCTCCATGTTCAACTTCTCTTCCCTATCCATTGTTTGAAATTTCCACTTTGACATTTGCTGAATGAGTGAGTAATAAACCATCTCACTTATGACATGTCAACACATTTCAATGTTATATGATGTTGTATTTATCTTGTTTTGATGATGCTATGTGTGTGTTATTCTTCTTCTTTTCAGCTTTTCCCAGTTAGGGTTCGCCACAGCGGAACTCCTGTCTGCTAATGATTAGCAGTAGGTTTTCACGGTGCCGAGGTGCCAACCCGATGCCCAACCTTTAACAAAAGGCACACCCATTCATGCATGTCTTTCGAACGCAACTCTACATGTCATATATGCAGTAATTTATGCATTTACAGTATATTGTAGCATGATGTCAGTTTTCACCTATGTATATATATTTCCTGTTCTTCTATTTGTGGAGCTTTTCCCCACCGGGCCTTCACTGAAAATTATGCAGTCACACTTTCCCAGTAAACAAATGTCAATGAATAAATAGTAAATGAAAGTTTGTGTTAAGCTGAAATTAACTACTTTACAGGAGAGTGATCGAAAGATTCACAATTCTGCACATTTTAGAGATACCTTTTGCAGATATTTTTTTTTTTCACAAGGGCATATCAGAAGTACAAGAAATGCCCATCTCCACAAACATGTAGATTTTTCTTTTCTACACATCTGTTTATAAATCAAATTTAAATGCAGAAACCCATTTTTATAGTGTGTGTACTGTTTGTGAGCCAGTTGGCAATCCATCTTACAATGCAGGAGTTTACATTCAGTTTGCTAAGTTTATCAGTAATGCCTGAATATGGGATTGTGTCAAAAGCCTTTGCTAGGTCAAGCTATGCTCTGTGCACTGATTTGCCCTTGTCAATGGCCTTGATCACATTTTCAAAGAAATCCACCAGATTTATTTAACAGACAGGATCTGCCTTTCACAAAGCCAAATTGGGTAGGATCCAGGGTTCGGAGGTCACCTATGTCTTTATTTATGAGGTCCATTATGATATGTTCCATGGCCTTACAGATGAGGCTGGTCAGTCTTATGGGTCTGTTGCTAGGCCACCCTTTGTGGAGTGGAATAACTGTTGCTGTTCTCCATTCTGCAGGAACAAAGCTTGTGGTTATGCTATGATTGAAAAAGGCTACTTAGTGGTGATGCTAGTTCATGTTTTAGCCTGTTTAGAAGACAGCATGGGGTGTTGTCTGGTCCCATTGAGGTTGTATTTTTTGCCTTGGACACCAAACCTAACCACTTGCAGGTTTGCTATCTTTGTGGTATGAGTGTGTGTATACCATTGGCCACTAGTTCTGCACATGCTTTGGTCCTACCCTTTAGGTTACATACATAGCTGTAGAAGGCCATATGTTTATGCTTGGTTGTACTTGCTAAGTTTCTCTCAAAGGAGCCCTCAGAGGATTTCACAAGTTGTCCTATTTCCTGTTGAGGCTGAGGAGGGTGCTTTTCCATTGTTGAGACCTTGCCTTTGTTTTCTGGGACAGCAAATTTTTACATTTATTGTAAAGTTTGTTGATGCTGGCTGCCACCATGGGAGCTTGTTTTTACTTGGGACACTGGCTTTGATTCTTTCTGGTATAGCTGAGTTTACACACTTATGCAAGTGATTGTATAGAACTTTAGTGTATGCTTTGGTGTAGTAACCACTTCCAACTTGGGGTGGGGTTTGGAATGCATTTATACATTCACCTAGGAGGGTATAGTTTGCCCTGGTGAAGTTTTTTAGTCTGATTTCACCCTTTGTGAGTTTTGGTGCTAGTGCCAGTTGAAAGGTGTCTGATTTTTGGTCAGTTTTAACTAATGAAAGTCCGACAGTTGCGGCACTGCATCTGTTTGAAATGTTGGTGAGGAACAGATCCAGAATATTTGTTCCCCTTGTCAGGGTATGGACAATTTGTTCCAGGGCATTTGAATTAGCAAAGTCAAGGAACTTTTGCACTATTGAGTTAGGGGTAGTGTAGGTTTCCCAGTTGATGGTGGGTAATTGAAATACTCTGTAACCAGTGTGCCCAGTAAAATTTGGATTGTCTCCAGTATGGTCAAGTATGCTTTGTGGGGATTGTGACCCATAGAGGGGCCTCTATAACTAGCTAGGACTTGAATGGGAGTCTTGCCCACTGTAACCTGGACCTGGAGTAACTAAATGGAGTAATCCAGTCTAACTAGACAGGAGGTGAATTCAACTCTAATATAGATTGAAACACTACCTGCTTTAGTTTTCACACATTCATTTTGTGGTCTAAAGGTGTGGAAGGGATTGTAGCCTTGCAAGGCCAAGGTATTCTCTGAGGTCTTGAATCGGGTTTCTGTGACTGCACAGATATCTGGGGAGTGCAGTTTTTGGTTTAATCTCCTAGCATTTAGTAACATGACCCTTATTTTGTTCTGACTGGTTAATTTCATGTCAGTAGTGTTGTTTTTGAGACCTTGCCTAAAAAGGCACTATGGGGGAGGCAAGAGCCTTTGCCAGCAGCCAAAATCTTGAGGTGCCAGGTACAAACTGTCTCTGCCAAAGCAGTGAGCTTTGTTGACCATGGATTCCCAGGCTGACAGGAACTGGATCCCCTTTGAAAGGCACCGAAAACTGAGCTAATTATTGAAATCAATCATTTTTTGTTTATAGTGTGTCATCATTCTAGATCAGGGTAGTATGGTGCTCAGGGCTAGGGACATACTTGCCTGGAATACATACTCAGACAGCTCAACCATGTTTCTCTTCATATAGTCCAGTGAGGAACATCTCGGGTCATTCACACCAACATGAACTATGATAGAGTTATAACAGTACTTGTTGCTGAGAGACCTGAGTGCATACTTGATCTGATGAATCCTGCCACCAGAAAGGCAGCTGACAGTGGCTTTCTCCTTGTCCAGCCTGGTGAGTGGGACATCTGTATGTCTCACTATTGAGTCTCCAATGATAAACAAATATATATATATATTTCTGAGTGTTATGCCTTACTGTCTTAATGGGTGAGACACTGGTGTTGCTATGTGTCATAGGTGCTGTTGGGACTGTGTTAGTTGTAGCAGTCTTGTGTTTTGGAGGTCTCTGATGCTTTGGTAAATTTATTGAGAGATTGAAACAATATTAATGAACTTTAATAGTACCTTGACTTAGGAATGGGATGCACTGCTGTTATTTTCTACAAGGGATTTGCTTAGGACTAATACCATCATTTGTTAGTTTATTTCCTTCTAAGCATTCTCCTAATCTATGGAATAAGATACAGGAACCCAGACCATGTTTTGTATGAATGAGTATGAGTTGTAGTTGTTGTGCTTTATATAATATGTTGGTAACAGTATTGGGAGGAGCATTCCATTTCCATCATCAACAGAAAAAAACATCACACATTGTTCATCTTCAATATGGTTACCCTCTATTGTCCCTTAGCAGAAGGTGTCATTGTTAATGAATGTTTTGGCAGAAATAATTTGTTATCCAAAAATAGAACTGGATTGAGGACATGTGTGTTTGTATTGTATATATCAGTACTCCCTACAGAATCATGAAGCATTATAGAACACAATAATATAAATTTAACTCAACCCTTTTAAAGCAAATCACATTCTTGTAAATGTTCTAGAAATAGCAATGCAGAAGACAAGATCTGAAATCATTCAGTGCTACAGTTACTATATCATTTATATGACAACCATATAGAAGTGGCAAGTCACCTGATGTAAATCTGATGTTAGAGACTGAAATAGTTACAGTGCTTCTTTGACATGGCAGCAACTGTAGTTACTATAGAAAGCAGTCCTGTATATATCAACAACTAGGCAATATAAAAATTATACTTCCAATAAATGTGAAATTATGTACAAAGATAATCGAGTTTGTAATCTATGAGATGCTGTTTTTTTTTTAAATGGGACAAACTTTCTAAGATGTCTCATATTTAAAAGGCAATGACTAAGGAAGTCAGAATCCTCTTGTGGCCAGGAGGGGTATTTTTTTTTTTGCTGGGGAAATGATGTGTTTTCCTCAGGCCTGCATGAGTAATAGTTAAATCTCATCATACTCTCATGAATGTGACCAGTGACATTCTGCTTGCTGACTAGAAAATTACAAGCCCATCTGCGGGAACCTCAGCCCCCCAGTCTATAATAGAAATTAACTTGAGGAGCCAATATCCAAAGATCACTGTTTTAGTTTCTGAGTTTGTTGAAAATGGTCACTAGTAGCATATTGCAACAGCCTACAGCTCTGATGAATGTATCTTAATTATTCCTGTCCCCTTGGTATGTGATCATGTTTGGATAAAATCTGAAAAGGTATGCTACTATGAGGGCTACGCTGTAATTATTAAAAAAAAAAAAAACATATAAGTTGATTGTACAATAGTTAGAACTACCCTGAAGTAATAGATCCATTAAGCCAAAGATGCTACTAAATAATTTTCCCTAAGAGAGGAATTTAGTTTTACAATAAACTGTAATTTCATTTTGGTACATTTATATCTACTAAACGTTACCAGGCATAGAATTTCTTAGTTCATTATAAAGGGATACATAGATAGATAGTTAAATCCCATAAGAAGCAATACCGTTCATTAAAAAAAATACTCAACATGCATAAACTATTCTATTTTTAACAGTTATTCTGTGAAAATTAAGATATACATGGGATGCATGCAAGCTCAAAATGCAGCTTTTGCATCCATTAGTATTAGTTGAACACCTGAGGGTGACCAGCTCTCAACTTTGTTAATGTCCTCTGCAATGTATAAATCAGTTTCGACAGGAAAACCTCCAAAAGTTTATAACTTAAAAGTCATAATACAAAATTAAATAAAAAACAAAGAATTCAAAAGAAGTTTATCCAAAAAAGTCAGTTCTATAGAATTCTTATCAAAATACTAAAGCATCACTGGAGAAGTCTACAGGATGGACCATCTAAAATCACACTCTCAGATCACCAGAGTAAAAAAAAAAAGTTGAAAAGAGAATTAAAACTATACTTTCAAATATGTAAGATTACTCCGCAAAAATGAACAAACATTATATAAAAATGCATATAATAAAAGTGGACTACAGAAAATATATTTAATTGTAGATATTGTCAAGCAGCAGGGTGGTTTGGAAGAAACCATGAATGATACTGACTGAAGAGTTAGTCAAAGAGAAACAAAACTTAATTCTTATTAAAGCAAAATAGTATGTACCTGGAAAAACAGCTGACATGGAGAACAGAGTTAGAAGAAATCGCATTAGAATATATGGAGTACCAGAAAAACATGAAGTTTAGAGTATGCTGAGCATCTTAACATCTTGGCTAACACAAGCAATTAACTTAACAGAAGCCTTGTCATTTGGCATTGAAAGATCCCAAAGTTCCTTGAATCCTACTTCTGCAAAAAAAATGTCACCAAAGTCAATCATTGTAAAATTCATATCTAGTCAAGATAAAGATCATACATTATGAATTGCATAGGTAATCCACCCCACAATGTGGAAGAATTTTATCAGATTTGATAATGAGTATTCCTCAGGAGTACCAAGTAGAAAAGCATATATCCCTTGAATTAATGAAATGCAAACTGCAAGTATGAGAACCCACTTAATATTTATAGCAATTTTTTTACAAAATACAGAGACTAAGAGCATGGTGAGGAAACTGAAATTTAGGAATTCTTCTACATTAAAAAAGTCAGCCAGAGGAGAGCAGTCAGAAAAGCTATTAAAATTCAAAAAGATTGCTGGACAAGAAGACAGCAAATGTTAGTTTCTTTCAGTCATTTATGCAACACATTTGTTTATAAGCTTCAGTTCCTACAGAGTATGTTGCATGGCAATTTGTCACAACCTGCTACTCTTATTTTACCATTCATGGCAGATAAGACGATGCATTTTAATGCAATATTGAATCTAACATTCATGTTACAGTCTATTAGCATGGATGTTTGCTTGTGGGATTGTGACATGTATGCATATATTTGATGGAAAAATTGTGTTTCATTTTTTTTTATAAATGTACATATGTACAATAAGTTCTTTTAGGCATGTAGTGGTATGAGGGGATGACATTGCATTGCTAGGAAAATGGTTACGTGTCTCCCTGTGTCTTCCGGCATAGACAGATGTGTTTTATTTAGGATAAGAAAGACATGTCTAGGCAGTGTTTCAGTGTTCCTGGTGTGAGTGACTATGCATCATAATTTCTACATTAGATGTTGTCATATGCTTGTCTCAAAAATGTTAAGGTAGATACAGGCTGTTATACAGTTAAAAATAAGGGAAAGAATTACCTCTGTATTGGTGCCAGTAGCTCGCACTGACAACTGGAAGATTTAAATAAAAAAAAAAAAAAAAGAGAGAGATAGAGAGAAGTACTGAACCAAGTTGCCCAAAGTAATAGCAAAGATGATGTGGTCTAATTATAAAGCAAATCTCCATTAACTGTCATTTTATTGCAGAAGAATTTTAAGCAGAACGTGAAATACATTTTATTTCTATTTCTTTCCTCTTCCACATGATGTATGAATGGAAGACCAAAACATTTATGTTAACAAATGTATTAGTAACAGCTGTATTATTTCTTGATTTAAATGTGTGGATTTCCTGATAGGATCCTAATATAGTAGTAAAGTGTGTACCCACACATGAAATGCAATATTAATTTTTATGGGGATGTGATATGATGAAGTATTTTGGTGTATGTCTTTAAAAGGATTATATTATGCCAGCTAAGGAATTGTGGGAAGAGACTAAACCAAAGATAATATAAACATGTGAAACTTGGGGGTATTGTTTATTGGTATGGACAGTAAGATACAAGCAGCGAAAATGTTTTTAGTCCTTTAGTTTTATAAGCAAGTCAGGCATGTTTTGTCAATGAGAGGAGAAGCTGTGGACAATAATTAAAAAAAAAAGTTGACAAAATTTATTTGAGGGGTACAGAGTTTTAATTGGGATAGATTGATGCTCCCCTTAGAACAGGGTGGTCTAGGATTACCTGATCTGCATGGATAATCTAGAGCTACACAATTATTATATGTAACAGAAGCAGAAGGTTACACTTCAAAGGGGAAAGGGATGATGATGAAGCAGTGTGGAAGTTCTTCATATAAGGTGAGAATATGATTCTGGATTCAGATCCTTAAGGAGAATAACAATACATAATACTATAACATACATAATACTATATTCATAAAGTTGCAGAAAGTATTCATAGGTTCAGAGGTTAGTACTAGGCTATCGGCCCTAGGGCCTATTCAAGCCTAGCCATAACAATTCCCTGGCTATTTCTTCCCACACTATTTACTTCCCTGGTCCCTATACAAGCCTAGCCATAACAATTCCCTGGATATTTCTTCCCACACAATTTACTTCCCTGGTCGCCTGTCTAGCAGGGCGGCTAACGTGATCCCTGGGGTGAATTTCCTTTCTCCCATCCAATCGTTCCTTTTGAAGAGGGACAAGGAGGCATTCTTCTTGACATGTATGGGCAGTCTATTTAAGAGTCTGAGGAGTCTCTGGGTTAGGAACCTATCCCTCCAGTATGTTTTGTTTATTGTGATGGCAAGGTTTAGATCCCTGGAGCATGTAGCTCTGAGGGATTGGGATTTAAGTGTAGCATGTCCAACAGCTCTGGGTTTGACATGGCCTTGTATGTTAAGCAGAGATCGCCTCTGAGTAGACGATATGTGACAATATAGCTGGAGTATTTTAAGGCGGTCAGCATAAGGCATCTGCTTTAGGCCTGTGATTCTTTTAGTGAGGTATTTCTGTGGCCTTTCCAGTTGTTGCAGATGTCTTGAAAGGTACATACCAAATGGGGCATTGTATTCTATAATGGGTCTAATGAGGGATGAGTACAGTGGGACAATGACATCCTTTTTTCTGGATGAAAAGCCCTTAGTGATGAGGTGTGCCACATAGAAGGATTTCTTGACTGTTGTGGCATTGTGGTTAGTGAAGGTGAGACCACTGTCCACCTGTGTCCCTAAGTCTCTTATCACACTTTTAGTGTTTAGTGTACTGCCACCTATGTGGTAATTCATGGGTACATGTTTTTTTCCCCAAAGGAGATAACTATACATTTCTTGGCATTGAGCTAGTGCCCATGGCTCTGGCACCAAACATCTGTTTCTGTAAGGCCCTTTTTTTAGAGTATCCACATCATTTGGGGATTCAATAATGGCTCCCAGTTTGCAGTCATCTGCAAACTTTGTTAGCCAGAGACCCTTAGTGCTGGCCTGTACTTCAGAGAAGTAGATGCCAAATAAGACCAGTCCCAGGACTGAACCCTGAGGTACTCCACTTGTCACTTGTCTAGAGCTGGATTTGGAGTCAGCTACTTTTACACTGTGGGTTCTGTCAGTAAGCCAGTTGGCAACCCATCGAGTGACATAGGGATTAATGCCCAGCTTAGTAAGTTTATCTATGATTCCAGAGTGGGTGATGGTGTGAAAGGCCTTGGCGAGGTCCAGATAGGCTGTGTGGACTGCCTTACCCTCATCCACGGCTCTAGAGACTGATTTGAAGAAGTCACTCAGGTTCAGGAGATGAGGTTGGCCCTTCATGAACCCAAACTGGGTGGGGTCCAGTGTTTGAAGGTTGCCAATATCTTTGTTTATAAGTTCCATGAAAATATGTTCCATGGCCTTGCAGATCAGGCTCGTCAGACTGATGGGGCAGTAGTTCCCGGGATCCAAGGTGGATCCCCCCTTGTGGAGTGGGATAACTGTAGCTGTGTGCCACTCAGTGGGCACAAAGCCTGAGGTGAGGGTATGATTAAACATGACACTTAGGTGAGGTGCCAATTCATTTTGTAGTTCATGTAGTTCACAGTCTGGGATGTCATCTGGTCCCATGGATGCTGTATTCTTAGCTTTGGAGAGTGCATTTTTTACCTGTGTGGCCATTATTACCGGAATTTGGCAATCTTCCAGTCTTGAGATGAGCCATTTAGGGGGTGAAAGGGGGGAGAAGTTGGCAGTAAATCGCTCTGCCAGGATATTGGCAATATCCTTGGGATCAGTATATTTAATGCCATTCTGTTGTAGCTCAGAGCAGATCTGAGCATTGCCATTTAGATTCTTGACATAACTATAGAATGCCTTGTGGTTGTCTTTGGAATCTTTGGCAATTTTATTTTCATAACTAGCTTTGGAGGATTTTACTAGGGATCTCAGCTTCTTACTGAGGTTGGTAAGGGAATTTTTTGCATCATGGGATTTTCTTTTCTGCAACAGTTTCTTCCTTTTGTGAGTGAAAAGTCTATATTTATATTATATATTATATATATATATATTTTTTTATATATGTTTTATTATTATGAATGAAATAAAATAAAATATATTATGATAGATGGAGAAACATGAGACACTCTGAGAGAAATGCTTTAACTGAACTAGAGAAAGAACTAAACTATAATTAGACCATAATTAGACCAGCTGACTTTGCTTGTTTGGGATCCATGGAGAGAGAGATATGTGTCCAGTATGCAAATAAGTTTGATGAATGACTTGTTTTATGAGCTAGACAACAGACATGAACAAATTTCCTGTCATAATAATGAATGTTTTGCGTGGTTGGTACTTTCTTGATGGTGACTTGATTGATGTTTTTTTTTTTTATTTTATGGTCAGTCATCATCCAGTTGTACCTATTTTGCAAGGCCTAAAATAACACAAATCTGTGTTTCCCCTCCTATGATACCTATTATTGTCTCAGGTAGAGGTGTACAATAGAACCAATCTCTATTTTCATTGAGAAGCACCTGAGACCAGTTTTACACAAAAATGAACATGTTCTAGAGATACAGAGCATTTTTGAGTGATTTGTATTTTTTATGGGAAGATGTTGTGTTGCCCATTATCGCCCACTTGATTATCGGAGATTTGTGGACAATGTTTGGATTTTTTTTTTATTTTATGGGAGATGAGTGCATAGTTAAAGTTGTTTCATCAACAATACCAATATTATTTTTTATTTTTTTTTTACATATAGGATGATTAGATTTAATTTTTTTTTTTAGAGAGATTGTAAGGCAATATAATAATGATATTTACACACAAGACAAGGAAAGATTGTCATGTTAACCATCTATTACACAGGAGTAGTGCACATCCACCCATATATTAAAAATGTGGATTACCAACAGGGCATGAGAGACCTCACGACTGAATGTGAGGGATGATGATTTTAATGCCATGAATTTTTTTTTTCGTAGAACTAGATCTATAGGGCAAGAGACTGACCTGACAGATAGTGACAAAAGTAAAACACTGATATAGATAATCACACTAAATATAGATAGGGTGCACTGTGGTATGAGAGAGAACTGCAGCTTTTACTAACAGACACAGATATAGCCAGTTTGGTTGTATATGTCCCTAAATTAATTTGATGACAAATGACAGATCAGAATGACAGATCCATAAAGATAAGATGGAAGACACACACAGATATTAGTAATGTAATTGTAGCACCAGTGTATGTGGTATGGATTGGTAGATGATATATATTGAAGTCCTTGTTTCTCATCCTGATTTGAAGCAGGACTTTTTTTTTTTTAATTTTTAATATAACTGCTGATCCAACCAACATGTTGGCAGACTGTAGGATCTGCAGAAAATTGTATGTGGGGAAGACGGACAGACATCTTAAAATCTAAAAAGGAAGGAGGGAACATACATACCTATAAGGGAATAAGAACAATGCATTAGCTTAAACATGTGATGGGCATGTGATTTGATATACATTTTCAAATTCAGAGTTATAGCTCTTTATTATATGGCATATGAGAGCATGATATATGCAATAAGACAGAGAAAGACAGGGAAGCAATCTGGATCTGGAAGCTTAGAGCCACTGAAGCCTGAAGGGCATGGCCTGAATAGTGTATCCACACCTAAACTAAAGATGAGACCAACTGAAAATATATATATATTATTATGTCCTGCTGTCTAACACATGTATAGTTGTTTTTATTTTTAACAACACAACACAATATATATCTATATTTTTTTTTTTTTTATATATATATATTATATATATTATATTATATTATATATTTATATTTTATGTTATGAAAAAAAAAAAATAATAAAATATATGATGAGAGGGTCATGATGATCAATCTTTGTGATGTAACACATGTGTAAAGGTGTGGTATTTTTTAGTGCTTGTGTTGTACACCTGAAGCTTAATTGTGGCTGTGCCTTGTTTGCAAAACCAAGTAAAGGCCTTTTCTCTTCATTTTCTCTGTCAGGTCTCTTTTTTTCTTGGATTACCTACACTTTTCTACAGAGACGCAGTGGCGGGATGTCTTCTTTTGGCAATTTTTTCTTTTATTATTTTACTGTAGTTTCTTCCTTTTGTTGTAAAGTTTGTTTATGGCAGGGGACCACCAAATTGGCTTCCTTTTTTTGGAGGAGAGCATCTTGGTTCTATTTGGGATGGCACGATTCATGCATGAGTGGATGTGCTCGTACAGTGCTTTAGTGTAGGGCTCAGCAGTCGGACTTTCAGTTTCCGTCTGCAAGGGTGTCATGAAGTTTGTCACTTCTGATTTGAGTAGCATGAAGTTGGCTTTGGAGAAGTTTTTTATGGAGGTTTCCTTACTGGGGAGTGGGGATGGGATCTGGATGTTAAGGGTGATTAGCTTATGGTCTGACCTGACCAATGAGTAGGTGACCATAGGTGTGGAGCATCAATTTCCCATGTTGGTAATTACCAGGTCTAGGATATTGCAGCCCCTGGTGGGACTATGAATTAGTTGATCCAGGGCATTGGAATTTATGAATTCCAAGAACCGTTGGGCAAAGGTGTTGGCACATGACTAGTTTTCCCAGTTAATGGCAGGGAAGTTGAAACCACCTAGTATTAGGGTGTTTGGTTGTATCTTAATATTATCCGGTATGTTTAGAAAGGTGTAGTGAGAATTTTGAGGCATGGTGAGGGATCTGTAGCAAGCTACAATTTGGATGCCAGTCTTACCTAGTGTTAGTTGCACCTGAAGAATTTCAGACGCATTGTGTTGGGCAACTAGCCTAGTGGTGTAAATATCGTTGGTGAATATGGACACTCCTCCACCTTTCGTGTTTCGATCCTGGTTTGGTGGCCGAAACGTGTGGTAAGGGTTGTAGCCTGGTATTGCAGGGGTGCTCTCAGGAGCCTTGAACCAGGTCTCAGTTACTGCACAGATATCGATGTTCTCCATTTTTAAGAGTGCCTCGAGAGTGTGCATTTTGAGGTTTAGCCTTCTAGCATTGAATAGCATTACCTTCAGATTTTGCATGCTTGTACCTGTTACGGTGATGGTTTTGTCCTTTGAACTTTGCCTAAAAAAGGCACTGTAGAGGTGGCAAGTGCCTTAGCCAGTAACCTGAATCCCAGGGGTGACAGGTGCAGACCATCTCTGGCAAAATATCGTGGTCTGTCGATCATGTAGTCACAGGCAGACAGATACTGGATCCCCTTTGAATAACACCAAAAGCTTAGCCAATTGTTGAAGTCAATCATTTTGTCCTTATATTGTGGTATCATTCTGGGCGAAGGCAGGATGCTTCTCAGGGATAGGGGCATACCTGCCTGTGCCACATGATCCGAGAGCTCTTCCATGTCCCTCTTCATGTAGTCCAGGTAGGTATATCTCAAGTCATTCACTCCAACATGGACAATGACAGAGTCATATTTGTACTTGTTGTGAAGTGACTTGAGTTCATGCGTTTTGTGGCGGATCCTGGCACTCAACAGGCAGCTGACTAATTTTCTCCTTGTTCATCCTGGTGAGTGGGACATAAGTGTGCCTGACTATAGTCTCACCTATGACTAAAGTGTTAGGTACGTTGTCTTGCCTTAGGGGCTGTTGCTGGGTGGCACACCAGTGGGTGTTGTGAACTATGTGACACTATGGTTGTGATTGGTGTTTGTTTGCGTTTCAACTTCGGAGGTCCTTGTTGCTTGGGCAGGTTACAGTTAAGGGCCTCCACATATGTTGATTTAGTGTTGCTATTAGTGGGTGTTGGTGGTGTGAGTTTAGAAGGGCTATGTGTTGCTTGAGGTGTAGCGTGGGTGTTAACCTTCTCCTCTTGACTGTCTAGTACAATCTTGGGTGGAGAGAACTTTGCTTCCAGTTTGGCTATGTAAGTGCATCTCTCACAGGTTGTAGTGTTGGATGGTAGGAGGAGAGGGTTGTCTGTGTACATGAGGAAATTGCTGCATTGCCCCACTATGCCCAGATTCACCAGGTGGACAGGAGAATTCTAAAAACTAAGTTAACATATGAGTAAAGAAAGGAAGTTTTGTCAATAGAGATGTCTGTAAGAAGGGGTACAGAAAATATGTAAGAGGGGGCTCAAATTCACTGGAGAAAAATGACAAAGGAACCAAGGTATTAGGAGCAAATAAGCAGCAAGAGAAAGATTACAGAGTGGGATGAGGCCAAGCAAAATATTGGACTGCAGGAAAGAGATTGCCTTCCTTACCAGGTATTGATATCAGGGTATGGGCAAAAGGAAAGTGATGGGGAGTACTAAGTGAAAGACCAGCTCTGGCAGAGTTTTTAGTCAAGTCTAGAAAAAGAATCTTCTGTTACGAATAGGATCATTAGTCGGGCACAGCTCTGGTAGAGTTTTTAGCCAAGGCTTGAACAGAAACTACTGTTACAAAATGGATAATTAGTAGGGCATATAAAATATTGTATAACTATAAAAAATCAAATAAAGGAAGTTAGAAAATATTGGAAAAATAGAGAGGAAAAGCAGTTTTACAAAGGAACAATGGAAGGATATATGTATGGCTCCCATGTATGCAACAAAGTTCAGAAGGTTTAGGATGTTTGCTTGGAAGTATTTATATAGGTATTCTTTTTTTTTACCCAAAGCAAACTTCAAAAGACATTTTCCTCATGTAGACAACCGATGCCACAGGTGTGATGGGAAAGAGAGTGGCAACTAGGAACATGTTTTCTTTCTTTAAGTGTAATGAGATGGTAGATTTTAAAATGCCATTGTGGCATTCTCTGTCAGAAACACAGGGGGAGAAAATGATTATAGCTAAGGAAGTCATTCTGTTCATCTGGGACACAGGATCTTAATTGCCTAGACATAGTAACTCCTTGTTATGTTTAATGTTATTGTTTACTAAAAGCAATTACTAGAAATTGAAATCTATGCAAACTGTAAATGAAGTATCAGATATTGTTAAAGAGATGAAGGAAATGGAAGTGTTTTTTTTTTAAAAAGGGACTGAGCAAATTAAATATAAATAAATGGGGTTTGTGAGACCAATATATACAGAATAATGTTCAGTTGTAGCAATGAGGTTTAAGAGGATGTAGGAACTTAAGAAATTGTGTAATATTGGAGTATATACAGTTGCTATAAAGAAATAAAACATATATCTAATGTATAATGCATAAATAGTTAATATGGTTTGTTTTCTTTTCTTTTAATGTCTGTGTACCTATGTCTTAAGTGGTAATTTAGTAAAGATGTGTAAAGAAAAGATCCTAATAAAAGTCACCGATCATTAAGTGAATTTACAAAATATTAGAAATGTCTGACATATATTTTATTATTTTTTTTTTATTTCATAGAATCATGGGATCATAGGAGCTTACTGGGCTAATGGTCCTAGGGCCCTTACAAGCCTATCCAAGAGTTTATTCCCAAAAAAGAAACCTCAATCATCACCTGTCACCCCCGTCATTGAGGGATACAGGTAGAACCCCTGGAACAAATTTATAATTTCCCATCCACTCATCAAGGTTGCACTTGAAGAGGGTCAGTGAGGTACTCTGTTTGATGTGTAGCAGAAATTTATTTCAGAGATGGGGTAGTCTCTGGGAGACAACCCTGTCACTCCAATGGGTTTTGTTGATGTCGCATATTAGATTCATGCCTTTTAAGTGGGTAATGCATGAGGTTAAGACTTATGGATATGAAGCATCTCTAGTAGGGCAAGGTATGGTATTGCCTTATAGGCGAGACACAGATCACCCCTGAGCAATCTGTATGATACTGAGTAGACTGATAGTGATTTGAGCCTGTCTGCATAAGCCAGGTGTTGGAGGCCATGGATTCTCTTTGTGAGGTATTTCTGTGGCCTTTCTAGTTGGTGCAGATGTTTGGAGAGGTACATAACGAATGAGGTGTTATACTCAATTATTGGTCTAATGAGGGAGGAGTATAGAGAGGCAATAACCTCCTTTTTTCTAGACACAAACCCTTTACTTATGAGATGAACCAAGTATAAGGCTTTTCTGACCACTGGCGCTACATAATGGTCGAATGTGAGATTATTGTCAACCTGAGTACCCAGGTATCTCACCACAGGTTGTGTACTTGAGAGGTTGCCATTGATGTGATAATCAGTAGAGTTTAACTTATTATTGTTAACGTATTGCAATGTTTGTGACAATTGTTTAAGACGTTTTATGACCTAAATCAAATTTATTGTATTATCAGAAAACAAAACAACTCTCACACTTCAAGTGTATTTGGAAATTATTTTCAGAGAAAGTATCATGTATTAACATTTGTTTATATAAATGAAAAACGTAAGAAGAAGAAGAATTAGAAATGGAGGGATATCCCACATAAGTTATATTCAGAGGTTTCAGTTTTATACTAATAGTCATGCAGTATATGAATTTGTTAATGAAGTAGAAGTATTGGATATATTTTAACATGTAAATCATTTATTTTCATACCTTAACATAACCTAATTACTCAAATAGAGGCTAGTATTGCTATTATTGATTTTGCAAAGAGGCAGGCCAAATTTAGAATTCTGATGTAGTTAGATAGTTTTCTGCATAATGTATAAAGAATTTTACTTTATAAGTAGAGATGTTAACATATAACAGATATTCTATAGAGAGGTATAATCAATTATTTTATTACATGAACACATGCTCTGTTGTAGCAGATACATTAAATAAATCTAGGCAAGCTACTTTGATTATTAGGTCAATAGTATTTTGTTTAGGCTGTACTTAGACAATCATGAATTTCTTGAATCTATGATTGACTGGATACTTTATTAGTTAATCTGTAATAGCTGTTATTTAATTGAAAGGGAGAATAGTTCTGTTAGACTTATAAAAAGCACAACCGCCTAACATTATTGTTAGTGCTGTACATATTGACACTCACTTTAAAAATATAAGGACATATAATGATATTTATAACAAATAAACACTCGAATAAATATTACTGAAATAAATAGTATCAGCAAAAGAAAGTCATTTTACTGTTATTATTATTTTAATCTAAACAATAGTACATAGCTTTCATACTGGAAACACATTTACTGAAAAAGGTCTTAAAATTTCTAAATAAAGATTAGAAGGTTATCCATTAAACATCATTTAACAAAAATGATGAAGAGCAAGCACAATGATCCTTTGGAAAAATCAATTATAGTGTTGAAAATTCTAAATAAAATTACAAATAATAAAGGTATGTTTTCAATTGTTGACATTGTTCATCAAACTAACTTATATATTTTGGTTAATTTCAGTTGGATTCCGGTGATGGGAGCTACAGTAGCAAAACAACTCTAGAGATTGTACTGGAAAACTTAAAAGGTAAAGGGCTGGCTGATAGTTTCAACTGCACAATGTCTGAGTGCAAAGAATACATTGAAAATGTCAGCACCCTCCAAAGCTTTAAAAAAAATCACACTGACAATTTAAATATAAAATATACTATTTAATATGCAAGTAAATGATCATTATTTTCATAAATTGCTCATGCATATATGGAGCGCAATGCAGAACTGACGAGAATGTACCTTTACATCTGACAGGTAAAATAAATAATGTAAAAATCATAGCCTGACCTCATTCAGGTCATAATGCAATATGCTTCAACTTAATAACAAATGCTAGGAAGGCTTCCTGCATTACAAGAAATCCATATTACAAGACTAAATTAAAAGACTTTAAATAAAGTCTAGCTAATGAAATTAATCAATGTGTGCCACTTAATGCTAATGAACAAGTTAATAATACAATTTAAATGATTCCATAAGTGCTAAGAAAACACAGAGAATGGGATTTGGATGTAGTGCAAATTCAAAACATACTTCAAGAGGCAAAAGTAAAGTTACAGAGATAGGAAGCAGTTAATAGTATTCAATAACGTGAATAAAAACATTCAAGATGTATTATCTCATGCAATATGAATTGTTCAAAAATAGTAAAAATGTACTCTAATGCAACAAAATCCAGTAATTGAAAACTAGCTAACAAGACCAAACTAACTTCAAGGAGAAATCGCATTATGATCATCAGACACCCATCTTCAGGGTAGGAAATTACAGCTGTAGATAGAATTCTAAGATTAGTTAAATGAGCTAGTGATTGTTACAAAATTATGACTACCACAAATAATGCATCTTCTAATTAAATATCTATCAGAACATATTTAAATTATAGTATTAAGTCTATATTAGATGAACAGCAAATATAGGAAATAGTTAACCCATGTGAATAGAGGAAATTAAATGATCAAATAAAAAAATCAAATTAGCAAAATTAACAGGACGTAATGGCATAAATTCAGAAATTTGTAAGATCATTTTTCCTAATATTATTCTCTTACATATAGTTTTTTGATTAATTTGTACAGGTTCCTCCATCCTGAAGGTATTCTTTGACTTCCCAATAACAAAAAGCAGGGTTAAGATAAGGCATTCATCTGTTCATATAGACCATTTTCTTTATTGATTGTTGATTATAAAAGTTTGAACTTCAGTATTAGCAAGTAGACAAAATAATGTATTGGGAATCTTAAAACATAAAGATCAAACATGATTTGTAATTAAAAGTCTAGGTAAGGTTCAAATGACAAATTCACCACTGTAACAGGAACAGGCATGCAAAAACTGAGGGTAATGCTACTCAATGCTAGAAGTCTAAATCTCAAAATGCACTCCCTTGAGGCACTCATTAAAATGGAGAACACTGATATCTGTACAGTGACTGAGACCTGGTTCATGGATCCAGAGAGCATCCCTGCATTGCCAGGTATAATTCATACCACACTTTTTGGCCATCTAACCTGGACCGGAACACCAAAGGTGGAGGTGTGTCCATATTCATTAAGGATATCCCCAACTCCAGGCTAGTTGCTCAGCGTAATGCATCCGAGGTTAACCAAATGCAACTAACTCTGGGCAAAATTGCAATCCAAATTGTAGCTTGCTACAGATCCCCCACCATGCCCCAGGATTCTCACTCCTCTTTTCGTGATATACTGGAAAATATTAGGGTTGAACCAAACACCCTAATAATGGGTGATTTCAACTACTCCACCATTAACTGGGAAAAGTACTCATGTACCAACTCCTTCGCACAATGGTTTCTGGAATTCATAAATTCAAGTGCCCTGGATCAACTTATCCACACCCTCAACAGGGGCAACAATATCCTAGACCTAGTCATTACCAAAATGAGTGACCAGTGTTCCACACCTGAAGTCAACTCCTCATTGGTCATATCCAACCATAAGCTAATAATTCTAGATATCCAAATCCTGCCCCCACCCCCATTAAGGAAATCATGGTAAAAAAATTCTCCAAAGCCAACTTCATGCTTCTTAAAACAGAAGTGTCGAACTTCATGACACCCATGCAGATGGACAATACAGTTATGACTGCTGAATCCTACACAAATGCACTCTACAAGCACTTACACGAGTGCATGGATCGTGCTATCCCAAACAAAACCAAGATGCTACTCTCCAAAAAAAAGGAAGCCAATCTGGTGGTCCCCTGCCATAAACAAACTCTACAACAGAAGGAAGAAACTGTTGTAAAAGAGAGCAAAATCCCATGAGTGGAGGAGCTTCCTGGTCAGCCTCACTAAGAAGGTGAGATCCCTTCTAAGATCCTCCAAAGCTAGCCATGAAAACAAAATTGCCACTGATTCTAGGGACAGCCACAAAGCATTCTATAGCTATGTCAAGAATATCAATGGCAACATCCAGATCTGCTCCGAGTTATAGCACAATGGCATGAAAATTACAGAACCAACTGATATTGCCAAGATAGGTTCAGTGCTAACTTTACCCCCCTCTCACCCCCTAAAGGGCTCATATCTATACAGGAAAAATTCAGAGTTCCTGTAATCACAACTATGCAAGTAAAAGCTGCAATCTCTAAAGCCAAAAACACAGCATCCATGGGACTGGACAACATCCCAGGCTGGGTTTTACACAAACTTCTGAACTGGCTCCCCAACTAAGCACCATGTTCAATCATAGTCTCACATAAAGCTTTTTGCCCACTGAATGCAGCACAGCAACAGTTATCCAACTCCACAAAGAGGGAACCACCACTGATCCCGGGAACTATTGCCTTATTAGCCTGACAAGCCTGGTCAGTAAGGCCATGGAACGTATCATCATGGAACTCATAAACAAAGACATTGGTAACCTCCAAACTCTGGAACCTACCCAGTTCAGGTTTATGAAAGGCAGATCATGCCTCCTGAACCTGATCGACTTCTTTGAGGCAGTCACCAAAGCCGTAGATGAGGGTAAGGTGGTTCACACTACCTATCTTGACCTCGCCAAGGCTTTCAACACCATCCCCCCTTTTAGAATTATAGCTAAACTAACTAAACAAGGTATAAATCCCTATGTCACAAGCTGGGTTGCCAGCTGGCTCACCGACAGTACCCACACTGTAAAAGTTGCAGACTCCAAATCTGACTTCAAACCAGTGACAAGTGGAGTACCGCAGGATTCAGTCATGGGACCTCTCCTGTTTGATATCTACTTCTCTGAAGTACAGGCTAACACAGAAGGCCTCTGACTAATGATGTTCACAGATGACTGCAAACTAGGAGCCACAGTCGAGTCCTCAAATGATGTGGACATCCTGCAGAAGGCTCTCACTAAGACAGATGCCTGGTGTCAGAGCCATGGCCTCAAGCTCAATGCCAAAAAGTGCATTGTCATCCCCTTTGGTAAAAACTCTGTACCCATGAACTACCACATAGGTGGCAGTCTACCCTGAATGTGTGATAAGAAACTTTGGGACCCAGGTGGACAGTAGTTTGTATTTGATAATCACATCACCACAGTAATCAGGAAAACCTTCTACGTGGCACACCTAATCACAAAAGGGTTCTCATCCAGGAAAAGAGAGGTCATTGTTCCCCTCTACTCAAAACTCATTAGACCCATTAGAGTACAATGCCCCTTTTGGAATGTACCTCTCATGACATCTGCAGCAGCTGGAAAGGCCACAGAAGTACCTCACAATCAGGATTACTGGCCTTAAACAGATGCCCTACACTGCCATCTCAAAAAACTCCATATCGCCTACTCTGAGGTGATCTCTGTCTAACATATAAAACTTTGTCAAACCCAGAGCTGTTGGACATGCTACACCTAAAGAAATCCCAGTCCCTCTGAGCTACACACTCTAGGGACCTAAACCTTGTTACCACAAAATACAGGACATGCTGGAGGGATAGACTCCCATCCCAGAGACTTCCTATACTCTGGAACAAGCTACCCATCTATGTCAAGCAAAGTTCCTCATTAGCACTCTTCAAGAAAAATCTTGATGAGTGGATGGGAAATAGGAAATACACCCCAGGGATCACTTCTGTGGCTCTGCTCGACAGGGGCACAGGAAAATAACTTTCTTCTGGATTCTATTTTGCAAAATAAAAGAACTTTTAAAAGTTAAACTATAAATTTTATTGGAACATGAAAAGAAAGAAAATCCTGAATTTGTGTTTTGTCTGCCATAATCAATGGCGAAATGAGTTAAAAAAAAGTTTATCAAAGCACATGCATTGTTATTAAACAACAGCAATAATAAAAAAAAAAAAAAAAAAACTATGTAAATAAATAATTTAACCATAGGATCACAGGAGGTTACTAGGCTAACGGTCCCAGGGCCCTTATAAGCCTAGCCTACATGCTACATGCTCTAGGGACCTAAACCTTGCCACCACAATAAACAGAACATGCCAGAGGGATAGATTCCTGTCCCAGAGACTTCCCATACTCTGGAATAAACTACCTATCTATATCAAACAAAGCTCCTCATTAGCACTCTTCAAGAAAAATCTTGATGACTAGATGGGAAATAGGAAATTCACCCCAGGGATCACCTCCATGGCTCTGCTCAACAGTGGCACAGGAAAATCATTTTCTTGGGTGGCAAAAGCCAGGGTACCATTTTGGCTGGGCTTGTATAGGCCCCAGGGCTGATGGCCTAGTACCTACCTATGAACCAAATTTAACCCATGTTCCCAAGGGTGTCTGGTTCAAGCAGATAGTAAAATCAGCACCCATTGCCCCTCTCTAAGAGGGACACAGGTGAAACTCCTGAGATGAATCTCCTTTTACCCATCCAATCATCTAAATTATGCTTAAAAGTGACCAATGAGGGGCTTTGTTTAACATTAATACGAAGCTTGCTTCAAAGGTGGGGCAACATCTGAGAGACAAATCTGTCTCTCCAGCAAGTTTTGTTGATGTCACATACCAGGTTAAGGTCCTTTGTGCAAATGATCCGTATGCCATTGTCCTTTGAGCAAATGATCCATGTGCCATTTGACTTGTGAATGTGCAGCATTTCCATTAAAGCTGGGTCAGAAATTGCTCTATATGCAAAGTGCAGGTCACCTCTTAGCAGTCTTGTATGACGCAGAGTAAAGTGACAATGATTTCAGTCTGTCCACATAAGACAGATCTTGAAGACCCTGATTTTTTCTTTGCAAGGAACCTCTGTGGTCTCTCCAGGTCCCACTATTGTTTGGAAAGCAACATACCAAAGGGAACAATGTACTCTATTACTGGCCTGATAAAGGAAGAGTACGGGGGGGGGTTATAACCTCTTTTTTTCTGCAGGCAATGCCCTTACTTATGAAATGAGTAATATAAAAGTGTCCTTCTTACCACTGTGGAGACATAGTGACCGAAGTTAAGGTTGCTATCAACCTGTGTGTCAAGATATCTCACCACTAACTGCGTGCTTAGGGTATTGCTATTGATGTGGTAGTTTGCAGGAACATCACCCTTGCCGAAGGGAATGATAATGCATTTTTTTGCATTAAGTTGAAGACCGTGACTTTGGCACCAGTCATT